>NC_091334.1:16167305-16514805 GCF_038502225.1 Cherax quadricarinatus
CTCACACACACTCGTGTCTGTCTGTCTACCTGTATGTCTCACACACACCCATGTCTGTCTGTCTACCTGTATGTCTCACACACACCCATGTCTGTCTGTCTACCTGTATGTCTCACACACACCCATGTCTGTCTGTCTACCTGTATGTCTCACACACACTCGTGTCTGTCTGTCTACCTGTATGTCTCACACACACCCATGTCTGTCTGTCTACCTGTATGTCTCACACACACCCATGTCTGTCTGTCTACCTGTGTGTCTCACACACACTCATGTCTGTCTGTCTACCTGTATGTCTCACACACACCCATGTCTGTCTGTCTACCTGTATGTCTCACACACACCCATGTCTGTCTGTCTACCTGTATGTCTCACACACACCCATGTCTGTCTGTCTACCTGTATGTCTCACACACACTCATGTCTCTCTGTCTACTGGTATGTCTCACACACACCCATGTCTGTCTGTCTACCTGTATGTCTCACACACACCCATGTCTGTCTGTCTACCTGTATGTCTCACACACACCCATGTCTGTCTGTCTACCTGTATGTCTCACACACACTCATGTCTGTCTGTCTACCTGTATGTCTCACACACACCCATGTCTGTCTGTCTATCTGTATGTCTCACACACACCCATGTCTGTCTGTCTACTGGTATGTCTCACACACACCCATGTCTGTCTGTCTACCTGTATGTCTCACACACACCCATGTCTGTCTGTCTACCTGTATGTCTCACACACACTCATGTCTGTCTGTCTACCTGTATGTCTCACACACACCCATGTCTGTCCGTCTGCCTGTATGTCTCACACACACCCATATCTGTCTGTCTACCTGTATGTCTCACACACACTCATGTCTGTCTGTCTACCTGTATGTCTCACACACACCCATGTCTGTCTGTCTATCTGTATGTCTCACACACACCCATGTCTGTCTGTCTACTGGTATGTCTCACACACACCCATGTCTGTCTGTCTACCTGTATGTCTCACACACACCCATGTCTGTCTGTCTACCTGTATGTCTCACACACACCCATGTCTGTCCGTCTACCTGTATGTCTCACACACACCCATGTCTGTCTGTCTACCTGTATGTCTCACACACACCCATGTCTGTCTGTCTACCTGTATGTCTCACACACACCCATGTCTGTCTGTCTACCTGTATGTCTCACACACACCCATGTCTGTCTGTCTACCTGTATGTCTCACACACACCCATGTCTGTCTGTCTACCTGTATGTCTCACACACACTCACGTCTGTCTGTCTACCTGTATGTCTCACACACACTCATGTCTGTCTGTCTACCTGTATGTCTCACACACACTCATGTCTGTCTGTCTACCTGTATGTCTCACACACACTCATGTCTGTCTGTCTACCTGTATGTCTCACACACACCCATGTCTCTCTGTCTACTGGTATGTCTCACACACACCCATGTCTGTCTGTCTACCTGTATGTCTCACACACACTCATGTCTGTCTGTCTACCTGTATGTCTCACACACACCCATGTCTGTCTGTCTACCTGTATGTCTCACACACACCCATGTCTGTCTGTCTACTGGTATGTCTCACACACACCCATGTCTCTCTGTCTACCTGTATGTCTCACACACACCCATGTCTCTCTGTCTACTGGTATGTCTCACACACACCCATGTCTGTCTGTCTACCGATATGTCTCTCACACACACACACTCATGTCTGTCTGTCTACGTGTATGTCTCTCTCTCTCTTTTTCTTACACACACATACACACACACACACACACACACACACATACACACACACACACACACACACACACACACACACACACACACACACACACACACGCGCGCGCAGGAGCTCGGACTCGACCCCCGCAACCTCAACTAGGTGAGTACACACACACACACATGTCTGCCTGCCCACCTCTATGCCTCACACACACACACACACACACACACACACACACACACATGTCTGCCTGCCCACCTCTATGCCTCACACACACACACACACACACACACACACATACACACTGTGTGTGCCACTAACCACAATCTTCAACACATCCCTGGAAACTGGGCAACTACCTGAGGTTTGGAAGACGGCAAATGTAGTTCCCATTGTTAAAAAAGGAGAGAGAAAAGAGCCACTAAACTATAGACCTGTGTCACTGACGTGTATAGTATGCAAAGTTATGGAGAAGATTATCAGAAGAGTGCTGGAGCACCTGGAACGGAACAAGATTATAAACAACAGCCAGCACAGATTCACGGAAGGCAAATCCTGTGTCACAAACCTTCTGGAGTTTTATGATAAAGTAACAGAAGTAAGGCACGAGAGAGAAGGGTGGGTTTATTGCATCTTCTTGGACTGCAAGAAGGCCTTTGACACAGTTCCTCACAAGAGATTAGTGCAGAAGCTAGAGGATCAGGCGCATATAACAGGAAGGGCACTGCAATGGATCAGAGAATACCTGACAGGGAGGCAACAACGAGTCATGGTACGTGATGAGGTATCACAGTGGGTGCCTGTGACGAGCGGGGTCCCACAGGGACCTAGTGTGATGTAGTTCAGCTGGGCTTGTGAGGTCTCTTGGGACACCTAATTTAACCAATTATATGGTCGCCTTGCCTTGGCAAATGTCTGTCAGAGACACGCCTTTTCGGCTTATGTATCAGCTCCTTTGTTCGTCACTGGCGTCAGATCCAGGCGTCAGGTCGTACACGTGGTTGTGGGGGGTGCTTGGACCACCATATAAGCCCAAGGAACAGCTGTGCAGAGGAGATTCGTGCAGAGCTCTGGCCTGGGTGCAGAGCTCTGAGCAGAGAGACTTCGAGCGGAGCTGCTGCTGGGGTGCAGAGCTCCTGAGCAGAGACTTCGAGCGGAGCTGCTGCTGGGGTGCAGGGCTCGGGAGAAGGCTGCTGAAGTCTCTGGAGGAGACTGTTGGAGGCAGTGGGCAGAGTACTGGCTTGGCGCAGTACTCGTGCTGTGTAGGTCTTGGGACCTGTGGCTTAGTTCCTGTGATGAACTGTCCTCTGAACTATATTGTAAGTTATATTCGTTTTGGTCAAGTTCATTGTGTTCCCTGTCTCACTGCTTATGTGTACCATCCCATTTATCTAAACCACAATAATGTTCTCCTGTTCCCAAATATATTATTGTACAAGGACTTAATAATAAACTGTGTTTGAGTAGAATAGTAATATTCACTGTCCCCGTTATTTATTCTTTTATTTTTTATTTCAAGTAGTGAGAGGGTGAGTAGTGTGGTGAGTAGAGCAATGAGAGGTGAAGGTGGTCACCAGTGACCTCACATTACCTACCTTCGCTAATCATCTCTACCGACTCACCTCTCCTGCCTATCCCCTACAAACTCCCTCCGTTTACTCACATATTCACCAATTACCCCTTATGTTCCAATCCCCCCCTACATGACATGGTGGCAGCGGTGGGATAGGACCAGTGCTATTTTTGGTATATGTGAACGACATGATGGAAGGGTTAGACTCAGAAGTGTCCCTGTTCGCAGATGATGTGAAGTTAATAAGGAGAATTGAATAAGATGAGGATCAGGCAGGACTTCAAAGAGACCTGGACAGACTGGACACCTGGTCCAGCAACTGGCTTAGTTCCAGAGCTAAGGGGAATGTCCTATGAAGAAAGGTTAAGGGAAATCGGCCTGACGACACTGGAGAACAGGAGGGTCAGGGGAGACATGATAACGACATATAAAATACTGCGTGAAATAGACAAGGTGGACAAAGACAGGATGTTCCAGGGATGGGACACAGAAACAAGAGGTCACAATTGGAAGTTGAAGACTTAGATGAGTCAAATGGATGTTAGGAAGTATTTCTTCAGTCATAGAGTTGTCAGGCAGTGGAATAGTCTGGAAAGTGGCGTAGTGGAGGCAGGAACCATACATAGTTTTAAGACGAGGTTAGATAAAGCTCATGGAGCAGGGAGAGAGACTACCCAGTAGCAACCAGCGAAGAGGCGGGGCCAGGAGCTAAGATTCGATCCCTGCAACCACAAATAGGTCAGTACAAATAGGTGAGTACACACACATACACACAAGTCTGCCTGCCCACCTCTATGCCTCACACACAGACGTCTGACCACCACCACAGCCGCTGCTGCAGACAGCTACGTAACAATAGATACATAAACCAAGGCGAATAAATAATGAAAATCAATCAGATCAGAGGAAGAACTGCTTTAATATGGACACCTCATTCGAATCCTCCTCCAGAGATGCTTTAGTTTCTAAACAAGGGAATCCACATCTTAAGAAATGCATTCGAATATCGAGTAAACCCGCGACCATCACACAGTGGCTGACCAATAAGATGATACCACTGTCTTACTCCACAGTGGCTGAACCATTAACAAGATACCACTATCTTATTGCATAGTAAACTCTTTTAAAAAGTTCATCTTTAACAACTTCGTTGTATTGCAAAACTACGTGGAGAGGAACATTCATAATTGATCACCAGACAGAGTTGAAACTTGGTGTAATTCAGTTTTGGAGATGTTCTTGTTATTGTGTTGACAAACCAATAATCAAAATATTTTACAGGAGCTTGTATCCAGAGCCCTTCCTCCCAGCTTACTGCACCAGAGCCCTTCCTCCCAGCTTACTGCACCACAGCCCTTCCTCCCAGCTTACTGCACCAGAGCCCTTCCTCCCAGCTTACTGCACCACAGCCCTTCCTCCCAGCTTACTGCACCAGAGCCCTTCCTCCCAGCTTACTGCACCACAGCCCTTCCTCCCAGCTTACTGCACCAGAGCCCTTCCTCCCAGCTTACTGCACCACAGCCCTTCCTCCCAGCTTACTGCACCAGAGCCCTTCCTCCCAGCTTACTGCACCACAGCCCTTCCTCCCAGCTTACTGCACCAGAGCCCCTCCTCCCAGCTTACTGCACCACAGCCCTTCCTCCCAGCTTACTGCACCAGAGCCCTTCCTCCCAGCTTACTGCACCAGAGCCCTTCCTCCCAGCTTACTGCACCAGAGCCCTTCCTCCCAGCTTACTACACCAGAGCCCCTCCTCCCAGCTTACTGCACCAGAGCCCCTCCTCCCAGCTTACTGTATCCAGAGCCCTTCCTCCCAGCTTACTGCACCAGAGCCCTTCCTCCCAGCTTACTGCACCACAGCCCTTCCTCCCAGCTTACTGCACCACAGCCCTTCCTCCCAGCTTACTGCACCAGAGCCCTTCCTCCCAGCTTACTGCACCACAGCCCTTCCTCCCAGCTTACTGCACCAGAGCCCTTCCTCCCAGCTTACTGCACCAGAGCCCTTCCTCCCAGCTTACTGCACCAGAGCCCTTCCTCCCAGCTTACTGCACCAGAGCCCTTCCTCCCAGCTTACTACACCAGAGCCCCTCCTCCCAGCTTACTGCACCAGAGCCCCTCCTCCCAGCTTACTGTATCCAGAGCCCTTCCTCCCAGCTTACTGCACCAGAGCCCTTCCTCCCAGCTTACTGCACCAGAGCCCCTCCTCCCAGCTTACTGCACCAGAGCCCCTCCTCCCAGCTTACTGTATCCAGAGCCCTTCCTCCCAGCTTACTGCACCAGAGCCCTTCCTCCCAGCTTACTGCACCAGAGCCCTTCCTCCCAGCTTACTGCACCAGAGCCCATCCTCCCAGCTTACTGCACCAGAGCCCTTCCTCCTAGCTTACTGCACCAGAGCCCTTCCTCCCAGCTTACTGCACCAGAGCCCTTCCTCCCAGCTTACTACACCAGAGCCCCTCCTCCCAGCTTACTGCACCAGAGCCCCTCCTCCCAGCTTACTGTATCCAGAGCCCTTCCTCCCAGCTTACTGCACCAGAGCCCTTCCTCCCAGCTTACTGCACCAGAGCCCCTCCTCCCAGCTTACTGCACCAGAGCACCTCCTCCCAGCTTACTGTATCCAGAGCCCCTCCTCCCAGCTTACTGCACCAGAGCCCTTCCTCCCAGCTTACTGAACCAGAGCCCCTCCTCCCAGCTTACTGCACCAGAGCCCCTCCTCCCAGCTTACTGTATCCAGAGCCCTTCCTCCCAGCTTACTGCACCAGAGCCCCTACTCCCAGCTTACTGCACCAGAGCCCCTCCTCCCAGCTTACTGCACCAGAGCCCATCCTCTCAGCTTACTGCAATAGAGCCCCTCCTCCCAGCTTACTGCACCAGAGCCCTGCACCAGAGCCCTTCCTCCCAGCTTACTGCACCAGAGCCCCTCCTCCCAGCTTACTGCACCAGAGCCCTTCCTCCCAGCTTACTGTATCCAGAGCCCCTCCTCTCAGCTTACTGCATCAGAGCCCCTCCTCCCAGCTTACTGCACCAGAGCCCCTCCTCCCAGCTTACTGCACCAGAGCCCCTCCTCCCAGCTTACTGCACCAGAGCCCCTCCTCCCAGCTTACTGCACCAGAGCCCCTCCTCCCAGCTTACTGCACCAGAGCCCCTCCTCCCAGCTTACTGCACCAGAGCCCCTCCTCCCAGCTTACTGTATCCAGAGCCCCTCCTCCCAGCTTACTGCACAAGAGCCCCTCCTCCCAGCTTACTGCACCAGAGCCCCTCCTCCCAGCTTACTGTATCCAGAGCCCCTCCTCCGAGCTTACTGTATCCAGAGCCCTTCCTTCCAGCTTACTGCACAAGAGCCCCTCCTCCCAGCTTACTGTATCCAGAGCCCCTCCTCCCAGCTTACTGCACCAGAGCCCCTTCTCCCAGCTTACTGTATCCAGAGCCCCTCCTCCCAGCTTATTGTATCCAGAGCCCTTCCTTCCAGCTAACTGCACAAGAGCACCTCCTCCCAGCTTACTGTATCCAGAGCCCCCTCCTCCCAGCCTACTGCACCAGAGCCCCTCATCCCAGCTTACTGTATCCATAGCCCCCTCCTCCCAGCTTACTGTATCCAGAGCCCCTCATCCCAGCTTACTGTATCCAGAGCCCTTCCTTCCAGCTTACTGCACAAGAGCCCCTCCTCCCAGCTTACTGTATCCAGAGCCCCTCCTCCCAGCTTACTGCACCAGAGCCCCTCCTCCCAGCTTACTGCACCAGAGCCCCTCCTCCCAGTTTACTGTATCCAGAGCCCCTCCTCCCAGCTTACTGCACCAGAGCCCCTCCTCCCAGCTTACTGTATCCAGAGCCCCTCCTCCCAGCTTACTGCACCAGAGCCCCTCCTCCCAGCTTATTGCACCAGAGCCCCTCCTCCCAGCTTACTGCACCAGAGCCCCTCCTCCCAGCTTACTGCACCAGAGCCCCTCCTCCCAGCTTACTGCACCAGAGCCCCTCCTCCAAGCTTACTGCACCAGAGCCCCTCCTCCCAGCTTACTGCACCAGAGCCTCTCCTCCCAGCTTACTGCACCAGAGCCCCTCCTCCGAGCTTACTGCACCAGACCCTCTCCTCCCAGCTTACTGCACCAGAGCCCCTCCTCCCAGCTTACTGCACCAGAGCCCCTCCTCCCAGCTTACTGTATTCAGAGCCCCTCCTCCCAGCTTACTGTATCCAGAGCCCCTCCTCCCAGCTTACTGCACCAGAGCCCCTCCTCCCAGCTTACTGCACCAGAGCCCCTCCTCCGAGCTTACTGCACCAGAGCCTCTCCTCCCAGCTTACTGCACCAGAGCCCCTCCTCCCAGCTTACTGCACCAGAGCCCCTCCTCCCAGGTTACTGCACCAGAGCCCCTCCTCCCAGCTTACTGCACCAGAGCTCCTCCTCCCAGCTTACTGCACCATTGCCCCTCCTCCCAGCTTACTGTACCAGAGCCCCTCCCAGCTTACTGTACCAGAGCCCCTCCCAGCTTACTGTACCAAAGCTCCTGCCTGCATACTATACCACAGGACCTCCCAGCTTACTGTACCAGAGCCCCTCCCAGCTTACTGTACCAGAGTCCCTCCCAGCTTACTGTACCAGAGCCCCTCCCAGCTTACTGTACCAGAGCCCCTCCCAGCTTACTGTACCAGAGCCCCTCCCAGCTTACTGTACCAGAGCCCCTCCCAGCTTACTGTACCAGAGCCCCTCCCAGCTTACTGTACCAGAGCCCCTCCCAGCTTACTGTACCAGAGCCCCTCCCAGCTTACTCTACCAGAACCCCTCCCAGCTTACTGTACCAGAGCCCCTCCCAGCTTACTGTACCAGAGCCCCTCCCAGCTTACTGTACCAGAGCCCCTCCCAGCTTACTGTACCAGAGCCCCTCCCAGCTTACTGTACCAGAGCCCCTCTCAGCTTACTGTACCAGAGCCCCTCCCAGCTTACTGTACCAGAGCCCCTCCCAGCTTACTGTACCAGAGCCCCTCCCAGCTTACTGTACCAGAGCCCCTCCCAGCTTACTGTACCAGAGCCCCTCCCAGCTTACTGTAGCAGAGCCTCTCCCAACTTACTGTACGAGAGCTCCTGCCTGCATACTATACCACAGGACCTCCCAGCTTACTGTACCAGAGCTCCTCCCAGCTTACTGTACCAGAGTCCCTCCCAGCTTACTGTACCACAGCCCCTCCCAGCTTACTGTACCACAGCCCCTCCCAGCTTACTGTACCACAGCCCCTTCCAGCTTACTGTACCAGAGCCCCTCCCAGCTTACTGTACCAGAGCCCCTCCCAGCTAACTGTACCAGAGCCTCTCCCAGCTTACTGTACCAGAGCCCCTCCCAGCTTACTGTACCAGAGCCCCTCCCAGCTTACTGTACCAGAGCCCCTCCCAGCTTACTGTACCAGAGCCCCTCCCAGCTAACTGTACCAGAGCCCCTCCCAGCTTACTGTACCAGAGCCCCTCCCAGCTTACTGAACCAGAGCCGCTCCCAGCTAACTCTACCAGAGCCCCTCCCAGCTTACTGTACCAGAGCCGCTCCCAGCTAACTGTACAAGAGCCCCTCCCAGCTTACTGTACCAGAGCCCCCTCCCTCCACCCTTGCCAGGTATGAACACAGTCAAACAAGGAACAACACAGTCCTGGTAAGTAGGTCGTGCGTGAGTCGCCCGGTCGGGTTTACCATCAATAAAACTTGTGTTATGTTAATCCATTCAACCAGAAATCACTGTTAATCCCCCAGTACTAGAAACCAAAGTTAATCCCCTGTACTAGAAACCGATGTTAATCCCCTGTACTAGAAACCAATGTTAATCCCCTATACTAGAAACCAATGTTAAACCCCTGTACTAGAAACCACTGCTAGTCCCCTGTACTAGAAGCCACTGTTAATCCCCTGTACTAGAAACTACTGTTAATCCCCAGTACTAGAAACCATTGTTAGTCCACTGTACTAGAAACCAGAGTTAATCCCCTGTACTAGAAACCACTGTTAATCCCTTGTACTAGAAACTGCTGTTAATCCCCAGTACTAGAAACCACTGTTACTCCCCTGTACTAGAAACCACTGCTAATCCCCTGTACTAGAAACCACTGTTAATCCCCAGTACTAGAAACCACTGTTAATCCCCAGTACTAGAAACAATTGTTAGTCCCCTGTACTAGAAACCGCCGTTAATCCCTTGTACTAGAAACCACTGATAATCCCTTGTATTAGAAACCACCGTTAATCCCCAGTACTAGAAACCAATGATAATCCCTTGTACTAGAAACCACCGTTATTCCAAATTACTAGAAACCACTGATAATCCCTTGTACTAGAAACCACCGTTATTCCCTAGTACTAGAAACCACCGTTATTCCCCAGTACTAGAAACCACTGATAATCCCATGTACTAGAAACCACCGTTAATCCACAGTACTAGAAACGACTGATAATTCCCTGTACTAGATACCACCGTTAATCCAGAGTACTAGAAACCACTGATAATCCCATGTACTAGAAACCACCGTTAATCCCCAGTACTAGAAACCATTGATAATCCCATGTACTAGAAACCACCGTTAATCCACAGTACTAGAAACGACTGATAATTCCCTGTACTAGATACCACCGTTAATCCAGAGTACTAGAAACCACTGATAATCCCATGTACTAGAAACCACCGTTAATCCCCTGTACTAGAAACCACTGATAATCCCCTGTACTAGAAACCACCGTTAATCCCCAGTACTAGAAACCACTGATAATCCCATGTATTAGAAACCACCGTTAACCCCCAGTACTAGAAACCACTGATAATCCCATGTACTAGAAACCACCGTTAATCCCCAGTACTAGAAACCACTGATAATCCCACGTATTAGAAACCACCGTTAAGCCCCAGTACTAGAAACCACTGATAATTCAATGTACTAGAAACCACCGTTAATCCCCAGTACTAAAAACCACTGATAATCCCTTGTACTAGAAACCACCGTTAATCTCCAGTACTAGAAACCACTGATAATCCCACGTACTAGAAACCACCGTTAATCCCCAGTACTCGAAACCACTGATAATCCCTTGTTCTAGAAACCACCGTTAATCCCCAGTACTAGAAACCACTGATAATCCCTTGTACTAGAAACCACCGTTAATCCCCAGTACTAGAAACCACTGATAATCCCACGTACTAGAAACCACCGTTAATCTCCAGTACTCGAAACCACTGATATTCCCATGTACTTGAAACCACGTTAATCCCCAGTATTAGAAACCACTGATAATCCCACGTACTAGAAACCACCGTTAATCCCCAGTACTAGAAACCACTGATAATCCCACGTACTAGAAACCACCGTTAATACCCAGTACTCGAAACCACTGATAATCCCATGTACTACAAACCACCGTTAATCCCCATTACTAGAAACCACTGACAATCCCACGTACTAGAAACCACCGTTAATCCCCAGTACTCGAAACCACTGATAATCCCTTGTACTAGAAACCACCATTAATCCCCAGTACTAGAAACCACTGATAATCCCATGTACTAGAAACCACCGTTAATCCCAAGTACTAGAAACCACTGATAATCCCTTGTACTAGAAACCACCGTTATTCCACAGTACTAGAAACCACCGTTATTCCCCAGTACTAGAAGAAACCGTTATTTCCCAGTACTAGAAACCACCGTTATTCCCCAGTACTAGAAACCACTGATAATCCCATGTACTAGAAAAACGGTTAATCCCCAGTACTAGAAGTCACTGATAATCCCTTGTACTAGAAACCACCGTTATTCCCCAGTACTAGAAACCACGGTTATTTCCCAGTACTAGAAACCACCGTTATTCCTCAGTACTAGAAACCACCGTTATTCCCCCGTACTAGAAACCACCGTTATTCCCCAGTACTAGAAACCGCCGTTACTCCCCAGTACTAGAAACCACCGTTATTCCCCAGTATTAGAAACCACCGTTATTCCTTAGTACTAGAAACCACCGTTATTCCCTAGTGCTAGAAACCACCGTTATTCCCCAGTACTAGAAACCACCGTTATTCCCCAGTACTAGAAACCACCGTTATTCCCCAGTACTAGAAACCACCGTTATTCCCCAGTACTAGAAACCACCGTTATTCCCCCGTACTAGAAACCACCGTTATTCCCCAGTACTAGAAACCGCCGTTACTCCCCAGTACTAGAAACCACCGTTATTCCCCAGTACTAGAAACCACCGTTATTCCCCAGTGCTAGAAACCACCGTTATTCCCCAGTACTAGAAACCACCGTTATTCCCAAGTACTAGAAACCACCGTTATTCCCCAGTACTAGAAACCACCGTTATTCCCCAGTACTAGAAACCACCGTTATTCCCCCGTACTAGAAACCACCGTTATTCCCCAGTGCTAGAAACCACCGTTATTCCCCAGTACTAGAAACCACCGTTATTCCCCAGTACTAGAAACCACCGTTATTCCCCAGTACTAGAAACCACCGTTATTCCCCAGTACTAGAAACCACCGTTATTACCCAGTACTAGAAACCACCGTTATTCCCCAGTACTATAAACCACCGTTATTCCCCAGTACTAGAAACCACCGTTATTCCCCAGTACTAGAAATCACCGTTATTCCCCAGTACTAGAAACCACCGTTATTCCCCAGTACTAGAAACCACCGTTATTACCCAGTACTAGAAACCACCGTTATTCCCCAGTACTAGAAACCACCGTTATTCCCCAGTACTAGAAACCTCCGTTATTCCCCAGTACTAGAAACCACCGTTATTCCCCAGTACTAGAAACCACCGTTATTCCCCAGTACTAGAAACCACCGTTATTCCCCAGTACTAGAAACCACCGTTATTCCCCAGTACTAGAAACCACCGTTATTCCCCAGTACTAGAAACCACCGTTATTCCCCAGTACTATAAACCACCGTTATTCCCCAGTACTAGAAACCACCGTTATTCCCCAGTACTAGAAACCACCGTTATTCCCCAGTACTAGAAACCATCGTTATTCCCCAGTACTAGAAACCACCGTTATTCCCCAGTACTATAAACCACCGTTATTCCCCAGTACTAGAAACCACCGTTATTCCCCAGTACTAGAAACCACCGTTATTACCCAGTACTAGAAACCACCGTTATTCCCCAGTACTAGAAACCACCGTTATTCCCCAGTACTAGAAACCACCGTTATTCCCCAGTACTAGAAACCACCGTTATTACCCAGTACTAGAAACCACCGTTATTCCCCAGTACTAGAAACCACCGTTATTCCCCAGTACTAGAAACCACCGTTATTCCCCAGTACTAGAAACCACCGTTATTCCCCAGTACTAGAAACCACCGTTACTCCCCAGTACTAGAAACCACCGTTATTCCCCAGTACTGATAATTTTATTATCAGAGGTTATAATTTCCTCGCCTGACCTCTGCTGCTCCACATTTTAAATACCTAATTAAATTCAGTAACAAACTGCTGAAGGTCAGTAACAAACTGCTGAAGGTCAGTAACAAACTGCTGAAGGTCAGTAACAAACTGCTGAAGGTCAGTAACAAACTGCTGAAGGTCAGTAACAAACTGCTGAAGGTCAGTAACAAACTGCTGAAGGTCAGTAACAAACTGCTAAAGGTCAGTAGCAAACTGCTGAAGGTCAGTAACAAACGGTTAAAGGTCAGTAATAAACTGCTGAAGGTCAGTAACAAACTGCTGAAGGTCAGTAATAAACTGCTGAAGGTCAGTAACAAACTGCTGAAGGTCAGTAACAAACGGTTAAAGGTCAGTAATAAACTGCTGAAGGTCAGTAACAAACTGCTGAAGGTCAGTAATAAACTGCTGAAGGTCAGTAACAAACTGCTGAAGGTCAGTAACAAACTGCTGAAGGTCAGTAACAAACTGCTGAAGGTCAGTAACAAACTGCTGAAGGTCAGTAACAAACTGCTGAAGGTCAGTAACAAACTGCTGAAGGTCAGTAACAAACTGCTGAAGGTCAGTAACAAACTGCTGAAGGTCAGTAACAAACTGCTGAAGGTCAGTAACAAACTGCTGAAGGTCAGTAACAAACTGCTGAAGGTCAGTAACAAACTGCTGAAGGTCAGTAACAAACTGCTAAAGGTCAGTAACAAACTGCTGAAGGTCAGTAACAAACTGCTGAAGGTCACTAACAAACTGCTGAAGGTCAGTAACAAACTGCTGAAGGTCAGTAACAAACTGCTAAAGGTCAGTAACAAACTGCTGAAGGTCAGTAACAAACTGCTGAAGGTCACTAACAAACTGCTGAAGGTCAGTAACAAACTGCTGAAGGTCAGTAACAAACTGCTGAAGGTCAGTAACAAACTGCTGAAGGTCAGTAACAAACTGCTGAAGGTCAGTAACAAACTGCTGAAGGTCAGTAGCAACCTGCTGAAGGTCAGTAACAAACTGCTGAAGGTCAGTAACAAACTGCTGAAGGTCAGTAACAAACTGCTGAAGGTCAGTAACAAACTGCTGAAGGTCAGTAACAAACTGCTGAAGGTCAGTAACAAACTGCTGAAGGTCAGTAACAAACTGCTGAAGGTCAGTAACAAACTGCTGAAGGTCAGTAACAAACTGCTGAAGGTCAGTAACAAACTGCTGAAGGTCAGTAACAAACTGCTGAAGGTCAGTAACAAACTGCTGAAGGTCAGTAACAAACTGCTGAAGGTCACTAACAAACTGCTGAAGGTCAGTAACAAACTGCTGAAGGTCAGTAACAAACTGCTAAAGGTCAGTAACAAACTGCTGAAGGTCAGTAACAAACTGCTGAAGGTCACTAACAAACTGCTGAAGGTCAGTAACAAACTGCTGAAGGTCAGTAACAAACTGCTAAAGGTCAGTAACAAACTGCTGAAGGTCAGTAACAAACTGCTGAAGGTCACTAACAAACTGCTGAAGGTCAGTAACAAACTGCTGAAGGTCAGTAACAAACTGCTGAAGGTCAGTAACAAACTGCTGAAGGTCAGTAAGAAACTGCTGAAGGTCAGTAACAAACTGCTGAAGGTCAGCAGCAAACTGCTGAAGGTCAGTAACAAACTGCTGAAGGTCAGTAACAAACTGCTGAAGGTCAGTAACAAACTGCTGAAGGTCAGTAACAAACTGCTGAAGGTCAGTAACAAACTGCTGAAGGTCAGTAACAAACTGCTGAAGGTCAGTAACAAACTGCTGAAGGTCAGTAACAAACTGCTGAAGGTCAGTAACAAACTGCTGAAGGTCAGTAACAAACTGCTGAAGGTCAGTAGCAAACTGCTGAAGGTCAGTAACAAACTGCTGAAGGTCAGTAACAAACTGCTGAAGGTCAGTAACAAACTGCTGAAGGTCAGTAACAAACTGCTGAAGGTCAGTAACAAACTGTTCAATGTCACTAACAAACTGCTGAAGGTCAGTAACAAACTGCTGAAGGTCAGTAACAAACTGCTAAAGGTCAGTAACAAACTGCTGAAGGGCAGTAACAAGCTGCTGAAGGTCACTAACAAACTGCTGAAGGTCAGTAACAAACTGCTGAAGGTCAGTAACAAACTGCTAAAGGTCAGTAACAAACTGCTGAAGGTCAGTAACAAACTGCTGAAGGTCACTAACAAACTGCTGAAGGTCAGTAACAAACTGCTGAAGGTCAGTAACAAACTGCTAAAGGTCAGTAACAAACTGCTGAAGGTCAGTAACAAACTGCTGAAGGTCACTAACAAACTGCTGAAGGTCAGTAACAAACTGCTGAAGGTCAGTAACAAACTGCTAAAGGTCAGTAACAAACTGCTGAAGGTCAGTAACAAACTGCTGAAGGTCACTAACAAACTGCTGAAGGTCAGTAACAAACTGCTGAAGGTCAGTAACAAACTGCTAAAGGTCAGTAACAAACTGCTGAAGGTCAGTAACAAACTGCTGAAGGTCACTAACAAACTGCTGAAGGTCAGTAACAAACTGCTGAAGGTCAGTAACAAACTGCTAAAGGTCAGTAACAAACTGCTGAAGGTCAGTAACAAACTGCTGAAGGTCACTAACAAACTGCTGAAGGTCAGTAACAAACTGCTGAAGGTCAGTAACAAACTGCTAAAGGTCAGTAACAAACTGCTGAAGGTCAGTAACAAACTGCTGAAGGTCACTAACAAACTGCTGAAGGTCAGTAACAAACTGCTGAAGGTCAGTAACAAACTGCTGAAGGTCAGTAACAAACTGCTGAAGGTCAGTAACAAACTGCTAAAGGTCAGTAACAAACTGCTGAAGGTCAGTAACAAACTGCTAAAGGTCAGTAACAAACTGCTGAAGTTCAGTAACAAACTGCTGAAGGTCAGTAACAAACTGCTGAAGGTCAGTAACAAACTGCTGAAGGTCAGTAACAAACTGCTGAAGGTCAGTAACAAACTGCTGAAGGTCAGTAACAAACTGCTAAAGGTCAGTAACAAACTGCTGAAGTTCAGTAACAAACTGCTGAAGGTCAGTAACAAACTGCTGAAGGTCAGTAACAAGCTGCTGAAGGTCAGTAACAAACTGCTGAAGGTCAGTAACAAACTGCTAAAGGTCAGTAACAAACTGCTGAAGGTCAGTAACAAACTGCTGAAGGTCAGTAGCAAACTGC
The DNA here is from genome assembly GCF_038502225.1 of Cherax quadricarinatus. Classification (NCBI taxonomy): domain Eukaryota; kingdom Metazoa; phylum Arthropoda; class Malacostraca; order Decapoda; family Parastacidae; genus Cherax; species Cherax quadricarinatus. The sequence continues at coordinate 16,183,184 of NC_091334.1, forward strand.
TGAAGGTCAGTAACAAACTGCTGAAGGTCAGTAACAAACTGCTGAAGGTCAGTAACAAACTGCTGAAGGTCAGTAACAAACTGCTAAAGGTCAGTAACAAACTGCTGAAGTTCAGTAACAAACTGCTGAAGGTCAGTAACAAACTGCTGAAGGTCAGTAACAAACTGCTGAAGGTCAGTAACAAACTGCTGAAGGTCAGTAACAAACTGCTGAAGGTCAGTAACAAACTGCTGAAGGTCAGTAACAAACTGCTGAAGGTCAGTAACAAACTGCTGAAGGTCAGTAACAAACTGCTGAAGGTCAGTAACAAACTGCTGAAGGTCAGTAACAAACTGCTGAAGGTCAGTAACAAACTGCTGAAGGTCAGTAGCAAACTGCTGAAGGTCAGTAACAAACTGCTGAAGGTCAGTAACAAACTGCTGAAGGTCAGTAACAAACTGCTGAAGGTCAGTAACAAACTGCTGAAGGTCAGTAACAAACTGCTGAAGGTCAGTAACAAACTGCTGAAGGTCAGTAACACACTGCTGAAGGTCAGTAACAAACTGCTGAAGGTCAGTAACAAACTGCTGAAGGTCAGTAACAAACTGCTGAAGGTCAGTAGCAAACTGCTGAAGGTCAGTAACAAACTGCTGAAGGTCAGTAACAAACTGCTGAAGGTCAGTAACAAACTGCTGAAGGTCAGTAACAAACTGCTGAAGGTCAGTAACAAACTGCTGAAGGTCACTAACAAACTGCTGAAGGTCAGTAACAAACTGCTGAAGGTCAGTAACAAACTGCTAAAGGTCAGTAACAAACTGCTGAAGGTCAGTAACAAACTGCTGAAGGTCACTAACAAACTGCTGAAGGTCAGTAACAAACTGCTGAAGGTCAGTAACAAACTGCTAAAGGTCAGTAACAAACTGCTGAAGGTCAGTAACAAACTGCTGAAGGTCACTAACAAACTGCTGAAGGTCAGTAACAAACTGCTGAAGGTCAGTAACAAACTGCTAAAGGTCAGTAACAAACTGCTGAAGGTCAGTAACAAACTGCTGAAGGTCACTAACAAACTGCTGAAGGTCAGTAACAAACTGCTGAAGGTCAGTAACAAACTGCTAAAGGTCAGTAACAAACTGCTGAAGGTCAGTAACAAACTGCTGAAGGTCACTAACAAACTGCTGAAGGTCAGTAACAAACTGCTAAAGGTCAGTAACAAACTGCTGAAGTTCAGTAACAAACATCTGAAGGTCAGTAACAAACGGTTAAAGGTCAGTAACAAACTGCTGAAAGTCAGTAACAAACTGCTGAAGGTCAGTAACAAACTGCTAAAGGTCAGTAACAAACTGCTGAAGTTCAGTAACAAACTGGTGAAGGTCAGTAACAAACGGTTAAAGGTCAGTAACAAACTGCTGAAGGTCAGTAACAAACTGCTGAAGATCAGTAACAAACTGCTAAAGGTCAGTAACAAACTGCTAAAGGTCAGTAACAAACTGCTGAAGGTCAGTAACAAACTGCTGAAGGTCAATAACAAACTGCTGAAGGTCAGTAACAAACTGCTGAAGATCAGTAACAAACTGCTGAAGGTCAGTAACAAACTGCTGAAGGTCAATAACAAACTGCTGAAGGTCAGTAACAAACTGCTGAAGGTCAGTAACAAACTGCTGAAGGTCAGTAACAAACTGCTAAAGGTCAGTAACAAACTGCTGAAGGTCAGTAACAAACTGCTGAAGGTCACTAACAAACTGCTGAAGGTCAGTAACAAACTGCTGAAGGTCAGTAACAAACTGCTAAAGGTCAGTAACAAACTGCTGAAGGTCAGTAACAAACTGCTGAAGGTCACTAACAAACTGCTGAAGGTCAGTAACAAACTGCTGAAGGTCAGTAACAAACTGCTAAAGGTCAGTAACAAACTGCTGAAGGTCAGTAACAAACTGCTGAAGGTCACTAACAAACTGCTGAAGGTCAGTAACAAACTGCTGAAGGTCAGTAACAAACTGCTGAAGGTCAGTAACAAACTGCTGAAGGTCAGTAACAAACTGCTAAAGGTCAGTAACAAACTGCTGAAGGTCAGTAACAAACTGCTAAAGGTCAGTAACAAACTGCTGAAGTTCAGTAACAAACTGCTGAAGGTCAGTAACAAACTGCTGAAGGTCAGTAACAAACTGCTGAAGGTCAGTAACAAACTGCTGAAGGTCAGTAACAAACTGCTGAAGGTCAGTAACAAACTGCTAAAGGTCAGTAACAAACTGCTGAAGTTCAGTAACAAACTGCTGAAGGTCAGTAACAAACTGCTGAAGGTCAGTAACAAGCTGCTGAAGGTCAGTAACAAACTGCTGAAGTTCAGTAACAAACTGCTAAAGGTCAGTAACAAACTGCTGAAGTTCAGTAACAAACTGCTGAAGGTCAGTAACAAACGGTTAAAGGTCAGTAACAAACTGCTGAAGGTCAGTAACAAACTGCTGAAGGTCAGTAACAAACTGCTAAAGGTCAGTAACAAACTGCTGAAGTTCAGTAACAAACTGGTGAAGGTCAGTAACAAACGGTTAAAGGTCAGTAACAAACTGCTGAAGGTCAGTAACAAACTGCTGAAGATCAGTAACAAACTGCTAAAGGTCAGTAACAAACTGCTAAAGGTCAGTAACAAACTGCTGAAGGTCAGTAACAAACTGCTGAAGGTCAGTAACAAACTGCTGAAGGTCAGTAACAAACTGCTGAAGGTCAGTAACAAACCGCTGAAGGTCAGTAACAAACTGCTGAAGGTCAGTAACAAACTGCTGAAGGTCAGTAACAAACTGCTGAAGGTCAGTAACAAACTGCTGAAGGTCAGTAACAAACTGCTGAAGGTCAATAACAAACTGCTGAAGGTCAGTAACAAACTGCTGAAGGTCAGTAACAAACTGCTGAAGGTCAGTAACAAACGGTTAAAGGTCAGTAACAAACTGCTGAAGGTCAGTAACAAACTGTTCAATGTCAGTAACAAACCGCTGAAGGTCAGTAACAAACTGCTGAAGGTCAGTAACAAACTGCTCAAGGTCAGTAACAAACTGCTGAAGGTCAGTAACAAACTGCTGAAGGTCAGTAACAAACTGCTGAAGGTCAGTAACAAACTGCTGAAGGTCAGTAACAAACTGCTAAAGGTCAGTAACAAACTGCTGAAGGTCAGTAACAAACTGCTGAAGGTCAGTAACAAACTGCTGTAGGTCAGTAACAAACGGTTAAAGGTCAGTAAGAAACTGCTGAAGGTCAGTAACAAACTGCTGAAGGTCAGTAACAAACTGCTGAAGGTCAGTAACAAACTGCTGAAGGTCAGTAACAAACTGCTGAAGGTCAGTAACAAACTGTTCAATGTCAGTAACAAACCGCTGAAGGTCAGTAACAAACTGCTGAAGGTCAGTAACAAACTGCTGAAGGTCAGTAACAAACTGCTGAAGGTCAGTAACAAACTGCTGAAGGTCAGTAACAAACTGCTGAAGGTCAATAACAAACTGCTGAAGGTCAGTAACAAACTGCTAAAGGTCAGTAACAAACTGCTGAAGGTCAGTAACAAACTGCTGAAGGTCAGTAACAAACTGCTGTAGGTCAGTAACAAACGGTTAAAGGTCAGTAAAAAACTGCTGAAGGTCAGTAACAAACTGCTGAAGGTCAGTAACAAACTGCTGAAGGTCAGTAACAAACTGCTAAAGGTCAGTAACAAACTGCTGAAGGTCAGTAACAAACCGCTGAAGGTCAGTAACAAACTGCTGAAGGTCAGTAACAAACTGCTGAAGGTCAGTAACAAACCGCTGAAGGTCAGTAGCAAACTGCTGAAGGTCAGTAACAAACTGCTGAAGGTCAGTAACAAACTGCTGTAGGTCAGTAACAAACGGTTAAAGGTCAGTAAAAAACTGCTGAAGGTCAGTAACAAACTGCTGAAGATCAGTAACAAACTGCTGAAGGTCAGTAACAAACTGCTAAAGGTCAGTAACAAACTGCTGAAGGTCAGTAACAAACCGCTGAAGGTCAGTAACAAACTGCTGAAGGTCAGTAACAAACTGCTGAAGGTCAGTAACAAACCGCTGAAGGTAAGTAGCAAACTGCTGAAGGTCATTAACAAACTGCTGAAGTTCAGTAACAAACCGCTGAAGTTCAGTAACAAACTGCTGAAGGTCAGTAGCAAACTGCTGAAGGTCAGTAACAAACTGCTGAAGGTCAGTAACAAACTGCTGAAGGTCAGTAGCAAACTGCTGAAGGTCATTAACAAACTGCTGAAGTTCAGTAACAAACTGCTGAAGTTCAGTAACAAACTGCTGAAGGTCAGTAACAAACTGCTGAAGGTCAGTAACAAACTGCTGAAGGTCAGTAGCAAACTGCTGAAGGTCAGTAACAAACTGCTGAAGGTCAGTAACAAACTGCTGAAGGTCATTAACAAACTGCTGAAGTTCAGTAACAAACTGCTGAAGGTCAGTAACAAACTGCTGAAGGTCAGTAACAAACTGCTGAAGGTCAGTAACAAACTGCTGAAGGTCAGTAACAAACTGCTGAAGGTCAGTAACAAACTGCTGAAGGTCAGTAACAAACTGCTGAAGGTCAGTAACAAACTGCTGAAGGTCATTAACAAACTGCTGAAGTTCAGTAACAAACTGCTGAAGGTCAGTAACAAACTGCTGAAGGTCATTAACAAACTGCTGAAGTTCAGTAACAAACTGCTGAAGTTCAGTAACAAACTGCTGAAGTTCAGTAACAAACTGGTGAAGGTCAGTAACAAACTGCTGAAGGTCAGTAACAAACTGCTAAAGCTCAATAACAAACTGCTGAAGGTCAGTAACAAACTGCTGAAGGTCAATAACAAACTGCTGAAGGTCAGTAACAAACTGCTGAAGGTCAGTAACAAACTGCTAAAGGTCAGTAACAAACTGCTGAAGGTCAGTAACAAACTGCTGAAGGTCAGTAACAAACTGCTGAAGGTCAGTAACAAACTGCTGAAGGTCAGTAGCAAACCGCTGAAGGTCAGTAACAAATTAGTCACAACAAACTCACTAGTCACAACAAACACACTAGTCACAACAAACACACTAGTCACAACAAACACACACACTAGTCACAACAAACTCACTAGTCACAACAAACACACTAGTCACAACAAACACACTAGTCACAACAAACACACTAGTCACAACAAACACACTAGTCACAACAAACACACTAGTCACAACAAGCACACTAGTCACAACAAACACACTAGTCACAACAAACACACTAGTCACAACAAACACACTAGTCACAACAAACACACTAGTCACAACAAACACACACACTAGTCACAACAAACACACTAGTCACAACAAACACACTAGTCACAACAAACACACTAGTCACAACAAACACACTAGTCACAACAAACACACTAGTCACAACAAACACACTAGTCACAACAAACACACTAGTCACAACAAACACACTAGTCACAACAAACACACACACTAGTCACAACAAACTCACTAGTCACAACAAACACACTAGTCACAACAAACACACACACTAGTCACAACAAACACACTAGTCACAACAAACACACTAGTCACAACAAACACACTAGTCACAACAAACACACTAGTCACAACAAACACACTAGTCACAACAAACACACTAGTCACAACAAACACACACACTAGTCACAACAAACACACTAGTCACAACAAACACACTTGTCACAACAAACACACTAGTCACAACAAACACACTAGTCACAACAAACACACTAGTCACAACAAACACACTAGTCACAACAAACACACTAGTCACAACAAACACACTAGTCACAACAAACACACTAGTCACAACAAACACACTAGTCACAACAAACACACACACTAGTCACAACAAACACACACACTAGTCACAACAAACTCACTAGTCACAACAAACACACTAGTCACAACAAACACACACACTAGTCACAACAAACACACTAGTCACAACAAACACACTAGTCACAACAAACACACTAGTCACAACAAACACACTAGTCACAACAAACACACTAGTCACAACAAACACACTAGTCACAACAAACACACTAGTCACAACAAACACACTAGTCACAACAAACACACTAGTCACAACAAACACACTAGTCACAACAAACACACTAGTCACAACAAACACACTAGTCACAACAAACACACTAGTCACAACAAACACACTAGTCACAACAAACACACTAGTCACAACAAACACACTAGTCACAACAAACACACTAGTCACAACAAACACACTAGTCACAACAAACACACACACTAGTCACAACAAACACACTAGTCACAACACACACACTAGTCACAACAAACACACTAGTCACAACAAACACACTAGTCACAACAAACACACTAGTCACAACAAACACACTAGTCACAACAAACACACTAGTCACAACAAACACACTAGTCACAACAAACACACTAGTCACAACAAACACACTAGTCACAACAAACACACACACTAGTCACAACAAACACACTAGTCACAACAAACACACTAGTCACAACAAACACACTAGTCACAACAAACACACTAGTCACAACAAACACACTAGTCACAACAAACACACTAGTCACAACAAACACACTAGTCACAACAAACACACTAGTCACAACAAACACACTAGTCACAACAAACACACTAGTCACAACAAACACACTAGTCACAACAAACACACTAGTCACAACAAACACACTAGTCACAACAAACACACTAGTCACAACAAACACACTAGTCACAACAAACACACTAGTCACAACAAACACACTAGTCACAACAAACACACTAGTCACAACAAACACACTAGTCACAACAAACACACTAGTCACAACACTAACAACAAACACACTAGTCACAACAAACACACTAGTCACAACAAACACACTAGTCACAACAAACACACACACTAGTCACAACAAACACACTAGTCACAACAAACACACTAGTCACAACAAACACACTAGTCACAACAAACACACTAGTCACAACAAACACACTAGTCACAACAAACACACTAGTCACAACAAACACACTAGTCACAACAAACACACTAGTCACAACAAACACACTAGTCACAACAAACACACTAGTCACAACAAACACACTAGTCACAACAAACACACTAGTCACAACAAACACACTAGTCACAACAAACACACTAGTCACAACAAACACACTAGTCACAACAAACACACTAGTCACAACAAACACACACACTAATCACAACAAACACACTAGTCACAACAAACACACTAGTCACAACAAACACACTAGTCACAACAAACACACTAGTCACAACAAACACACTAGTCACAACAAACACACACACTAGTCACAACAAACTCACTAGTCACAACAAACACACTAGTCACAACAAACACACACACTAGTCACAACAAACACACTAGTCACAACAAACACACTAGTCACAACAAACACACTAGTCACAACAAACACACTAGTCACAACAAACACACTAGTCACAACAAACACACTAGTCACAACAAACACACTAGTCACAACAAACACACTAGTCACAACAAACACACTAGTCACAACAAACACACTAGTCACAACAAACACACTAGTCACAACAAACACACTAGTCACAACAAACACACTAGTCACAACAAACACACTAGTCACAACAAACACACTAGTCACAACAAACACACTAGTCACAACAAACACACTAGTCACAACAAACACACTTGTCACAACAAACACACTAGTCACAACAAACACACTAGTCACAACAAACACACTAGTCACAACAAACACACTAGTCACAACAAACACACTAGTCACAACAAACACACTAGTCACAACAAACACACTAGTCACAACAAACACACACACTAGTCACAACAAACTCACTAGTCACAACAAACACACTAGTCACAACAAACACACACACTAGTCACAACAAACACACTAGTCACAACAAACACACTAGTCACAACAAACACACTAGTCACAACAAACACACTAGTCACAACAAACACACTAGTCACAACAAACACACTAGTCACAACAAACACACTAGTCACAACAAACACACTAGTCACAACAAACACACACACTAGTCACAACAAACACACTAGTCACAACAAACACACTAGTCACAACAAACACACTAGTCACAACAAACACACTAGTCACAACAAACACACTAGTCACAACAAACACACTAGTCACAACAAACACACTAGTCACAACAAACACACTAGTCACAACAAACACACTAGTCACAACAAACACACTAGTCACAACAAACACACTAGTCACAACAAACACACTAGTCACAACAAACACACTAGTCACAACAAACACACTAGTCACAACAAACACACTAGTCACAACAAACACACTAGTCACAACAAACACACTAGTCACAACAAACACACTAGTCACAACAAACACACTAGTCACAACAAACACACTAGTCACAACAAACACGAATTGAGTATAAATACAAGAGGGTAAATGTGAGGTGCACTTACTGATAGATATATTGATGTCAGTGTGGAGGTAACTGATAGATATATTGATGTCAGTGTGGAGGTAACTGATAGATATATTGATGTCAGTGTGAAGGTTACTGATAGATATATTGATGTCAGTGTGGAGGTAACTGATAGATATATTGATGTCAGTGTGAAGGTTACTGATAGATATATTGATGTCAGTGTGGAGGTAACTGATAGATATATTGATGTCAGTTTGAAGGTTGCTGATAGATATATTGATGTCAGTGTGGAGGTTACTGATAGATATATTGATGTCAGTGTGGAGGTAACTGATAGATATATTGATGTCAGTATGAAGGTTACTGATAGATATATTGATGTCAGTGTGAAGGTTACTCATAAATACATTGATGTCAGTGTGAATGTTACTGACAGATATATTGATGTCAGTGTGAAGGTTACTGACAGATATATTGATGTCAGTGTGAATGTTACTGACAGATATATTGATGTCAGTGTGAAGGCTACTGCTAGATATATTGATATCAGTGTTGATGTAACTGCTAGATATATTGATGTCAGTGTTGACGTAACTCACTCCGTCACTCTTGATTACGTCAAGTCGAGGATAATATAATATTAACCAATTTAGTGTTGCCCAGCTAATATTAACATTTTTAACTAAGTTACTACACCGGTCATATCAACTTCATTTTTTGTTTTAAAACAAATTAGGGTCATGAGGCTGTAATATTATTATTTTTTTTAAATTAGGCTCGTGCGGTGGTAATATTAACCTTTTTAAAAATATTTAATTCTTAGAGGATAAAGGTTATTTTTCCTCAGATTTCTGTGTCCGGTCTTATCTTAGCCATGAGACTCGAACACAGGCTATTTCGGTTGTCAGCCGCAGGCTATGTAGCCCCTGGGCAGAAATTTTATTTCCACACACACACACACACACACACACGACGCTGGAGGACAGGAGAGTTAGGGAAGACATGATAACGACATACAAAATACTGCGTGGAGTAGATAAGGTGGACAAAGACAGGATGTTCCAGAGATGGGACACAGAAACAAGGGGTCACAGTTGAAAGTTGAAGACTCAGACGAGTCACAGGGATGTTAGGAAGTATTTCTTCAGTCATAGAGTTGTCAGGAAGTGGAATAGTTTGGCAAGTGAGGTAGTGGAGACAGGAACCATACATAGCTTTAAGACGAGGTATGACAAAGCTCATGGAGCAGAGAGAGAGGACCTAGCAGCAATCAGTGAAGAGGAAGGGCCAGGAGCTGAGCCTCGACCCCTGCAACCAGGTGAGTACAATTAGGTGAGTACACACACACACACACACACACACACACACACACGAAGAAGTGGAGCCAGGAGCTATGAGTCAACCCCTGCATGCATAACTAGGTGAGACACACACACACATGGGCAGACTAGGAAGTTAAAAGCTCAAATGTGTTATAGGGCTGTCAGGAAGTATTTCTTCAGCCTCAGTGTGTTGAGAAAGTGTAATGTTCTGGACCAAGTACAGGAGACAGGCTAAAGTACACTATTGTAGGGATAAATTAGTGACGACCCATGAGGCTGTTCCTTCCAGCAAGGGACATGCAACTGGAACCAAATTTATTACAGACATAGATTTATTACAAACATAGATATATCGCAAACAGATCTTTTACAGACAGATTTTTTACAGACAGATTTTTTACAGACACATTTATTAGACAGATTTTTTACAGACAGATTTTTTACAGACAGATTTTTTACAGACAGATTTTTTACAGACAGATTTTTTACAGACAGATTTTTTACAGACAGATTTTTTACAGACAGATTTTTTACAGACAGATTTTTTACAGACAGATTTTTTACAGACAGATTTTTTACAGACAGATTTTTTACAGACAGATCTTTTACAGACAGATTTTTTACAGACAGATTTTTTACAGACAGATTTTTTACAGACAGATTTTTTACAGACAGATTTTTTACAGACAGATTTTTTACAGACAGATTTATTACAAACACAGATTTCTTCCAGATATACAAACAAAACCCTCCCGTATATATTGATGCAGTACCAGTAAATGAAATATTTTATATGTATTTTGTCAGTAGTTACCCTGGAGAGTGAAGACGACGACTGGAACCTCCGAAGTCAGACATGGACAACCTTCCAGGGAAGGTGCCATGAATGCTCGGGGGGGGGGGGGCTCTTGATCCTAGGAAATGTGGCTATCTACCTTAGCCTCCTCCTGTATGTCCCTGACGAGTTTAACGCTTCCTTTGAATATAATAATAGTTTACATAAACATTTTCAGTTGATGTTTCGAATTTTTTTCAGATAATTCAACTTTTTTAAATATTCGTGGTAGCTTATTATTGCTATTATTATTAGTAGTAGTAGTAGTAGTAGTAATAGTAGTAGTAGTAGTAGTAGTAGTAGTAGTAGTAGTAGTAGTAGTAGTAGTAGTAGTAGTAGTAGTAGTAGTAGTATAATTAATATTATTACTACTAAGCCAGTACTTTCCTATATCCTTCCTAAATCTAAATTTGTCGAACTTAAATCTACTGCTGCGAGTCCTGGCTCGGTTAAATATTTCCAACACGCTATTTATATCCTCTTTATTTATTCCAACTTTCCACTAGACTAAACACAGGCTAATGAATACCCTGTTAATTCATCTGTTATTTGATTGAAGGACTGGAACCCAAAGCAAAAAACAATGACCACGTAAAATCACATACACAGTTGAATAACTCACCTTTCCCAGCGTAGGAAGAGGACCAGCAATTAAGTTTCACATCCCGTGAGGTCGATACTCACTCCATTCTCACTATTTGACGACCACTCCGTCCTTAATATAACGGAGTATCAAGGTGAGATAACTTGCCCAGGCTTTTCCTCACCTCCTGCTTCAACTATTATGGCTTGTGGGTACCAATTTAGCATCCTGTGAAGGAGGGATTAAGGTGGTACAACTAGTAGTACCACTGGTCCAGCCATCATGTCGACGCCTTCCTTGGAGCCACTAAGTTGTATTCTCAAGGTACTCTGAATACAGCCAGGCACCCCAACTCAAATTTATTTTGAGCCCAAAATAATCGGTGCTGGTCACACTTTAACATACAATGGCATACAAATATCCCGGTAGCTTTTCCGAAAGCCTGCACACGTACCATTGTACGTTATGGTCTTGTAAATCAGTGAATTAAAGCTTATTCCAATATTTAACTACAGTGTCTGCGTAGTGCATTAATTAGTTAATAAGATGTTCAGTTTACGTTACTGCAATAAAGTCCTGAAATGTGGACACCAGCCTTAACTAAGGTCCACTAGTGGACACCAGCCTTAACTAAGGTCCACTAGTGGACACCAGCCTTAACTAAGGTCCACTAGTGGACACCAGCCTTAACTAAGGTCCACTAGTGGACACCAGCCTTAACTAAGGTCCACTAGTGGACACCAGCCTTAACTAAGGTCCACTAGTGGACACCAGTCTTAACTAAGGTCCACTAGTGGACACCAGCCTTAACTAAGGTCCACTAGTGGACACCAGCCTTAACTAAGGTCCACTAGTGGACACCAGCCTTAACTAAGGTCCACTAGTGGACACCAGCCTTAACTAAGGTCCACTAGTGGACACCAGCCTTAACTAAGGTCCACTAGTGGACACCAGCCTTAACAAAGGTCCACTAGTGGACACCAGCCTTAACTAAGGTCCACTAGTGGACACCAGCCTTAACTAAGGTCCACTAGTGGACACCAGCCTTAACTAAGGTCCACTAGTGGACACCAGCCTTAACAAAGGTCCACTAGTGGACACCAGCCTTAACAAAGGTCGATTAGTGGACACCAGCCTTAACAAAAGTCCACTAGTGGACACCAGCCTTAACAAAGGTCCACTAGTGGACACCAACCATAACAAAAGTCCACTAGTGGACACCAGCCTTAACAAAAGTCCGCTAGTAGACACCTGCCTTATCAAAAGTCCACTAGTGGACACCAGCCTTATCAAAAGTCCACTAGTGGACACCAGCCTTAACAAAAGTCCACTAGTGGACACCATCCTTAACAAAAGTCCACTAGTGGACACCATCCTTAACAAAAGTCCACTAGTGGACACCAGCCTTATCAAAAGTCCACTAGTGGACACCAGCCTTAACAAAAGTCCACTAGTGGACACCATCCTTAACAAAAGTCCACTAGTGGACACCAGCCTTATCAAAGTCCACTAGTGGACACCAGCCTTATCAAAAGTCCACTAGTGGAAACCAGCCTTAATAAAAGTCCACTAGTGGACACCAGCCTTAACAAAAGTCCACTAGTGGACACCAGCCTTAACAAAAGTCCACTAGTGAACACAAGCCTTATCAAAAGTTCACTAGTGGACACCAGCCTTATCAAAAGTACACTAGTGGACACCAGCCTTATCAAAAGTCCACTAGTGGACACCAGCCTTAACAAAAGTCCACTAGTAGACACCAGCCTTATCAAAAGTCCACTAGTGGACACCAGCCTTATCAAAAGTCCACTAGTGGACACCAGCCTTATCAAAAATCCACTAGTGGACACCAGCCTTATCAAAAGTCCACTAGTGGACACCAGCCTTATCAAAAGTCCACTAGTAGACACCAGCCTTATCAAAAGTCCACTAGTGGACACCAGCCTTATCAAAAGTCCACTAGTGGACACCAGCCTTATCAAAAGTCCACTAGTGGACACCAGCCTTATCAAAAGTTCACTAGTGGACACCAGCCTTATCAAAAGTCCACTAGTGGACACCAGCCTTATCAAAAGTTCACTAGTGGACACCAGCCTTATCAAAAGTCCACTAGTGGACACCAGCCTTATCAAAAGTCCACTAGTGGACACCAGCCTTATCAAAAGTCCACTAGTGGACACCAGCCTTATCAAAAGTCCACTAGTGGACACCAGCCTTATCAAAAGTCCACTAGTGGACACCAGCCTTATCAAAAGTCCACTAGTGGACACCAGCCTTATCAAAAGTCCACTAGTGGACACCAGCCTTATCAAAAGTCCACTAGTAGACACCAGCCTTATCAAAAGTCCACTAGTGGACACCAGCCTTATCAAAAGTCCACTAGTGGACACCAGCCTTATCAAAAGTCCACTAGTGGACACCAGCCTTATCAAAAGTTCACTAGTGGACACCAGCCTTATCAAAAGTCCACTAGTGGACAACAGCCTTATCAAAAGTCCACTAGTGGACACCAGCCTTATCAAAAGTCCACTAGTGGACAACAGCCTTATCAAAAGTCCACTAGTGGACACCAGCCTTATCAAAAGTCCACTAGTGGACACCAGCCTTATCAAAAGTCCACTAGTGGACACCAGCCTTATCAAAAGTTCACTAGTGGACACCAGCCTTATCAAAAGTCCACTAGTGGACAACAGCCTTATCAAAAGTCCACTAGTGGACACCAGCCTTATCAAAAGTCCACTAGTGGACACCAGCCTTAACAAAAGTCCACTAGTGGACACCAGTCTTATCAAAAGTCCACTAGTGGACACCAGCCTTATCAAAAGTCCACTAGTGGACCCCGCCCACCTGTGACCATGTTTTCGACTGCTGCATCTCAGCACTCCAATATAAAGGTATCCATTATCATACCTCTGTATCAGATTAAAATAACAATGCTTGCTGTACAGGTTTTGTATACGTTTTAGTTATCAACTTGTCGGTATTATATATATCTAATATTATGTTGCATGTCACCTGTATACCACCAAAGATACCTTTTAATTCTTAAAATAGGATCAAACTATGTATATACGTACTGGAGATAAGCATATCTCGGTATATACACACTTGTCACAGAAAATCCTTGTGCTGTAACTCCTAAGTCACATTATAGACAGACATCGGAAATGGTGTGCAAATAAGACACATGGAACGTTTAGCAAAGTTTTTGGAGACGTCTTGCCCACCAAGGGTTTTAACCATTAAATCTGATTTATAAAGCACCCTGATGGGCGAAACGTATCCCCATTAAAGTTTACTAAATCAAATCAATATCTTTAAATTCTTATTGAAAATTCACAGGCTAACTTTTTTGTTTTTGTTTATAATGGTGATAATTTACGTGAGGAGAAAAAAAAAGGGCCCTGGTTATGCAGTGCATGTCAAGTACATGGTCTTATTTCCATATATTATGTACACTTACCCAGTTAACGTCGTGAGAGGTGTGTACAACACTCACTTGTTCACCTCCATCACGAACATATGTTCCCCTTCATTATTCTTGGAGGAAATTCGACCCTTACTCCACTTTCCTGTCAAATCTATTTATGTATATAACTTATTTCTCTGTTTCGGCACCGTCACTTCACTTGCATCCGCACGTCTTGCTGGGTAATCAATCTTGCAGTTGCAATATGGTTCTCTGGTGAACCAGATAGTGGAGAGTTACTGGGTTTTTTGAGTGTGTTAAAAATATATACAGGATGCAGTGGTGTCATTGATCAAGGGTCTAACACACCCCCTTACACACCTCCTCATCCACTACCTTCCACTGCACAATTGTCTTCCTTTACTTCTACTGATCTTTTCTCCGAAATCATATGGGTTTTTTTTATATAAATTCATTTACACATAAATAATCTTTTTTTTTCAAAAAAATTCTTACCCTTTTAAAAAATGCAGTTCGGTAAACCATGGTATTTACGGTTTTTTTTTTTTTTTAGTTCAAGTGTCGACTGTTTTTGAATGGAATACAGAAATGTATAGTATGGGTAGTCAGGGAATAATATTTCACTTTAATAAAAAGATGTGTACACGAGTGTGAGGATGAGCGAAACTACCCGCTACACCTCACCCGCACGGTGGTCGGGTCAACACTGTCCTGGAATTCTCTCTCCTGGAACCTTTCCTGGATCTAGTTGCCACATTCCCAATTCCCAGCACATCTCCCTAATTTTTCACAATTCCCCGTTCTTGAGCGTATCCACATTGATTCCCAGATTTCAATATATCACACGACACCTATTAATACGACTCCTATCAATTCTGCTTTCCGTATTGCGCAGTGCAATTTACCATCCGAAATTTATTTAATTCTGGAATTAAACATTGACTGACTCTGACGATTCACGTGAGCCACACTGATAACATCAAGATTAATGTAGAATATAATTGAAACTGTAAACAAGACACAAATATATGGTATCTACTGTAAGTAGACGGGAGTGAAGAGTCAGTTTTGTAGAGGTAGGCTATGTGCCAAGCTTCTCTCAAGACTGAGCGAGACGTCATCAGGGTAAAGACTGCGTCAATCTCTCTTTGCCATACTTGTCGGCGTGGTCTAGGAAGCCTGGTCTGAGACCGGGCCGTGGGGACGATGGTCCACAAAAACGTTAACAGAGCAGGCAATATTTCGCCAGTCAAAGCTACACGGAACCTCGTAATTTTATTATACACCGCTTTACTCACCTCAGGGTAAAACGTCGCACAATAAATACGTTCCTACTAAACGTGTTTGAAACCACTTGGTCTCTCCTGTTACCTCCACGGAGACTAGTGGAAGTAAACGTTGGTTTACGTACGTTCACTGTGGCGGCTGCCTTGAGGCGCCTTTATTGTGTACCATAATAAATGTGGGTGAGATGTTATCAACAAATTTTGTTGAAAATAAGAAAAAGTTTTGGAGTGAGATTAACAAGTTAAGAAAGCCTAGAGAACAAATGGATTTGTCAGTTAAAAATAGGAGAGGAGAGTTATTAAATGGAGAGTTAGAGGTATTGGGAAGATGGAGGGAATATTTTGAGGAATTGTTAAATGTTGATGAAGATAGGGAAGCTGTGATTTCGTGTATAGGGCAAGGAGGAATAACATCTTGTAGGAGTGAGGAAGAGCCATTTGTGAGTTTGGAGGAAGTTCGTGAGGCAGTAGGTAAAATGAAAGGGGGTAAGGCAGCCGGGATTGATGGGATAAAGATAGAAATGTTAAAAGCAGGTGGGGATATAGTTTTGGAGTGGTTGGTGCTATTATTTAATAAATGTATGGAAGAGGGTAAGGTACCTAGGGATTGGCAGAGAGCATGCATAGTTCCTTTGTATAAAGGCAAAGGGGATAAAAGAGAGTGCAAAAATTATAGGGGGATAAGTCTGTTGAGTATACCTGGTAAAGTGTATGGTAGAGTTATAATTGAAAGAATTAAGAGTAAGACGGAGAATAGGATAGCAGATGAACAAGGAGGCTTTAGGAAAGGTAGGGGGTGTGTGGACCAGGTGTTTACAGTGAAACATATAAGTGAACAGTATTTAGATAAGGCTAAAGAGGTCTTTGTGGCATTTATGGATTTGGAAAAGGCGTATGACAGGGTGGATAGGGGGGCAATGTGGCAGATGTTGCAAGTGTATGGTGTAGGAGGTAGGTTACTGAAAGCAGTGAAGAGTTTTTACGAGGATAGTGAGGCTCAAGTTAGAGTATGTAGGAAAGAGGGAAATTTTTTCCCAGTAAAAGTAGGCCTTAGACAAGGATGTGTGATGTCACCGTGGTTGTTTAATATATTTATAGATGGGGTTGTAAGAGAAGTAAATGCGAGGGTCTTGGCAAGAGGCGTGGAGTTAAAAGATAAAGAATCACACACAAAGTGGGAGTTGTCACAGCTGCTCTTTGCTGATGACACTGTGCTCTTGGGAGATTCTGAAGAGAAGTTGCAGAGATTGGTGGATGAATTTGGTAGGGTGTGCAAAAGAAGAAAATTAAAGGTGAATACAGGAAAGAGTAAGGTTATGAGGATAACAAAAAGATTAGGTGATGAAAGATTGGATATCAGATTGGAGGGAGAGAGTATGGAGGAGGTGAACGTATTCAGATATTTGGGAGTGGACGTGTCAGCGGATGGGTCTATGAAAGATGAGGTGAATCATAGAATTGATGAGGGAAAAAGAGTGAGTGGTGCACTTAGGAGTCTGTGGAGACAAAGAACTTTGTCCTTGGAGGCAAAGAGGGGAATGTATGAGAGTATAGTTTTACCAACGCTCTTATATGGGTGTGAAGCGTGGGTGATGAATGTTGCAGCGAGGAGAAGGCTGGAAGCAGTGGAGATGTCATGTCTGAGGGCAATGTGTGGTGTGAATATAATGCAGAGAATTCGTAGTTTGGAAGTTAGGAGGAGGTGCGGGATTACCAAAACTGTTGTCCAGAGGGCTGAGGAAGGGTTGTTGAGGTGGTTCGGACATGTAGAGAGAATGGAGCGAAACAGAATGACTTCAAGAGTGTATCAGTCTGTAGTGGAAGGATGGCGGGGTAGGGGTCGGCCTAGGAAAGGTTGGAGGGAGGGGGTAAAGGAGGTTTTGTGTGCGAGGGGCTTGGACTTCCAGCAGGCTTGCGTGAGCGTGTTTGATAGGAGTGAATGGAGACAAATGGTTTTTAATACTGGACGTGCTGTTGGAGTGTGAGCAAAGTAACATTTATGAAGGGGTTCAGGGAAACCGGCAGGCCGGACTTGAGTCCTGGAGATGGGAAGTACAGTGCCTGCACTCTGAAGGAGGGGTGTTAATGTTGCAGTTTAAAAACTGTAGTGTAAAGCACCCTTCTGGCAAGACAGTGATGGAGTGAATGATGGTGAAAGTTTTTCTTTTTCGGGCCACCCTGCCTTGGTGGGAATCGGCCAGTGTGATGATAATAATAAATAAATAAATGTCCCAAATTTACATTTAGTTTTCTAGAAGTTGTGACCGTAATTGTATTTCTGCGCTAACATGTTGTTCCAGTCTCTGCGCTAACATGTTGTTCCAGTCTCTGCGCTAACATGTTGTTCCAGTCTCTGCGCTAACATGTTGTTCCAGTCTCTGCGCTAACATGCTGTTCCAGTCTCTGCGCTACTATGTTGTTCCAGTCTCTACGCTAACATGCTGTTCCAGTCTCTGCGCTAACATGCTGTTCCAGTCTCTGCGCTAACATGTTGTTCTAGTCTCTACGCTAACATGCTGTTCCAGTCTCTGCGCTAACATGCTGTTCCAGTCTCTGCGCTAACATGTTGTTCCAGTCTCTACGCTAACATGTTGTTCCAGTCTCTACGCTAACATATTGTTCCAGTCTCTACGCTAACATGCTGTTCCAGTCTCTGCGCAAACATGCTGTTCCAGTCTCTACGCTAACATGCTGTTCCAGTCTCTACGCTAACATGCTGTTCCAGTCTCTACGCTAACATGTTGTTCCAGTCTCTGCGCTAACATGTTGTTCCAGTCTCTGCGCTAACATGTTGTTCCAGTCTCTACGCTAACATGTTGTTCCAGTCTCTGCGCTAATATGTTGTTCCAGTCTCTACGCTAACATGTTGTTCCAGTCTCTGCGCTAACATGTTGTTCCAGTCTCTGCGCTAACATGCTGTTCCAGTCTCTACGCTAACATGTTGTTCCAGTCTCTGCGCTAACATGTTGTTCCAGTCTCTACGCTAACATGTTGTTCCAGTCTCTGCGCTAATATGTTGTTCCAGTCTCTACGCTAACATGTTGTTCCAGTCTCTGCGCTAACATGTTGTTCCAGTCTCTGCGCTAACATGCTGTTCCAGTCTCTGCGCTAATATGTTGTTCCAGTCTCTGCGCTAACATGTTGTTCCAGTCTCTGCGCTAACATGCTGTTCCAGTCTCTGCGCTAACATGCTGTTCCAGTCTCTGCGCTAACATGCTGTTCCAGTCTCTGCGCTAACATGCTGTTCCAGTCTCTGCGCTAACATGCTGTTCCAGTCTCTGCGCTAACATGCTGTTCCAGTCTCTGCGCTAACATGCTGTTCCAGTCTCTGCGCTAACATGCTGTTCCAGTCTCTGCGCTAACATGCTGTTCCAGTCTCTGCGCTAACATGCTGTTCCAGTCTCTGCGCTAACATGCTGTTCCAGTCTCTGCGCTAACATGCTGTTCCAGTCTCTGCGCTAACATGCTGTTCCAGTCTCTGCGCTAACATGCTGTTCCAGTCTCTGCGCTAACATGCTGTTCCAGTCTCTGCGCTAACATGCTGTTCCAGTCTCTGCGCTAACATGCTGTTCCAGTCTCTGCGCTAACATGCTGTTCCAGTCTCTGCGCTAACATGCTGTTCCAGTCTCTGCGCTAACATGCTGTTCCAGTCTCTGCGCTAACATGCTGTTCCAGTCTCTGCGCTAACATGTTGTTCCAGTCTCTGCGCTAACATGTTGTTCCAGTCTGAAGCAGAGTACAGAGCTCCGTGGACCAGCATAATCTTCATTTTACTGAAGTTTCTTAAGATATTAAGTAGCTTTTCTGGGCCAACAATAGAGAATAGAATAGAGATATGTTTGTGGGGAAGCGCTAAAGCAGTAGGGGCCATATAGCTCATCTGAAGGTGTGAAGAAGTGTTTGTGAAGGTGTACATGGTTCTCAGAAAGTCAGGCGAATAAGGCATGTTTTCCAGACTGTGATTGCGTGAATAACGCACATAAAGGCACTAGCACCTTGGTCCCTCATAACCCTCCCCCCCTTCCCGCGGAAAGTGGAATGAGGCAGGGTTCATACATAGTTTTAAGAGTAGGCACGATAAAAGTCCACGAGGCAAGGAGGGAATGAATCTGGTAAACGGCAAGTTAAGAGGCGGGGCCAGGAGCTAAGCCTTGACCCGTATAGCGCTTGATTCCTCTCTCTCTCTCTCTGTATATATATATATATATATATATATATATATATATATATATATATATATATATATATATATATATATATATAGAGAGAGAGAGAGAGAGAGAGAGAGAGAGAGATCAAGTATTCATGACTTGTGGAATACAGGTGAATTACAACTTTAAAAAGTCTCTGATAGTAGATAGGCTTTCAATCCTAACAAATGAGTCAAGATATTAGGTACTGAAAATAACTTAGTGATGCAGGGGTAACCTTACCCTGGTGTCGACGATACTCGGAGCCTCGTACAATACCTACATCATGTTTATGTTCGCGATAGTGTAAAATTTAATATTGTGCTAATTTAATTTATTAGACAGTTCCTCGTAAACGTGATTAAGTCTGCGGGGTTTCCGTGCCACATTTCACTGTCTTAGCCATTGATCCCACGTATGGGCATTTATATTAAGTATATGTATGTATAAATATGAATTCTTCCTCCGTAAGTCATGCGTGTTGTAAGAGGCGACCAAAATGCCGGGAGCAAGGGGATAGTAACTCCTTTTCCTGTATTAATTATTAAATTAAAAAAAAAATTATTCTTTTTAGGTCACCCTTACTCGGTGGTATACGGCCTGTTTGTTGATATAAATAAATTATATATATATATATATATATATATATTATATATATATATATATATATATATATATATATATATATATATATATATATATATATATATATATATATTCTTCTTTCAACACACCGGCCGTATCCCACCGAGGCAGGGTGGCCCAAAAGGAAAAAACCAAAGTTTCTCTTTTAACATTTAGTAATATATACAGGAGAATGTGTTACTAGCCCCTTGCTCCCGGCATTTTAGTCGCCTCTTACAACACGCATGTCTTACGGAGGAAGAATTCTGTTCCACTTCCCCATGGAGGTAAGAGGAAATAAACAAGAATAAGAACTAGAAAGAAAATAGAAGAAAACCCAGAGGGGTGTGTGTGTATATATGTTTGTACATGTATGTGTAGTGTGACCTAAGTGTAAGTAGAAGTAGCAAGACGTACCTGAAATCTTGCATGTTTATGAGACAGACAAAAGACACCAGCAATCCTACCATCATGTAAAACAATTACAAGCTTTCGTTTTACACTCACTTGGCAGAACGGTAGTACCTCCCTGGATGGTTGCTGTCTACCAACCTACTGCCACAGGACGGTAGTACCTCCCTGGGTGGTTGCTGTCTACCAACCTACTACCACAGGACGGTAGTACCTCCCTGGGTGGTTGCTGTCTACCAACCTACTACCACAGGATTGTAGTACCTCCCTGGGTGGTTGCTGTCTACCAACCTACTACCACAGGATTGTAGTACCTCCCTGGGTGGTTGCTGTCTACCAACCTACTACCACAGGACGGTAGTACCTCCCTGGGTGGTTGCTGTCTACCAACCTACTACCACAGGACGGTAGTACCTCCCTGGGTGGTTGCTGTCTACCAACCTACTACCACAGGACGGTAGTACCTCCCTGGGTGGTTGCTGTCTACCAACCTACTACCACAGGACGGTAGTACCTCCCCGGGTGGTTGCTGTTTATCAACCTACTACCACAGGACGGTAGTACCTCCCTGGGTGGTTGCTGTCTACCAACCTACTACCACAGGACGGTAGTACCTCCCTGGGTGGTTGCTGTCTACCAACCTACTACCACAGGACGGTAATACCTCCCTGGGTGGTTGCTGTCTACCAACCTACTACCACAGGACGGTTGTACCTCCCTGGGTGGTTGCTGTCTACCAACCTACTACCACATGACGTTAATACCTCCCTGGGTGGTTGCTGTCTACCAACCTACTACCACAGGACGGTAGTACCTCCCTGGGTGGTTGCTGTCTACCAACCTGCTAACACAGGACGTTAGTACCTCCCTGGGTGGTTGCTGTCTACCAACCTACTACCACAGGACGGTAGTACCTCCCTGGGTGGTTGCTGTCTACCAACCTACTACCACAGGACGGTAGTACCTCCCTGGGTGGTTGCTGTCTACCAACCTACTACCACAGGACGGTAGTACCTCCCTGGGTGGTTGCTGTCTACCAACCTACTACCACAGGACGGTAGTACCTCCCTGGGTGCTTGCTGTCTACCAACCTACTACCACAGGACGGTATAACCTCCCTGGGTGGTTGCTCTCTACCAACCTACTACCACAGGACGGTAGTACCTCCCTGGGTGGTTGCTGTTTACCAACCTACTACCACAGGACGGTAGTACCTCCCTGGGTGGTTGTTGTCTACCAACCTACTACCACAGGACGTTAGTACCTCCCTGGGTGGTTGCTGTCTACCAACCTACTACCACAGGACGGTAGTACCTCCCTGGGTGGTTGCTGTCTACCAACCTACTACCACAGGACGGTAGTACCTCCCTGGGTGGTTGCTGTCTACCAACCTACTACCACAGGACGGTAGTACCTCCCTGGGTGGTTGTTGTCTACCAACCTACTACCACAGGACGGTAGTACCTCCCTGGGTGGTTACTGTCTACCAACCTACTACCACAGGACGGTAGTACCTCCCTGGGTGGTTGCTGTCTACCAACCTACTACCACAGGACGTTAGTACCTCCCTGGGTGGTTGCTGTCTACGAACCTACTACCACAGGACGTTAGTACCTCCCTGGGTGGTTGCTGTCTACCAACCTACTACCACAGGATGGTAGTACCTCCCTGGGTGGTTGCTGTTTACCAACCTACTACCACAGGACGGTAGTACCTCCCTGGGTGGTTGCTGTCTACCAACCTACTACCACAGGACGGTAGTACCTCCCTGGGTGGTTGCTGTCTACCAACCTACTACCACAGGACGGTAGTACCTCCCTGAGCGGTTGCTGTCTACCAACCTGCTACCACAGGACGGTAGTACCTCCCTGGGTGATTGCTGTCTACCAACCTACTACCACAGGACGGTTGTACCTCCCTGGGTAGTTGCTGTCTACCAACCTACTACCACAGGACGTTAGTACCTCCCTGGGTGGTTGCTGTCTACCAACCTACTACCACAGGACGGTAGTACCTCCCTGGGTGGTTGCTGTCTACCAACCTACTACCACAGGACGGTAGTACCTCCCTGGGTGGTTGCTGTCTACCAACCTACTACCACAGGACGGTAGTACCTCCCTGGGTGGTTGCTGTCTACCAACCTACTACCACAGGACGTTAGTACCTCCCTGGGTGGTTGCTGTCTACCAACCTGCTACCACAGAACGTTAGTACCTCCCTGGGTGGTTGCTGTCTACCAACCTACTACAACAGGACGGTAGTACCTCCCTGGGTGGTTGCTGTCTACCAACCTACTACCACAGGACGGTAGTACCTCCCTGGGTGGTTGCTGTCTACCAACCTACTACCACAGGACGGTAGTACCTCCCTGGGTGGTTGCTGTCTACCAACCTACTACCACAGGACGGTATTACCTCCCCGGGTGGTTGCTGTCTACCAACCTACTACCACAGGACGGTAGTACCTCCCTGGGTGGTTGCTGTTTACGAACCTACTACCACAGGACGGTAGTACCTCCCTGGGTGGTTGTTGTCTACCAACCTACTACCACAGGACGTTAGTACCTCCCTGGGTGGTTGCTGTCTACCAACCTACTACCACAGGACGTTAGTACCTCCCTGGGTGGTTGCTGTCTACCAACCTACTACCACAGGACGGTAGTACCTCCCTGGGTGGTTGCTGTCTACGAACCTACTACCACAGGACGTTAGTACCTCCCTGGGTGGTTGCTGTCTACCAACCTACTACCACAGGACGTTAGTACCTCCCTGGGTGGTTGCTGTCTACCAACCTACTACCACAGGACGGTAGTGCCTCCTTGGGTGGTTGCTGTCTACCAACCTACTACCACAGGACGGTAGTACCTCCCTGGGTGGTTGCTGTCTACCAACCTACTACCACAGGACGGTATTACCTCCCCGGGTGGTTGCTGTCTACCAACCTACTACCACAGGACGGTAGTACCTCCCTGGGTGGTTGCTGTCTACCAACCTACTACCACAGGACGTTAGTACCTCCCTGGGTGGTTGCTGTTTACCAACCTACTACCACAGGACGGTAGTACCTCCCTGGGTGGTTGCTGTCTACCAACCTACTACCACAGGACGTTAGTATTATCTGCCTTTATTTATATCCTTGTCTGCAGAAATAATTCTCAGTGAACTTATATATTTAATATTGTTTTGCATTGTAATTTAATTTAACTAATACCACTTACTATGCAAGACAATATATATATATATATATATATATATATATATATATATATTTATATATATATATATATATATTTATATATATATTTTTTTTTTTTTTTTTATTATCACACTGGCCGATTCCCACCAAGGCAGGGTGGCCCGAAAAAGAAAAACTTTCACCATCATTCACTCCATCACTGTCTTGCCAGAAGGGTGCTTTACACTACAGTTTTTAAACTGCAACATTAACACCCCTCCTTCAGAGTGCAGGCACTGTACTTCCCATCTCCAGGACTCAAGTCCGGCCTGCCGGTTTCCCTGAATCCCTTCATAAATGTTACTTTGCTCACACTCCAACAGCACGTCAAGTATTAAAAACCATTTGTCTCCATTCACTCCTATCAAACACGCTCACGCATGCCTGCTGGAAGTCCAAGCCCCTCGCACACAAAACCTTCTTTACCCCCTCCCTCCAACCCTTCCTAGGCCGACCCCTACCCCGCCTTCCTTCCACTACAGACTGATACACTCTTGAAGTTATTCTGTTTCGCTCCATTCTCTCTACATGTCCGAACCACCTCAACAACCCTTCCTCAGCCCTCTGGACAACAGTTTTGGTAATCCCGCACCTCCTCCTAACTTCCAAACTACGAATTCTCTGCATTATATTCACACCACACATTGCCCTCAGACATGACATCTCCACTGCCTCCAGCCTTCTCCTCGCTGCAACATTCATCACCCATGCTTCACACCCATATAAGAGCGTTGGTAAAACTATACTCTCATACATTCCCCTCTTTGCCTCCAAGGACAAAGTTCTCTGTCTCCACAGACTCCTAAGTGCACCACTCACTCTTTTTCCCTCATCAATTCTATGATTCACCTCATCTTTCATAGACCCATCCGCTGACACGTCCACTCCCAAATATCTGAATACGTTCACCTCCTCCATACTCTCTCCCTCCAATCTGATATTCAATCTTTCATCACCTAATCTTTTTGTTATCCTCATAACCTTACTCTTTCCTGTATTCACCTTTAATTTTCTTCTTTTGCACACCCTACCAAATTCATCCACCAATCTCTGCAGCTTCTCTTCAGAATCTCCCAAGAGCACAGTGTCATCAGGAAAGAGCAGCTGTGACAACTCCCACCCTGTGTGTGATTCTTTATCTTTTAACTCCACGCCTCTTGCCAAGACCCTCGCATTTACTTCTCTTACAACCCCATCTATAAATATATTAAACAACCACGGTGACATCACACATCCTTGTCTAAGGCCTACTTTTACTGGGAAAAAATTTCCCTCTTTTCTACATACTCTAACTTGAGCCTCACTATCCTCGTAAAAACTCTTCACTGCTTTCAATAACCTACCTCCTACACCATACACTTGCAACATCTGCCACATTGCCCCCCTATCCACCCTGTCATACGCCTTTTCCAAATCCATAAATGCCACAAAGACCTCTTTAGCCTTATCTAAATACTGTTCACTTATATGTTTCACTGTAAACACCTGGTCCACACACCCCCTACCTTTCCTAAAGCCTCCTTGTTCATCTGCTATCCTATTCTCCGTCTTACTCTTAATTCTTTCAATTATAACTCTACCATACACTTTACCAGGTACACTCAACAGACTTATCCCCCTATAATTTTTGCACTCTCTTTTATCCCCTTTGCCTTTATACAAAGGAACTATGCATGCTCTCTGCCAATCCCTAGGTACCTTACCCTCTTCCATACATTTATTAAATAATTGCACCAACCACTCCAAAACTATATCCCCACCTGCTTTTAACATTTCTATCTTTATCCCATCAATCCCGGCTGCCTTACCCCCTTTCATTTTACCTACTGCCTCACGAACTTCCCCCACACTCACAACTGGCTCTTCCTCACTCCTACAAGATGTTATTCCTCCTTGCCCTATACACGAAATCACAGCTTCCCTATCTTCATCAACATTTAACAATTCCTCAAAATATTCCCTCCATCTTCCCAATACCTCTAACTCTCCATTTAATAACTCTCCTCTCCTATTTTTAACTGACAAATCCATTTGTTCTCTAGGCTTCCTTAACTTGTTAATCTCACTCCAAAACTTTTTCATATTTTCAACAAAATTTGTTGATAACAGCTCACCCACTCTCTCATTTGCTCTCTTTTTACATTGCTTCACCACTCTCTTAACCTCTCTCTTTTTCTCCATATACTCTTCCCTCCTTGCATCACTTCTACTTTGTAAAAACTTCTCATATGCTAACTTTTTCTCCCTTACTACTCTCTTTACATCATCATTCCACCAATCGCTCCTCTTCCCTCCTGCACCCACTTTCCTGTAACCACAAACTTCTGCTGAACACTCTAACACTACATTTTTAAACCTACCCCATACCTCTTCGACCCCATTGCCTATGCTCTCATTAGCCCATCTATCCTCCAATAGCTGTTTATATCTTACCCTAACTGCCTCCTCTTTTAGTTTATAAACCTTCACCTCTCTCTTCCCTGATGCTTCTATTCTCCTTGTATCCCATCTACCTTTTACTCTCAGTGTAGCTACAACTAGAAAGTGATCTGATATATCTGTGGCCCCTCTATAAACATGTACATCCTGAAGTCTACTCAACAGTCTTTTATCTACCAATACATAATCCAACAAACTACTGTCATTTCGCCCTACATCATATCGTGTATACTTATTTATCCTCTTTTTCTTAAAATATGTATTACCTATAACTAAACCCCTTTCTATACAAAGTTCAATCAAAGGGCTCCCATTATCATTTACACCTGGCACCCCAAACTTACCTACCACACCCTCTCTAAAAGTTTCTCCTACTTTAGCATTCAGGTCCCCTACCACAATTACTCTCTCACTTGGTTCAAAGGCTCCTATACATTCACTTAACATCTCCCAAAATCTCTCTCTCTCATCTGCATTCCTCTCTTCTCCAGGTGCATACACGCTTATTATGACCCACTTCTCGCATCCAACCTTTACTTTAATCCACATAATTCTCGAATTTACACATTCATATTCTCTTTTCTCCTTCCATAACTGATCATTTAACATTACTGCTACCCCTTCCTTTGCTCTAACTCTCTCAGATACTCCAGATTTAATCCCATTTATTTCCCCCCACTGAAACTCTCCTACCCCCTTCAGCTTTGTTTCGCTTAGAGCCAGGACATCCAACTTCTTTTCATTCATAACATCAGCAATCATCTGTTTCTTGTCATCCGCACTACATCCACGCACATTTAAACAACCCAGTTTTATAAAGTTTTTCTTCTTCTCTTTTTTAGTAAATGTATACAGGAGAAGGGGTTACTAGCCCATTGCTCCCGGCATTTTAGTCGCCTCATACGACACGCATGGCTTACGGAGGAAAGATTCTTTTCCACTTCCCCATGGACAATAGAAGAAATAAAAAAGAACAAGAGCTATTTAGAATAAGGAGAAAAACCTAGATGTATGTATATATATATATGCATGTGCGTGTCTGTGAAGTGTGACCAAAGTGTAAGTAGGAGTAGCAAGATATCCCTGTTATCTAGCGTGTTTATGAGACAGAAAAAGAAAACCAGCAATCCTACCATCATGCAAAACAGTTACAGGTTTTTGTTTCACAGTCATCTGGCAGGACGGTAGTACTTCCCTGGGTGGTTGCTGTCTACCAACCTACTACCTCATATATATATATATATATATATATATATATATATATATATATATATATATATATATATATATATATATATATATATAATATATATACCTGGAGTTTACCTGGAGAGAGTTCCGGGGGTCAACGCCCCCGCGGCCCGGTCTGTGACCAGGCCTCCTGGTGGATCAGAGCCTGATCAACCAGGCTGTTGCTGCTGGCTGCACGCAAACCAACGTACGAGCCACAGCCCGGCTGATCAGGAACTGACTTTAGGTGCTTGTCCAGTGCCAGCTTGAAGACTGCCAGGGGTCTGTTGGTAATCCCCCTTATGTGTGCTGGGAGGCAGTTGAACAGTCTCGGGCCCCTGACACTTATTTTATGGTCTCTTAACGTGCTAGTGACACCCCTGCTTTTCATTGGGGGGATGGTGCATCGTCTGCCAAGTCTTTTGCTTTCGTAGTGAGTGACTTTCGTGTGCAAGTTCGGTACTAGTCCCTCTAGGATTTTCCAGGTGTATATAATCATGTATCTCTCCCTCCTGCGTTCCAGGGAATACAGGTTTAGGAACCTCAAGCGCTCCCAGTAATTGAGGTGTTTTATCTCCGTTATGCGCGTCGTGAAAGTTCTCTGTACATTTTCTAGGTCAGCAATTTCACCTGCCTTGAAAGGTGCTGTTAGTGTGCAGCAATATTCCAGCCTAGATAGAACAAGTGACCTGAAGAGTGTCATCATGGGCTTGGCCTCTCTAGTTTTGAAGGTTCTCATTATCCATCCTGTCATTTTTCTAGCAGATGCGATTGATACAATGTTATGGTCCTTGAAGGTGAGATCCTCCGACATGATCACTCCCAGGTCTTTGACGTTGGTGTTTCGCTCTATTTTGTGGCCAGAATTTGTTTTGTACTCTGATGAAGATTTAATTTCCTCGTGTTTACCATATCTGAGTAATTGAAATTTCTCATCGTTGAACTTAACATTGTTTTCTGCAGCCCACTGAAAGATTTGGTTGATGTCCGCCTGGAGCCTTGCAGTGTCTGCAATGGAAGACACTGTCATGCAGATTCGGGTGTCATCTGCAAAGGAAGACACGGTGCTGTAGCTGACTTTCTTGTCTATGTCGGATATGAGGATGAGGAACAAGATGGGAGCAAGTACTGTGCCTTGTGGAACAGAGCTTTTCACAGTAGCTGCCTCGGACTTTACTCTGTTGACGACTACTCTCTGTGTTCTGTTAGTGAGGAAATTATAGATCCATCGACCAACTTTTCCTGTTATTCTTTTAGCACGCATTTTGTGCGCTATTACGCCATGGTCACACTTGTCGAAGGCTTTTGCAAAGTCTGTATATATTACATCTGCATTCTTTTTGTCTTCTAGTGCATTTAGGACCTTGTCGTAGTGATCCAATAGTTGAGACAGACAGGAACGACCTGTTCTAAACCCATGTTGCCCTGGGTTGTGTAACTGATGGGTTTCTAGATGGGTGGTGATCTTGCTTCTTAGGACCCTTTCAAAGATTTTTATGATATGGGATGTTAGTGCCATTGGTCTGTAGTTCTTTGCTGTTGCTTTACTGCCCCCTTTGTGGAGTGGGGCTATGTCTGTTGTTTTTAGTAACTGTGGGACGACCCCCGTGTCCATGCTCCCTCTCCATAGGATGGAAAAGGCTCGTGATAGGGGCTTCTTGCAGTTCTTGATGAACACAGTTCCATGAGTCTGGCCCTGGGGCAGAGTGCATGGGCATGTCATTTATCGCCTGTTCGAAGTCATTTGGTGTCAGGATAACATCGGATAGGCTTGTGTTAATCAAATTTTGTGGCTCTCTCATAAAAAATTCATTTTGATCTTCGACTCTCAGTCTGGTTAGCGGCTTGCTAAAAACTGAGTCATATTGGGACTTGAGTAGCTCACTCATTTCCTTGCTGTCATCTGTGTAGGACCCATCTTGTTTAAATAGGGGCCCAATACTGGACGTTGTTCTCGATTTTGATTTGGCATAGGAGAAGAAATACTTTGGGTTTCTTTCGATTTCATTTATGGCTTTTAGTTCTTCCCGCGATTCCTGACTCCTAAAGGATTCTTTTAGCTTAAGTTCGATGCTTGCTATTTCTCTGACCAGTGTCTCCCTACGCATTTCAGATATATTGACCTCTTTTAGCCGCTCTGTTATTCTTTTCCGTCGCCTGTAAAGGGAGCGCCTGTCTCTTTCTGTTTTACATCTACTCCTCCTTTTTCTTAGAGGACAGCACCTCCAGCTTCACCATTACTGTCTCCCAGGACAGCACTATCAGCCCCACATTTACTGACTACCAGGACTTCATATCCAGCCTTATAGTTTCTGACTACATGGCCAGTATCAAGGGCAGTACCATTCAGCCCAGACTTTTTATGTTCCCATCTGTTGTAGAAAGCTTCCAGGTTTTCTATGAAAGCAGCTTTGATGTTGACCTCTTTTAATACCCTTGTGATTTTAGTCCACAGATTTATCTCATTTGGGCATACCCAAAAACACTTCCCTGTTTTAATACTGCTTGTAGCTAGTTCTTGGATATCTGCACAAGGGGCGTGACACCAATTTCCACAAAAATGACAATTTATGCATGTGGAAGCCCGTTTGTTTGACTGACCACAGACTACACACAGCTTCATAATGATTTGAATGGTTGATTTACTGCAATTCTACTAGCAACCTCTTGAATATTCTATTAATAACCTCCTTAAATGAAGCTCTAGCTATTTGTATTTCTGTTTCTAACTGTTTTTGTATATTGGACAGCTTACCGTGCACGTTCCTGATATATATTTAATGTTTGTGTTTATAAGGACGCCTACAACCCCATCCGTTTACAGTCTGCTTTATTGTCCAACGAAACCGTTTGAAACCAGTCCAGGGTTTGGACCAGTCAAGGGTTCGGACCAGTCAAGGGTTTGGACCAGTCAAGGGTTCGGACCAGTCAAGGGTTCGGACCAGTCAAGGGTTCGGACCAGTCAAGGGTTCGGACCAGTCGATCTGATCTGATCAGTGGGTCGCTTATTTAAAACATACTGGTCGGTGATTTGAGCTAACACATGAAGGATCTACTGGAAATTATCTACCCGAGTAATATGTGATTTGATTGATACTAAAGTATAACTTGCGTGTTGAAGAGCCGGTGACTGCTGGCAGCTCCTACAATGACGAACTGTCGACCTCAACCCTTGTTTATCAATCGCTGTATCTAGCTTTTCTATTTTTTTTTCGGCTCCACCACAATAAATGCTATATTATCACTATAGTTGACTGGTGGAAATTTTGGAGGAAGGACGCTTTTTCTGTAGTAATATTTGCTTCTCGTTGTGTATATTGCGACCGCTGGTAACTACAGGTTATATGAAATTCACAGTATATGTCTGGTATTTCAAGAAAAAAGAAACTAATGAAAGTCACTCCACTCCACTAAGTACCATTATAATACTGGTTAGTTGCTACTACAACACTGTATTCTGCTATTCACTGGTATCACTAGATTATATGCGAGTACACTAGCAGGCCAGGAAGATTATTAAAAACAGCTGACCTGTGGTAAGTTTCTGGCGACTTCTGGCACTTGCCTCTATAGGCTTATCACTTCATTTACAAATTCACCTGTACATATTAGAGCTGATTTCCTCAATTCTGTTCATTACATTATTATTATAATCAAGGGAGAAGCGCTAAACCCGGAGGATTATACAGCACCTGGGGGGGGGGGGAATGTGGAAGGCATTCAGGCTTAATTTGGGGAACTGGAGCACAGATCCAATTCCCTAAATCAACAGCCCCTCACCAACATCAAGGAACCTTCCTTGAGGGGTCTGTTCATTACAGTATACAGTACACTGTTGTATAAACATTTAAAAATGTACTAGAAATGTTATAAATGGTGCAAAGATAACATTAAAATAATATCAAAGATGGTTGACACAAACCCACTAGCATTATAGTATGCTCCTCACTTAGCGACAAATTTGTTTACCGATATGGTCTTAGGAACGGAACCTCGTCGTTAGGTGAGGAGAGGCTGTAGTCAGATACATGGCAAGGCTGCAAATTGGTCCTAGAGCACTTCACATTAGATCATGTCTTATTAAGCAGCATTTCGCATGTTTTCCTGTCCAGCAATTGGCATCTTCTCTTTTGTCCCATGTTACCACCGACACAACCATCCCTCCTAAACCTATACATACATCATTGACCTTTAATGGTCAGTTTTGTATATTACTGCAACCCTCATCACTTAATGTCTCTGCCTATTAAACATGGCACCTAAGAGAGTTGCTAACAGTGATGGAAGTCCAGAGATTAAACATAATTCTTATGATATAGAAGAAATTAAGTATCTTGGATAAGCTTTGAGTTGCTTAGGTAGAAGATAAGCCACATGAATGTGGCATGAATGAATCTGGCATCTGTTAGAAATTACAAGAATATGAAAGAATGGCAAATAAATTCAACAGTTTTATTGATTTTAACAGTAAATTGTTCTAGAGTAGGGATCTACAATGTGTGGCTCTAGATGGGTACAATTGTGGCCCCCAGTGTTTTGTGTAAAAAATCAAACTTAGTACTGCTGATGTGTGACACTGAATATCTTCAGTTGGCTTCACTCAGTTTACAAACTGTACCTTGCATACTTTGTTTTTCAATCATTAATATTTCATAACTGTAAATGTTGTACATCTCTGGTGTAAAAGATATGTGGATGGTCTGTGCAGATGATAGGCAGTGAGGCTGCTGAATAGAAAGAAATCCAGAGATCATTGCCTTTAGGGAAACTGTGATAAACCACAAACTCTAAATTTTTTTTGTTAGGTAAATGAACACAGATGCCACAATAAAATGAACATTAGTTATATAAATGTCCATTTTCCTAACATTTTGTTGATATATATACCATTATTACTAAATTTCTGTTGCCTGTTTCAACATTGCTACTGAATGAGTGATGAGATATTTGGTATGGGTCACCCTCTCTTTGGGAAGAAACAGCTGATCAAATTTAGCAATAGGTGTTTTGAAAATTTTCAGACATAGCTTACACTGATATTCAGGAATGCAACTTATTTTTAATAAAAATTTTTGTACTTTACCCACAAAATGTATAGCTCTCTCAATACATGTTTTTTTTTTTTTAATATTCACTCCCCATTCACATTTTATGGTGAGGGGTAGAAATTAATGATATAATTTACTCCATGCAGGGATAAAGTGGCTCATTTGAGTTAGGCATCAAAGGGAGGTGTTACTACTGGTTACTTGGAGAAGAATGATTGTGAGGTGATTACTAAGGAAAATTTTGCTTCTGTTAGCAGCAATAACAATAGTCATGCTTCCATTGCTACAAGTGCCACAACTCCCAAATGCATGGGTAACACTGGACAGGACAGAATATCCTCGCAAAAAGAGTTTTCACCTGCGAAGAATTTCCCGTTTTCCCCAAGGTTTGTAAGAAGTCTACAGTTTTCATTTAGGTAATGCATGCTTGCTTCATACCTGTGATAGCTTTGATACATGGATCCGTAGACAAGGCAAGCAGTTAAAATTAAATACACCTACCATCCGACTTATGACCGAGTTCGGTTCCGAGAAACTGGTCATAAGTCAAAATGGACGTAAGTCGAACTTTACTACTGAATATCAACATCACATTTTTGTAATGACTATTTTATTGTTTTATTTTGGTATTTCATGTTTTTCTTTACTTTTTATGATGTTAGACTGTATTTTATACTGTAAGGTTTAGGATAAACACTGTGTACAACACAAATAGTTGTTTATTTCCCAGAAATTTGGCAAAAAAAACACGGTCGTAAGTCGAGTGGTCGTAAGTCGAGAAGGTAGTAAGTCGGATGGTAGGTGTACATAGTAAATTATATATTAAACCTAATGTACAAGTCTACATACTTTTAATTTGAGATATAAAAAAATGAGGAAAATTGTTTTAACAAATCTGCTGAAGAGGATCCCAGAAGGAGGTCGAAATAAACAGATTAATTAATCTCCTGAGTTTCTGTTTCCATGTGAATTATTATTGAGCATAGTACTCTATATGCCAGTTGTGAGCTTAAAGCATTGCTTAGATAACTGTACTGTGTAAGGTTAATTTGCATTACTTTGATATACTGTACTGTGTACGGTTAATTTGTTATCTCTATCTTTTGTAATCAGGACTGACAAAGACATCAGTGTCACACCTAAGAGAAGTTTAGGAAAAAAACCATCTTATCAAGCCAAGGCAGCACACCACTAAGAAGCAGCAGCAGCAGTGGGAGCACTTCCAAGAACCAGATCAACATGAAGTCTCCCCTGGGTAGTTCATCTGCATCATGGATGTCCACTTCACAGTCATCTACAGCTCAGAGTGCTTCTGGATATTTTTCTATACTTACTCATGGGTAATTAATTTTACCTTTAAAAGTGCAATTATCGATTTATCAATTCACACTAATAGATACTTTGTTACTCTTGTTTATGTAAAACAGTAATCAAAATGACAGTTGATAAACTAGACATATGTGCAACACTTCTTTGTACCATTTATCTACATGATAATTATTTTACAGAATGTTGTATTTTTAGTTATTAATATGTTTTCAGCACCAACACTAGCAGTGAATGTAGCAGTCAAGATGGAAGTCGTGTACCATGCCTTGTATGTGGTGTTGCAGTGTTGGAGAGAAATAAAAACATTCATCTTGATGCCTGTCTTTGACACATTGAGGAAGGAGATGTTGTAGAAGTGCTAGTTGCTATAATTTTAATTCATTTTTGGTTTAACAAGGATGAGATAAATTATAGAGTAGGATCAGGGGGAGTCGCAAGAGTTGAAGAGTCTTCAGCAAAAAAAGAAAAAAAAAATTGTCAGCAAATAATAGAGCCTACTAGACTGGAGAATACACTAGACCTCATATTCACTAACAATGATGATCTGATAAGAAATGTCACCATATCAAAAACAATATACTCAGATCACAACATAATTGAGGTTCAGACATGTATGCGAGGAGCCCCAGACCGACAAAATGAGACTAGTCACGAGGGAGCATTCACCAAATTCAACTTCAATAACAAAAACATAAAGTGGGACCAAGTAAACCAAGTCCTAACCGATATAAGCTGGGAAGATATACTAAGCAACACAGACCCAAACTTATGCCTAGAACAGATTAACTCGGTGGCACTCGATGTATGCACAAGGCTTATTCCTCTAAGAAAAAGGAGGAGTAGATGTAAAATAGAAAGAGACAGGCGCTCCCTTTACAGGCGACGGAAAAGAATAACAGAGCGGCTAAAAGAGGTCAATATATCTGAAATGCGCAGGGAGACACTGGTCAGAGAAATAGCAAGCATCGAACTTAAGCTAAAAGAATCCTTTAGGAGTCGGGAATCGCGGGAAGAACTAAAAGCTATAAATGAAATCGAAAGAAACCCAAAGTATTTCTTCTCCTATGCCAAATCAAAATCGAGAACAACGCCCAGTATTGGGCCCCTACTTAAACAAGATGGGTCCTACACAGATGACAGCAAGGAAATGAGTGAGCTACTCAAGTCCCAATATGACTCAGTTTTTAGCAAGCCGCTAACCAGACTGAGAGTCGAAGATCAAAATGAATTTTTTATGAGAGAGCCACAAAATTTGATTAACACAAGCCTATCCGATGTTATCCTGACGCCAAATGACTTCGAACAGGCGATAAATGACATGCCCATGCACTCTGCCCCAGGGCCAGACTCATGGAACTCTGTGTTCATCAAGAACTGCAAGAAGCCCCTATCACGAGCCTTTTCCATCCTATGGAGAGGGAGCATGGACACGGGGGTCGTCCCTCAGTTACTAAAAACAACAGACATAGCCCCACTCCACAAAGGGGGCAGTAAAGCAACAGCAAAGAACTACAGACCAATAGCACTAACATCCCATATCATAAAAATCTTTGAAAGGGTCCTAAGAAGCAAGATCACCACCCATCTAGAAACCCATCAGTTACACAACCCAGGGCAACATGGGTTTAGAACAGGTCGCTCCTGTCTGTCTCAGCTACTGGATCACTACGACAAGGTCCTAAATGCACTAGAAGACAAAAAGAATGCAGATGTAATATATACAGACTTTGCAAAAGCCTTCGACAAGTGTGACCATGGCGTAATAGCGCACAAAATGCGCGCTAAAGGAATAACAGGAAAAGTCGGTCGATGGATCTATAATTTCCTCACTAACAGAACACAGAGAGTAGTCGTCAACAGAGTAAAGTCCGAGGCAGCTACGGTGAAAAGCTCTGTTCCACAAGGCACAGTACTAGCTCCCATCTTGTTCCTCATCCTCATATCCGACATAGACAAGGATGTCAGCCACAGCACCGTGTCTTCCTTTGCAGATGACACCCGAATCTGCATGACAGTGTCTTCCATTGCAGACACTGCAAGGCTCCAGGCGGACATCAACCAAATCTTTCAGTGGGCTGCAGAAAACAATATGAAGTTCAACGATGAGAAATTTCAATTACTCAGATATGGTAAACATGAGGAAATTAAATCTTCATCAGAGTACAAAACAAATTCT
Source organism: Cherax quadricarinatus (assembly GCF_038502225.1). Lineage (NCBI taxonomy): Eukaryota > Metazoa > Arthropoda > Malacostraca > Decapoda > Parastacidae > Cherax > Cherax quadricarinatus. The sequence goes on from NC_091334.1 coordinate 16,219,782, forward strand.
GGCCACGAAATAGAGCGAAACACCAACGTCAAAGACCTGGGAGTGATTATGTCGGAGGATCTCACCTTCAAGGACCATAACATTGTATCAATCGCATCTGCTAGAAAAATGACAGGATGGATAATGAGAACCTTCAAAACTAGGGAGGCCAAGCCCATGATGACACTCTTCAGGTCACTTGTTCTATCTAGGCTGGAATATTGCTGCACTCTAACAGCACCTTTCAAGGCAGGTGAAATTGCCGACCTAGAAAATGTACAGAGAACTTTCACGGCACGCATAACGGAGATAAAACACCTCAATTACTGGGAGCGCTTGAGGTTTCTAAACCTGTATTCCCTGGAACGCAGGAGGGAGAGATACATGATTATATACACCTGGAAAATCCTAGAGGGACTAGTACCGAACTTGCACACGAAAATCACTCACTACGAAAGCAAAAGACTTGGCAGACGATGCACCATCCCCCCAATGAAAAGCAGGGGTGTCACTAGCACGTTAAGAGACCATACAATAAGTGTCAGGGGCCCGAGACTGTTCAACTGCCTCCCAGCACACATAAGGGGGATTACCAACAGACCCCTGGCAGTCTTCAAGCTGGCACTGGACAAGCACCTAAAGTCAGTTCCTGATCAGCCGGGCTGTGGCTCGTACGTTGGTTTGCGTGCAGCCAGCAGCAACAGCCTGGTTGATCAGGCGCTGATCCACCAGGAGGCCTGGTCACAGACCGGGCCGCGGGGGCGTTGACCCCCGAAACTCTCTCCAGGTAAACTCTCTCCAGGTAATGGGAGTGGTGCTATGATTTTGTATGGGTGTGATGAATATTCTTTAAATACTGAAGTGAAGATGATGATGGAGGCAGTGGAAGGGTCTTCTCTAAGATGAAAGTGAATTGAATTTTTAGTATTAAATAAGGAATGGAGAGACTAAATTCAGTGATGCAAAAATTATACAGTAATGCAAAAGAAAGGAAGGGTTGTTGAGTTAGTTAGGACATGCAGAAAGAATCAAACAAAATAGATTGATAATTTTAGCAACATCTGAAAGTATGCTGGGTTCTGTATACATGTACTTCTTATATTATTATTACTGTATTATTATTTTTACTGTAATTCATATTTTTAGCATTTGTTTTAGCATTGTTGGTGATTATAATAGGTTCCTTTATTAAAGCTCATCGTTTCATAATTTGTATACATCTTGATCATAGTATAAATACTTTAATTGAATGTCGTATTTTATATTGGCAAGAAAATTACATTGATACAGTAAAAATTGATCAGTTATTTCCTGTACAAATAACACTTGGCATATCACTGAATGTTCAAAGATAATGTAATTGTTTAAATATTGCAGTGTGGCCATCTATTTACATATAACTACTGTATTTCTGGAAAATATATACAGTATTTTCCACAAGTATCTAGGCACTATGAGAACCTTTAAACACCAGACTTCTGGAACCACAGATCATACAGTACAAGCTGTCACAGTCTTATAAAACCAACAACAGAGGCTCGTTAAGGCTGTAAGTCACTCTGTGGAGTTTAAAGTCTATTACACAAGGGTCATTAAGGCTGGTGGGTTGGTTAATAAGGTTTAAAGTCTATCTACTATACAATGGTTATTAAGGCTGGTTGGTTGGCTAATGAGGTTTAAAGTTATATCTATTACATGAGATTTATTAAGGCTGGTTGGTTGGTTAATGGGGGGTTAAAAGGCTATCTATTACACAAGGATCATTAATTAAGGCTGCATGTCACCTATACACCACCAGTCAAGAATACTTTAATACCTAAAACTGATATTAATGAAAACTGTGCATATACTATAGAAAGACACATCTCAGTGTATATACACTAAAAGACATATACATATCTCCAAATCAAGAGATGTATTTGTACTGAGAGAGAGGCGAGACATACATCTGTGTGTGTATATTAGTAAACTTTTCACGTATTTGATATACCCTCATATAGGAAACTCATTATTATTATTATTATTAGTGGTTCAGTGATCTCAATGCACGACCTCACACGGGTGAAAACCAGTAATGAACAGTGTTACCAACATTGCCAAGCATGTAAATAATAAATTGCAAAACTAATTATGTTAATGCAAAAAAAAATTATGTAAAGCAATTACCTGCAAAAAAAATTGGTGTACATATTTAAAACAGCAGGGCTACTTGTTAATGTACAAAATAAAGATGCAAATATAGGGATGATTAGCCATACTGATTGGCAGTTTAGTGCTAGTTAAAGCAAGGTTGGCATTTGTATGATAATTATAGTACATAGTGAGTAAGTTTATTTGGGTACAGGTACACATAAATACAGTTACATAAATTATCATACATAGCAGCATTTGTGTAGATTACCTATGATAACTCATAGAAGTCAAAGTGATTTATTTCCATTGGGGTCAGATAATTTTATTTTTGGCACACTATATAACACCATTAGCTATTATTGTTTGGTTTCCATGACAATTTTGGGTTTCAGATCTTGAAAATATTATATAACATGTGATTTCTGGCATATAAGTAAATTTCTTAGCATGTACAAGTATCAGAATTAGGCAAATGAGTTTAAAGACAAAGTACTGTGCTATCCAAATTGTCTAGCTCCTTCCCCCTTGCCTTCCAGAGGAAACTAGACAGATGCCTAAAGTCAGTACCTGACTAGCAGGGCTGTGGTTCATACACTGGATTATGTGCGGCCAGCAGTAACAGCCTGGTTGCTCAGGCCTGATCCACTGGAAGGTCTGGTCAAAGACTGGGCCACAGGGGCATTGACCCTCAGAATGACCTCCAGGTAGGTAGGTAAAATGCTTTATGTTTCAAGTTTAAGAAAGCAGCTCCCTCTTTGCCTCCCCTCATGGTTGAACTTTGATTATATCACCAGTCAGCAGTTCACCGAAGTAGGAAGTGGAACAGAATTCTTCCTCTGTAAGCCATGTGTGTCATAAGAGGCGACTAAAATGCTGGGTGTGGAAAATACTGTATATATTTTCCAGAAATACAGTAGTTATATGTAAATAGATGGCCATACTGTATTTAATAAAATTGATGTTATCGAAAACGGGAAGTTGCGTCTGCGCAGAAGGACAGTCGCCATTGCTGTTTGAATTGAGAGTAACTGACATTAGTGAATGGGAAGAATTTTTCGTGCTCTAGAGGTTAAAATTGGGTTGACACCTCTCAAATAGGAGGCGAAATTGTTGGATGTGCATTCCTGCATAATTTGAGTATCAGGTGACTGGACAAGACCTCTCCAGGAACCTCAGATAAGCTCTCTAGATTTATGTTATAATTCTGGCCAGTATTTTCATAGATTTAGTTCGAGTGAGGTTTTCTGAGTATGATACTCCTTAATCTCCAGTCAAATTGGTGAGTGATATTAAGATATTCTCTTTCTGTTATGTAATTGTGTATATCTATAATTATTTTTTAATTTTAATATACAGTCCACAAATTTATATATTTACCAGCATTCCTGGTGATGTATATTTCATTGATAATTAATAGGTCTAGAGCAACTTGTGGATATGACAGTGGTAGGTATCGAAGGGGGACATTTTTTGCGACCTAGGTGTCCCAAATTCCTACTTGTCTAACTGATAAATAATAATTATCTTTGTTCATTTACTGTTATGTACATAATGATACATTCAGATGAATGCAGTTTTCCACACTGGGAGCAAGGGGCTAATGGAGAATGCTTCCATCAAGTGGTCATATATTCAACATCATTGACATGAAATCTGATAGATTTTGGGCTTAACTGTTGTAAAGAAAAGATCATTTTGTTGATCTCAAAACTTTTGATCCTCATTCGTTCATTCTCATTCTGTCTCTCATTCTCTCTCTCTATCTCTCTCATTCTCTCTCTCTGTCCTTAGTTAATGTCACTCAAATGCAGAATGCAAAAGAGTTTTCAGCACAATTAACATTTTTAAAACAAGTATCAGAAATAAACTGAAAGCAGCCAATGTCAATGGTGTCTTACCAACATATGAATGTATGAATCAGCAAGGATCTTGTGTAAAATTAACCTCCAATATATGGTCGCTTGTGCGAAAAACAGTAAACTAGTGTATCAAAATGTAACTGATGATCCTAATCTTCTTTCAACGCACCGGCCCTATCCCACCGAGGCAGGGTGGCCCAAAACGAAAAAAGTTTCTCTTTATAAATTTAGTAATGTATACACATGGGGTTACTAGCCCCTTGCTTCCAGCATTTCAGTCGCCTCTTATGACATGCATGGCTTACAGAGGAAGAATTCTGTTCCACTTCCCCATGAATATTAAGTTTTTTTTTTTTTTTTTTTTTTTTTTTTTTCAACAAGTCGGCCGTCTCCCACCGAGGCAGGGTGACCCAAAAAAGAAAGAAAATCCCCAAAAAGAAAATACTTTCATCATCATTCAACACTTTCACCACACTCGCACATTATCACTGTTTTTGCAGAGGTGCTCAGAATACAACAGTCTAGAAGCATAAACATATAAAGATACACAACATATCCCTCCAAACTGCCAATATCCCAAACCCCTCCTTTAAAGTGCAGGCATTGTACTTCCCATTTCCAGGACTCAAGTCCGACTATATGAAAATAACCGGTTTCCCTGAATCCCTTCACTAAATATTACCCTGCTCACACTCCAACAGATCGTCAGGTCCCAAGTACCATTCGTCTCCATTCACTCCTATCTAACACGCTCACGCACGCTTGCTGGAAGTCCAAGCCCCTTACCCACAAAACCTCCTTTACCCCCTCTGTCCAACCCTTTCGAGGACGACCCCTACCCCGCCTTCCTTCCCCTATAGATTTATATGCTTTCCATGTCATTCTACTGTGATCCATTCTCTCTAAATGACCAAACCACCTCAACAACCCCTCTTCTGCCCTCTGACTAATACTTTTATTAACTCCACACCTTCTCCTAATTTCCACACTCCGAATTTTCTGCATAATATTTACACCACACATTGCCCTTAAACAGGACATCTCCGCTGCCTCCAACCGTCTCCTCGCTGCTGCATTTACCACCCAAGCTTCACACCCATATAAGAGTGTTGGTACTACTATACTTTCATACATTCCCTTCTTTGCCTCCATAGATAACGTTTTTTGACTCCACATATACCTCAACGCACCACTCACCTTTTTTCCCTCATCAATTCTATGATTAACCTCATCCTTCATAAATCCATCCGCCGACACGTCAACTCCCAAGTATCTGAAAACATTCACTTCTTCCATACTCCTCCTCCCCAATTTGATATCCAATTTTTCTTTATCTAAATCATTTGACACCCTCATCACCTTACTCTTTTCTATGTTCACTTTCAACTTTCTACCTTTACACACATTCCCAAACTCATCCACTAACCTTTGCAATTTTTCTTTAGAATCTCCCATAAGCACAGTATCATCAGCAAAAAGTAACTGTGTCAATTCCCATTTTGAATTTGATTCCCCATAATTTAATCCCACCCCTCTCCCAAACACCCTAGCATTTACTTCCTTTACAACCCCATCTATAAATATATTAAACAACCATGGTGACATTACACATCCCTGTCTAAGACCTACTTTTACCGGGAAGTAGTCTCCCTCTCTTCTACACACCCTAACCTGAGCCTCACTATCCTCATAAAAACTCTTTACAGCATTTAATAACTTACCACCTATTCCATATACTTGCAACATCTGCCACATTGCTCCTCTATCCACTCTATCATATGCCTTTTCTAAATCCATAAATGCAATAAAAACTTCCCTATCTTTATCTAAATACTGTTCACATATATGCTTCAATGTAAACACCTGATCTACACATCCCCTACCCACTCTAAAACCTCCTTGCTCATCCGCAATTCTACATTCTGTCTTACCTCTAATTCTTTCAATTATAACCCTACCGTACACTTTTCCTGGTATACTCAGTAAGCTTATTCCTCTATAATTTTTACAGTCTCTTTTGTCCCCTTTCCCTTTATATAAAGGGACTATACATGCTCTCTGCCAATCCCTAGGTACCTTCCCCTCTTTCATACATTTATTAAACAAAAGTACCAACCACTCCAACACTATATCCCCCCCTGCTTTTAACATTTCTGTCATGATCCCATCAGTTCCAGCTGCTTTACCCCCTTTCATTTTACGTAATGCCTCACGTACCTCCCCCACACTTACATTCTGCTCTTCTTCACTCCTAAAAGATGGTATACCTCCCTGACCAGTGCATGAAATTACTGCCTCTGTTTCTTCCTTAACATTTAAAAGTTCCTCAAAATATTCTCGCCATCTACCCAATACCTCCATCTCCCCATCTACTAACTCCCCTACTCTGTTTTTAACTGACAAATCCATATTTTCCCTAGGCTTTCTTAACTTGTTTAACTCACTCCAAAATTTTTTCTTATTTTCATTAAAATTTCTTGACAGTGCCTCTCCCACTCTATCATCTGCTCTCCTTTTGCACTCTCTCACCACTCTCTTTACCTTTCTTTTACTCTCCATATACTCTGCTCTTCTTATAACACTTCTGCTTTGTAAAAACCTCTCATAAGCTACCTTTTTCTCTTTTATCACACCCTTTACTTCATCATTCCACCAATCACTCCTCTTTCCTCCTGCCCCCACCCTCCTATAACCACAAACTTCTGCCCCACATTCTAATACTGCATTTTTAAAACTATTCCAACCCTCTTCAACCCCCCCACTACTCATCTTTGCACTAGCCCACCTTTCTGCCAATAGTCGCTTATATCTCACCCGAACTTCCTCCTCCCTTAGTTTATACACTTTCACCTCCCTCTTACTTGTTGTTGCCACCTTCCTCTTTTCCCATCTACCTCTTACTCTAACTGTAGCTACAACTAAATAATGATCCGATATATCAGTTGCCCCTCTATAAACATGTACATCCTGGAGCCTACCCATCAACCTTTTATCCACCAATACATAATCTAATAAACTACAGTGGACCCCCGGTTAACGATTTTAATCCGTGCAAGAGGGCTCATCGTTATGCGAAATAATCGTTATGCGAATGAATTTTCCCCATAAGAAATAATGGAAATAAAATTAATCCGTGCAAGACGCCCAAAAGTATGAAAAAAATTTTTTTTTACCACATGAAATGTTAATTTTAATACACACAAACTGAAAAAGGCATGCACAATTACATGACACTTACTTTTATTGAAGATCTGGTGATGATTGATGGGATGGGAGGAGGGGAGAGCATTATCTTCTTACTGTTTAGAAGGGGAATCCCCTTCCATTAGGACTTGAGGTAGCAAGTCCTTTTCTGGGGTTACTTCCCTTCTTCTTTTAATGCCACTAGGACCAGCTTGAGAGTCACTGGACCTCTGTCGCACAACAAATCTGTCCATAGAGCTCTGTACCTCCCGTTCCTTCAAGACTTTCCTAAAATGGGCCATAACATTGTCATTGAAATAGTCACAAGCACGGCTTGCAACAGCTGTGTCAGGGTGATTTTCATCTATAAAGGTTTGCAGTTCAACCCACTCTGCACACATTTCCTTAATCTTTGAAGTAGGCACAATGGATTCCACAACTGGCATAGGCTTCTCAGGGTTAGCCCCAAACCCTTCAAAATCTTTCTTAATTTCCATACTAATTCTCACCCTTTTTACCACAGGGTTGGCACTAGAAGCTTTCTTGGGGCCCATGGTCACTTATTTTCCAGAAACAGCACCGAAAATACTGTAATAATACGAAATATTCCGAGTGTATGCTTGGATGTTACCGCGGAGGCTGGCTGGTAAACAATGGGACGGAGCGGCACATGTGAGGCTGGCTGAGGGCACATTGGACGCGTCTCGGACGAAAATCGGTATGCGGGTTTTTAATCGGTATGCGCGGCAAAAATTTTGCGATAAAAGTAATCGTTATGCGGAAAAATCGCTATGCGATGCCATCGTTATGCGGGGGTCCACTGTACTTTCATTACGTGCTACATCATACCTTGTATATTTATTTATCCTCTTTTTCATAAAATATGTATTACTTATTACCAAATTTCTTTCTACACATAGCTCAATTAAAGGCTCCCCATTTACATTTACCCCTGGCACCCCAAATTTACCTACTACTCCCTCCATAACATTTTTACCCACTTTAGCATTAAAATCCCCAACCACCATTACTCTCACACTTGATTCAAAACTCCCCACGCATTCACTCAACATTTCCCAAAATCTCTCTCTCTCCTCTACACTTCTCTCTTCTCCAGGTGCATACACGCTTATTATAACCCACTTTTCACATCCAATCTTTATTTTACTCCACATAATCCTTGAATTAATACATTTATAGTCCCTCTTTTCCTGCCATAGCTTATCCTTCAACATTATTGCTACTCCTTCTTTAGCTCTAACTCTATTTGAAACCCCTGACCTAATCCCATTTATTCCTCTCCACTGAAACTCTCCCACCCCCTTCAGCTTTGTTTCACTTAAAGCCAGGACATCCAGCTTCTTCTCATTCATAACATCCACAATCATCTCTTTCTTATCATCTGCACAACATCCACGCACATTCAGACTTCCCACTTTGACAATTTTCTTCTTCTTATTCTTTTTAGTAATCTTTACAGGAAAAGGGGTTACTAGCCCATTGTTCCCGGCATTTTAGTTGACTTTTACAACACGCATGGCTTACGGAGGAAAGATTCTTATTCCACTTCCCCATGGATATAAAAGGAAAATTAATAAGACCAAGAACTATTAAGATAAAATCCAAGAAAACTCAGATGAGTGTGTATAAATAAATGTGTACATGTATGTGTAGTGTGACCTAAGTGTAAGTAGAAGTAGCAAGACATGCCTGTAATCTTGCATATTTATGAGACAGACAAAAGACATCAGCAATCCTACCATCATGTAAAACAATCACAGGCTTCGTTTTACACTCACTTGGCAGGACGTATATAAGTACGTATATAATAAACTAGAAATTTTTTGTTTTTCTTCCTTAACCTTGTAGTATTTCAGATACTATATCTGTGCAAGCAGTCCTGAAGGTATTCTTATTAGTATAATGCAAGTTTGTCACCGGGAGACCTGGCCAAGGACTGGGCCGTGGGGGCATGATCCCCCAGAACACCCTCCAGGTAGACAGTATGTATAATAAGGATGAAGTCTGGTATGAGAAACCATATTTTTTGTAAAATTTGAGTTGATGTGCCTATCAAACTGATACTGTAGTTGTTGCATATTATATAGTGTTTATATTTAATACCTCTTTCAGGTAATAAAGTGTTCTTGACTAGTGGTGACATGCATCCTTAATGGCCCTTGTGTATTGGATATATGTTAAACCCAATTAAGTTAAGTGTGACGGATGCTGCAGATAATGGTGAGTACATGAATTTTATGCTTACTGATAATGTTAGTGGATGATCTGGCTTGTTTTGAATACAGAAGAAAATTGCACGACAGTCAAGTATGCCTTTCACACAGCTAGTTCACTATTTCATGAAGCTTTAAAGCATTTATAGGGATGTTATAATTAGGGATGGGACAGTACCAAAATTTTTGCTGATACTGATACTCAATTTTAGATTGTTACCATTAATATTAGCCAATATCTACCAATACCAACACTTTAGCAAACCCCTAATAAAATCTAAATTCCTTCTCGGCTGTATAACTTTTTTTTTTTTTTTGACAAACCCGCCGTATCCCACCAAGGCAGGGTGTCCTAAAAAGAAAGAAAGTTTTTTTTTAAGTTCAGTAATTTATACAGGAGAAGGGGTTACTAGCCCCTTGTTCCCAGCATTGTGGTAGTATTAAGTACAACAATATCACATTCAAATTTGGCTGCACCTGAGATGCCTTGCATAGCTAGAGACTTTTTGAAGAATGCACAAAATACTGTCCACCCAATATTATAAGTACAGTGGAACCTCAAATATCAAACTGCTCCCAGCTTAACCAATTATGTAAAATATATTTTTGTAAGCGCTTTTCTAAGTGTATTTTTGAGGGTCTGAAATGAACTAATCTAATTTACATTATTCTTGATGGGAATAAATTCATTCGGTAACGGCACTCGAACAGCCGTCTGGAACTAAGAAAGTTCGATATTTGAGGTTCCACTGTATTATGTACATCCTGAAAATGAAGTTATTCATTTTGATATTTTCGTTTGAAAGATTCATACAATAATAGGCTTGCTGAATCATTCATTACACACAAAACTATTCAAAAAACTCACTATTCTGGTTTCGTAGATGCTTCCCATATTGTTCAGCTTGTGTTTATGTACGACATCCTAAATATGAAACTTAGAATATGCTTTCGTTTTCTCGTTTATAATCGACTCTGCTGTCATTGTCGTCCATCTCCTTCAGCGTTTATTATAATTTGTACAGTACAATAAAATATATATAGCAGTACTGTACAGGTCTGCACTTATTGTCTCCCCACTCTTCAATCTGAATTACAGTTGACTTTGTTATCATTTTCACCATCCAACATACCAATTTCTCTAAGTTCATTTTTTTGTCATTTTTACAAGCTTCAGTTTCTTCATCATTTTCATTTTATCACCTCCATTGGCTAAAGTTTTTTACCATTAGTTTCTTCATTCTTCTTTTCATTGTTCATTCTTCATTTTTATCATCTTTACATGTTATTCTTTTTTACCATTGCCTTCATCCTTCTTTTCAGCATTTTTACTTGTAAATACTCTGACCCCCTTGACAGTTCCAACACCTGCAGCAGCTCCAGCACCAGCTAAACCTGCTGCTGTAGCTGCACTAACACCTGCAGCACCAGCTGACTGTAATACTGCCACCTGCAACAAACAAAAAAAAAAGACTGTGATAATTAAGCAAATGAAACATTAAACATTGCTTTTATAATCATGTAACCACACTTCACAGCATACATATTTATATCTCCACATTAATGAGTTTCAGTATTACATGAACATCAGACATACACTGTTTATATTTTTATTATGTAGTGTACAGTATTATAAAACGGCAAGATATCACCATTTCTAAATCATCACAATACAAATGTCACCTTATACCTATGATACTCACCCAACTACCAGCAGTAACTGCTCCACCATAAAGAGACATCATGCTTGCAGCTAGGGATCCAGCAGCAATACCAGCTGATGTGAATCCTGCAGCTGTGAGATAAATAGATTGTAAAATGGTACAATACTATATATGGGAGTAGACAAATGGTCATGACAAGAATAGAGGATGAATCAACAAGCAGGTTTGAAGATGTGTCTGACATTAAGGTGGTTGTTTTAACAACAGCTTTAAAGTGTTTGGTAGATAGGGAACCTGGGAATCTTCTGAATTCCAAATCTCAGGTCCTTTTATGTGCATTGAGGGTTTTATTCAGGTTAAGCCAAACACTGGGAATATCAAAAGGGTTATTTGTTTTTTGCATTATGCCTATGAGCTTTGTTGCAGCTCTCTAGAAAGAGTTCCAGAGCTGGGTTTATATTTGTAATGATTGTCCTGTATATATACAGTAGTAAGAGTGTATGTTTTGTATGTTGAGTAATTTTAAACTTTTGAAGAGTAGGGGGCATGTGTTGTCTAGCGCTTGAGTAATTTTTCATCCAGTTGCTTTAAGTGATTTGCAGCAGTAGATCCCCAGGCACAAATACCATAGGTGAAGTTAGGACAGATTAGAAAGTTGTATAGAGTAAGTACAGTGATAACCTCACATATCCAGCCTGCCACTATCTGAACCTCTCCAATATCCGAACAGGCCATGGGAAAGGGCAAAATTCTAAAATTATTACCGAAACATCTGAACAGCTGCTCAGATATGGCAGAAGGCTGAATCAAACTTGGTGCGCATTTTAATATACCGGTTGGCCACTAGGAGCTGCTGTGTTTTGTCCTAGCTATCTTGTGTATGGCACCAAAGAGGGCCAGAAATGTGCTTACTCTAGATAAAAAAAAAAAAAAGAGGGAAATATTGTCACACGTGGATACAGGTTGGTCCAACATGTGACTTATGGCTGAATATAATTTGGCAAAGTTGATCCTCTGTGATATCAAGAAGGCTCGTGATAAGATTATGGCCTACACAAGTGAGTTTTCTGCCACCTCAAAAACTGGAAAAAGTGCCGAAAGAAAAGTGATGGCGAAGCCACGGAGCTTGGAACTCGATCAGTGTGTGATGAAGTGATACCTACAACAACAGGGTAGTGGTATGATGGTTCGTGGTGCCGAACTTAAAATGTTGCACCCAGAACATTCTGAAAGTGACGACAACAATGACCCAATGCCTCCAAGACCAAAAACTCCAGCAGCAGGGGCAGGTGTCGAAACACTTTTGAAGGATTTGTAGCATGCACTGTGCACAGCCCATTTGAAAAGTTGTGGTCCGAGAAATCTGGGAGGCTGTTATTTGAGCCCAGAGTGTCTGGTCCCACTGCCAGATGACGGACTCATTTTTTAAACCTACAACACTGTCACCGATGGCAGTGTGACGGGGTATGGATGGCGATATGATGATATGGATGCACATTTTTTTCCCCCTCATGTATCCGGAAACTCCATGTTTCTGAACCGGTCTGGAGTTTACCTGGAGAGAGTTCCGGGGGTCAACGCCCCCGCGGCCCGGTCTGTGACCAGGCCTCCTGGTGGATCAGAGCCTGATCAACCAGGCTGTTACTGCTGGCTGCACGCAAACCAACGTACGAGCCACAGCCCGGCTGGTCAGGTACCGACTTTAGGTGCTTGTCCAGTGCCAGCTTGAAGACTGCCAGGGGTCTATTGGTAATCCCCCTTATGTATGCTGGGAGGCAGTTGAACAGGCAGTTGTATGGTCTCTTAACGTGCTAGTGACACCCCTGCTTTTCATTGGGGGGATGTTGCATCGTCTGCCAAGTCTTTTGCTTTCGTTGTGAGTGATTTTCGTGTGCAAGTTCGGTACTAGTCCCTCTAGGATTTTCCAGGTGTATATAATCATGTATCTCTCCCGCCTGCATTCCAGGGAATACAGGTTCAGGAACTTCAAGCGCTCCCAGTAATTGAGGTGTTTTATCTCCGTTATGCGCGCCGTGAAGGTTCTCTGTACATTTTCTAGGTCAGCAATTTCACCTGCCTTGAAAGGTGTTGTTAGTGTGCAGCAATATTCCAGCCTAGATAGAACAAGTGACCTGAAGAGTGTCATCATGGGCTTGGCATCCCTAGTTTTGAAGGTTCTCATTATCCATCCTGTCATTTTTCTAGCAGATGCGATTGATGCAATGTTATGGTCCTTGAAGGTGAGATCCTCCAACATTCACTCCCAGGTCTTTGACGTTGGTATTTCGCTCTATTTTGTGGCCAGAATTTGTTTTGTACTCTGATAAAGATTTAATTTCCTCGTGTTTACCATATCTGAGTAATTGAAATTTCTCATCGTTGAACTTCATATTGTTTTCTGCAGCCCACTGAAAGATTTGGTTGATGTCCGCCTTGCAGTGTCTGCAATGGTAGACACTGTCATGCAGATTCGGGTGTCATCTGCAAAGGAAGACACGGTGCTGTGGCTGACATCCTTGTCTATGTCAGATATGAGGATGAGAAACAAGATGGGAGCAAGTACTGTGCCTTGTGGAACAGAGCTTTTCACCGTAGCTGTCTCGGACTTTACTCTGTTGACTACTACTCTTTGTGGTCTGTTTGTGAGGAAATTATAGATCCATCTACCAACTTTTCCTGTTATTCCTGTCTTGGCCCATATAGTTCGGATATGAGAAGTATCACTGTAATATTGTTTGAGGTGCACAGTAACCTTCTTAGAACGGACACCTACTGTTTTGGAGACTTCTTAGTTATACTCTGGATGTGAGTGCTGAATCAAACCTAGGAAAAATCCATAAAACTGACTCAGGGGTGTAGGGGGATCTTACCCATCCTCAGGAATATCGGCAAAAATCAAATATTTTCAGTGGTCTGAGGTCAGTTTCAAGCTGCTTTCAGTCCTGGAACCAACTAAAATCATCTCTATTACAGTAGTGTGTGTTCTGTTTTATCAAGTGATAGAAGTCAAATAGTCTTAAAACTATCCCAGGAAACACCTCAAAAATTGCTATTTTAAACCAAACACAAGGTCAGAGTTTTCTTTTTCCAGTTATGCACCACGTGAGGCAGGATATTTTTCATACTGTGCACAATCACTACATGGAATAATTCTCTCATTTAGGCCAACATATACTGCTCACAGCTTATCTAAAAGAGTTGAGCTGATGATGTAGATCTACATGATGGACCTTTGTGTCAATAACAGTTTTATGTGACAGACAGTGAAAGGGTTAATAACAGCCTAAAAATATACAAGTTACATGCTAATTTGCAAAACAACAAATTAAAAATATGATTGTCTAGTTCTAAAATGGTAAGTGGTGCAAACACTTGCAGACTGGCAATCTAAACAATGCAAGACAAGCCATGGGGGTGGAAATCTTTCGTTAAAGATTTCCACCCTCCATGGTTTGCCTTGCATAGTAAGTGGTATTAGTTAAATTAAATTACAATGCAAAACAATATTAAATATAAGTTCACTGAGAATTATTTCTGCAGACATGGATATAAATAAAGGCAGATAATACTAATGGTCCTAGGTAGTAGGTTGGTAGACAGCAACCACCCAGGGAGGTACTACGGTCCTACCAAGTGAGTGTAAAACGGAAGCTTGTAATTGTTTTACATGATGATAGGATTCCTGGTGTCTTGTTTGTCTCAAAAACATGCAAGATTTCAAGTACATCTTGTTACTTCTACTTCCACTTAGGTCACACTACATATGCATGTACAAGCATGTATATACACACCCCTCCGGGTTTTCTTTTATTTTCTTGCTAGTTCTTGTTCTTATTTTCTTTTATCACCATGGGGAAGTGGAAGAAAATTCTTCTTCTGTAAGCCATGTGTGTCGTAAGAGGTGACTAGTGCCAGAAGCAAGGAGCTAGTAACCCCTTCTCCTGTATAAATTACTAAGTTAAAAAGAGAAACTTTTTTCTTTTTTAGGCCACCCTACTTCGGTGGGATATGGCTTGTTCATTGAAAAAAAAAAATATTAATGGTATGTAAGGTTATCAGTACAACAGCATGTTGTACAATATATGAGAGTAAAAAGAAAAAAGCTGAACTGAGAAGTACAGGGAAGGAATTGAATAAAAAACAGCAGGATTCAAGATTTGTTTGATCTTCTTATACAGTGGACCCCCGCTTAACGATCACCTCCCAATGTGACCAATTATGTAAGTGTATTTATGTAAGTGCGTTTGTACGTGTATGTTTGGGGGTCTGAAATGGACTAATCTACTTCACAATATTCCTTATGGGAACAAATTCGGTCAGTACTGGCACCTGAACATACTTCTGGAATGAAAAAATATCGTTAAACGGGGGTCCACTGTACTAATATATATATCACTAACAAGAATCACATTAAGAAAACAATTTTTTTTATATATATAGTAGCTTTGAAGCATCTGACAAATAAAGAACCTCTGGAATCTTTAGGTAGAGGTTCAGATTTTAGGGCCTTATATACACATGGAGGATAGAAAAGTCAATACCCTCCCACACCTGCTGAATGACACTCCAGATTTTGGGGTTAGAGGACACATCTATGCCATGAAGCTTATGCTTAATTAGTTTCTAAATGTTTTTTATCAGTAAGTTTCCAGGCCAGTCATTAGCGTATGGAAAATTCACAATAATTAAGCCAGTTCTTTATGTCTTTGGCAGTGTGGCAGGAGGCACTGTCTTACATAGAAAAGTTGCCCTGACACTTTTTGAAGCTGTCAGGCAGATAGTTTGCTAAAGGCATATTTATAGAGATTTATACTTATAACATCTACAGTAAGAGGAAAAACAGAGGGTTGAGAACACTGCAGTGAGGCATCCTTATGTTGACAGGTAAAGTTGATAAGGTTATGTCATTGATGGAGACATACTGGTCTTCGCTGTTAAGGTAGGACTTACATGAGTATGACCTCTGATACTATAATGTTTTAATTTAAGATGCAGGGTGTTGTGGTCTAGTTTATCAAAAGCTTTCCTAAGGTCTATGAAGAGGCCTGTTGGATATTCGCTATTTTCAAGAGCTGCATAAATTATCAAGCATTATTATAATTGTGTCATTCATACTTTTTTCTGGCCTTAAACCTAATTAGCAGAGTTTGAGTATGGTGTGGGACAGAGGGAAGGAGCATACTCACTTATGAATTAGTTTAGCAAAAGATTTTAAATAACAGTGAGAAGTTAGATATTGGCCTATGAAGGGTTTACATTGGTGTGGAAAGCTTTTGCTTAGGAATTCAACTTGGTATTTTTCTACATATACTTGATCCTGTAGTATAATAGAAATAATTTAATATGTTGGCTGTTCCAGCAGGCTGAATGCAAAATTTGGTTAGAAAAATTTCTCTCGTTTTAGCCAATTTTTGAGAGCCCATGATTTAAGAGAGTGTTTTCCAGGTCTTTTTCAGATCACCTTTCATCTCACAATTAACAAAAAAGGCACAATACCATGACTGGAACGATACACAAATAACCCGCACATAGAAGAGAGGAGCTTACGATGACGTTTCAGTCCGACTTGGACCATTTACAAAGTCAAACTAACGAAAAGAAGAGAAGGAGGGGTATATATATAGGCAGGAGGTGGTAGTAGTAGTAGTAGTGGAGGTAGAAATGGGGAAGGTAGTAAGGAGGAGGAGGAGCCAGTCAAATACTAAGAAAGAGAAGCACTGCGGGGTCCAAGTTGGACCAAAACGTCGTCGTAAGCTCCTCTCTTCTATGTGCGGGTTATCTACGTACCTTTCATCTCATTAAACTTGCTAGCAAAATATAACTGTTTAGCCTTCCTTATTTGTTTGGCAAGTATTAATCTGCAGGGTCATCAAGGCTGCGTGTCACCTGTTTACCACCAGCCAAGAACACTTTAATACCCAAAGAATGGATCAGACTCTCAGAGTGTGTGTATATTCAGAGGCATGCATCACATGGTGTATAAATACCCAGAGATTATACACTTAACGGTGTATATACACTGAGAGGTATACATCACTGTCTCCTCTCACTTCTCTCCCTCACACAACTGCTGCTGACTCTAAGATTTTAGCTTCAAATTCAAAACAGACGCAAAGGTTAAGTGCAATTCCTCTACCGTGACTCAGAAGTTCTAAGATCCTCTCTATGACGGTGCTGAGGTGCACGCACGCACGCACGCACGCACGCACACACACACACACACACACACACACACACACACACACACACACACACACACACACACACACACACATACATACATACATACATACATACCATACATATACATACATATACATACATATACATATATCCATCCATCCATCTTGCCCGCACTGGTGTGCAACCTATGGGTTCGTTAATTATTGTATATGTTGTAAATGCAATGATTACAAACAAAGGTTCTAAATCTGTTCTTTGGTAATTAACTGCAATTTGCATTATTTTTCACAGTTCTGTTTTTTATCAACGGACCTGTGTAAGCTATTCCTTAGCCATTGACTATCTAGTCTCTTTGCTGTAATCTGCTCAGTTTTTATAGGGCAATGCCTATTGTAAAGGCTTCACATTTTTTGTGGAAAACCACTGACACATGTGTTAGTTTCCTGGTTGCGAGTAAACTCCCTCTGTGCCAGTCATAATCATGGAGATGGAATGAGATCATCATAAGGTAATTTACAAATGTTGGTTTCAAAGGTGGCATAATGATCAGTAATATTGTCTGTGATTATTTGTGTTTTGAGAAAAGCTATAGATCTTCTTTAAACACACCGGCTGTATCCCACCGAAGTAGGGTGGCCCAAAAAAGAAAAACAAAAGTTTCTCTTTTTACATTTAGTAATTTATACAGAAGGGGTTACTATCCCCTTGCTCCTGGCATAGCTATAGATATAATGTTTCAGATGAAGAAGCAGGATGTTATGATCTGCTGTATCAAAAGCCTTCCTAAGGTCAGTGAAGACACACCATAGGATACGTATTCACTATTTCCAAGAGATGAATAAATTAAGTCAAGCATTTTTATTACTGCATCATTCATATTTTTTCCTGCCTGAAACCAAACTGGTAGGGGTTACGTATATTGTAGAATGCTAAGAAAGAGTATACAGTGGACCCCCGCTTTACGATCAGCTCCCAATGCGACCAATTATGTAAGTGTATTTATGTAAGTGCGTTTGTACGTGTATGTTTGGGGGTCTGAAATGGACTAATCTAATTCACAATATTCCTTATGGGAACAAATTCGTTCAGTAATGGCACCTGAACATACTTCTGGAATGAAATAATATCGTAAACCAGGGGTCCACTGTACTTAATTATGAATTAGTTACTGAAGATTTTGGATAATAATGACAAATTATATACAGTATAGGCCTTTAGTTGTTGACATCTGTTGGGTCTTCATTCAAGGGCAAAGTCAAGCTTTCAACCCCATTCATTATCTATGAACTCTGAAAATGCATTAAAAACTTATAATACAAAAGTTTTTTTGAGATCTGAAACAGGGTATGTGAAAATGTCAGTTCACTACTCTACCATCCTTCTGTGTAGATATGACAGATAGGTTACAGCTGGTGGCTTCTTTTAAGTCTCCAACAGTCACAGTATGTGGCAGATTGGAGAGTACAGAAACATAAGTACAGCCAGATAATAAAGAAGCAGTATAAATTCTGGCTAGCTAACAAGGAAAATGGATCCATACTAAATACACCTACCATCCTATTCACGACCTGCTCAACATGCGACCACTCATACTTACAACTGTACTGTTTACAGCTTAGCTTAAGTTATTTTGTACTTTTCTGTTCATGCATACAAATGTTTTTGTATGTTTTCATGCATACAAATGTTTTGTATGCAAATAAACAAATGTTTGTGTTGTTGGACTTGTATCAATTTCGACTTACGACCAGTTGGTCGGAACCATGCTCGGTCGTAAATCAGATGGTAGGTGTACACAGGAATACTTATGATATCCATCTTGCAAAAGAAAGAAATTGCACAAGAAACTCACTGAAGCTTGCAACAAGCATAATAGGGGAGGGGGTTGCAAAACCTGGAAAACTAATGTGAAGGAATTAACATACCTGTCAAAACAACAGGTGCAGCAGCAACTGCTCCTGCAGCACCAACAGTAGCAGCTGCTCCATATCCAAGGCACTTCAAAATCTTACTACCTTTACTTGATTCAGACTCTGGTGAAGAATTATTTTCTTCCATGTCTGATGGATTATCTTTTGGTTCAGAACTTGATGGAATATTATTTGCTCCTAAGTCTGATGGAGGATCTTTTGGTTCAGAGTCTGGGAAAGATTTCTCTTGGTTGTCTTTCGGTTCAGAGTCTAGGAAAGATTTTGCTTGGCTGTCTCTGCTAACTCTGGCATCCTGCTGTCCAATTTTCTGTCAGAAGCAAAAGATGAGTTAATATCAGCATTTTTGTGGGGAGGGAGGGAATAATAAGAAATATTTTATGAATCGACATTATTTCATCTAGCATTAGTAACCCCCTTGTGAAAATTATTTTTGTCT
The DNA here is from genome assembly GCF_038502225.1 of Cherax quadricarinatus. Taxonomy (NCBI): domain Eukaryota; kingdom Metazoa; phylum Arthropoda; class Malacostraca; order Decapoda; family Parastacidae; genus Cherax; species Cherax quadricarinatus. The sequence continues at coordinate 16,239,384 of NC_091334.1, forward strand.
TATGCATATACATATAAGTAAAATATCGTAGTCCTTATAGACATAAGTTAGGTTTCAGCTTACCCAAAATGGGAAAACCCCAAGGGGGCTTTCCACATAAGAGATGTAAATGTCATCCAATTTTGTACAAATTATGTATTATTTTATTTTATTTTTATTATCACACCGGCCGATTCCCACCAAGGCAGGGTGGCCCGAAAAAGAAAAACTTTCACCATCATTCACTCCATCACTGTCTTGCCAGAAGGGTGCTTTACACTACAGTTTTTAAACTGCAACATTAACACCCATCCTTCAGAGTGCAGGCACTGTACTTCCCATCTCCAGGACTCAAGTCCGGCCTGCCGGTTTCCCTGAATCCCTTCATAAATGTTACTTTGCTCACACTCCAACAGCACGTCAAGTATTAAAAACCATTTGTCTCCATTCACTCCTATCAAACACGCTCACGCATGCCTGCTGGAAGTCCAAGCCCCTCGCACACAAAACCTCCTTTACCCCCTCCCTCCAACCCTTCCTAGGCCGACCCCTACCCCGCCTTCCTTCCACTACAGACTGATACACTCTTGAAGTCATTCTGTTTCACTCCATTCTCTCTACATGTCCGAACCACCTCAACAACCCTTCCTCAGCCCTCTGGACAACAGTTTTGGTAATCCCGCACCTCCTCCTAACTTCCAAACTACGAATTCTCTGCATTATATTCACACCACACATTGCCCTCAGACATGACATCTCCACTGCCTCCAGCCTTCTCCTCGCTGCAACATTCATCACCCACGCTTCACACCCATATAAGAGCGTTGGTAAAACTATACTCTCATACAGTCCCCTCTTTGCCTCCAAGGACAAAGTTCTTTGTCTCCACAGACTCCTAAGTGCACCACTCACTCTTTTTCCCTCATCAATTCTATGATTCACCTCATCTTTCATAGACCCATCCGCTGACACGTCCACTCCCAAATATCTGAATACGTTCACCTCCTCCATACTCTCTCCCTCCAATCTGATATTCAATCTTTCATCACCTAATCTTTTTGTTATCCTCATAACCTTACTCTTTCCTGTATTCACCTTTAATTTTCTTCTTTTGCACACCCTACCAAATTCATCCACCAATCTCTGCAACTTCTCTTCAGAATCTCCCAAGAGCACAGTGTCATCAGCAAAGAGCAGCTGTGACAACTCCCACTTTGTGTGTGATTCTTTATCTTTTAACTCCACGCCTCTTGCCAAGACCCTCGCATTTACTTCTCTTACAACCCCATCTATAAATATATTAAACAACCACGGTGACATCACACATCCTTGTCTAAGGCCTACTTTTACTGGGAAAAAATTTCCCTCTTTCCTACATACTCTAACTTGAGCCTCACTATCCTCGTAAAAACTCTTCACTGCTTTCAGTAACCTACCTCCTACACCATACACTTGCAACATCTGCCACATTGCCCCCCTATCCACCCTGTCATACGCCTTTTCCAAATCCATAAATGCCACAAAGACCTCTTTAGCCTTATCTAAATACTGTTCACTTATATGTTTCACTGTAAACACCTGGTCCACACACCCCCTACCTTTCCTAAAGCCTCCTTGTTCATCTGCTATCCTATTCTCCGTCTTACTCTTAATTCTTTCAATTATAACTCTACCATACACTTTACCAGGTACACTCAACAGACTTATCCCCCTATAATTTTTGCACTCTCTTTTATCCCCTTTGCCTTTATACAAAGGAACTATGCATGCTCTCTGCCAATCCCTAGGTACCTTACCCTCTTCCATACATTTATTAAATAATTGCACCAACCACTCCAAAACTATATCCCCACCTGCTTTTAACATTTCTATCTTTATCCCATCAATCCCGGCTGCCTTACCCCCTTTCATTTTACCTACTGCCTCACGAACTTCCCCCACACTCACAACTGGCTCTTCCTCACTCCTACAAGATGTTATTCCTCCTTGCCCTATACACGAAATCACAGCTTCCCTATCTTCATCAACATTTAACAATTCCTCAAAATATTCCTTCCATCTTCCCAATACCTCTAACTCTCCATTTAATAACTCTCCTCTCCTATTTTTAACTGACAAATCCATTTGTTCTCTAGGCTTTCTTAACTTGTTAATCTCACTCCAAAACTTTTTCTTATTTTCAACAAAATTTGTTGATAACATCTCACCCACTCTCTCATTTGCTCTCTTTTTACATTGCTTCACCACTCTCTTAACTTCTCTCTTTTTCTCCATATACTCTTCCCTCCTTGCATCACTTCTACTTTGTAAAAACTTCTCATATGCTAACTTTTTCTCCCTTACTACTCTCTTTACATCATCATTCCACCAATCGCTCCTCTTCCCTCCTGCACCCACTTTCCTGTAACCACAAACTTCTGCTGAACACTCTAACACTACATTTTTAAACCTACCCCATACCTCTTCGACCCCATTGCCTATGCTCTCATTAGCCCATCTATCCTCCAATAGCTGTTTATATCTTACCCTAACTGCCTCCTCTTTTAGTTTATAAACCTTTACCTCTCTCTTCCCTGATGCTTCTATTCTCCTTGTATCCCATCTACCTTTTACTCTCAGTGTAGCTACAACTAGAAAGTGATCTGATATATCTGTGGCCCCTCTATAAACATGTACATCCTGAAGTCTACTCAACAGTCTTTTATCTACCAATACATAATCCAACAAACTACTGTCATTTCGCCCTACATCATATCGTGTATACTTATTTATCCTCTTTTTCTTAAAATATGTATTACCTATAACTAAACCCCTTTCTATACAAAGTTCAATCAAAGAGCTCCCATTATCATTTACACCTGGCACCCCAAACTTACCTACCACACCCTCTCTAAAAGTTTCTCCTACTTTAGCATTCAAGTCCCCTACCACAATTACTCTCTCACTTGGTTCAAAGGCTCCTATACATTCACTTAACATCTCCCAAAATCTCTCTCTCTCCTCTGCATTCCTCTCTTCTCCAGGTGCATACACGCTTATTATGACCCACTTTTCGCATCCAACCTTTACTTTAATCCACATACTTCTTGAATTTACACATTCATATTCTCTTTTCTCCTTCCATAACTGATCATTTAACATTACTGCTACCCCTTCCTTTGCTCTAACTCTCTCAGATACTCCAGATTTAATCCCATTTATTTCCCCCCACTGAAACTCTCCTACCCCCTTCAGCTTTGTTTCGCTTAGGGCCAGGACATCCAACTTCTTTTCATTTATAACATCATGTATAACATTATGTATTATGTGGAAATAAATTGAGTAATTGAAGTAGATATCTTCATGAGCTTGTCACTAACAGCATTACTAAGAGAAACCGGATCTAAATGGAAGATGACGAAAGTCATCTGTAAACAGAACAGGTTTAAGAACCCGAGATGCATTGGGAAGATCAGTGGTGTAGATTAGAAAAAAAGAGGGCCATGGACACTGCCCTGAGGCAGTCCTATGTTAACAGGTTGAATAGATGAGACTGTGTCATTGACAGTGAGGTGTTGGTACCTGTTGTTAAGGTTGGATGGGTACATGAGTGTAGTTGAGCGTGTTACACATGATTAGCAGGGACAAGAGGCCTACTGCAGTGTTTGAACAAGTTTACTGTCAAGTATCCTTTGTGGCACACATTCTGAAAACCAAAGCCAAGAAAGAAAAAGCACCATTTCTGGTAGTCTCCCAATGAAAAATGAAACAAGTTTTAGCTTATGACTTGAGTTGACTTGTGTAATTTTAAAAACTTATCCAGTGCCTTTAGTAAATGCTTAAGTGGTGAGGAGTAAAGTAAAATTAAAGCAGAAATGATAAAGTTAGTGATGAGGGGAGATACAGTTACTGTTAAGAATATTGTTAGAGAAGCAGCATAGAAAAGTTTACTACAGCATTATATGCATGGGGAAGTGCTAAGCACATGGGCATTATCCACAGTCTTAAGAATGGGATATACTCAGGTCTGATTCTAGGTATGGGATAACCTCACTTTCTTAAATTAAGTGCTTGGAAGGAATAGAAAACAATAAGTGAACATGCTTTACCTGTTCAATACATTCCAGGATGTCCAGCAGTGCCCTGTTCATGGGCAAAACATCTGGCGTGGGTCCCGTATGCAGCTTCCTGAGGAGCAAAAACAACAACACATCAACTGAAGATCTGTCATTAGTTATGCAAATTTAACATTCTTGACAATGGTGAAGAGAAAATAATTTTAAAATATGAATTGTTTTACCTTCAAAATGGATTTTTATCATTTTTACTTAGTGTTTTAAGGCACTGTTTACCAAATGTCATTAGTGAATCTGTTTCAGTATCCCAAATTAATCCTAGCACATTACTGGTTTAGCGCCTGGTAACTTCAGTAAAAACTCGTCTAACTTTTAACATATTCAACAGAGCCTGCTTATCACAAGTACGTACAGAAAAATGAGCTTGCTTATTCATTTATAGCAAAAGTAAGATATATATGCATTTTCAAGGTTACGATAAAGGCAGAGCAGATCTGCTGTTATTGGAACAAATCATTAATCATAATTTTGTGCAAAGGTATATTTGTACCTGGCGATATGCTACACCATATCACCTAAAGCCAGCAGTAACCCAACAAAAAGATGCTATACAAACATTTGTGGTTCAATCCCCAGCATGATTAGAAACACTGGGAATGTTTCCTCACACCTAGCAGTAGGTAGGTACCTGGTGTTAGTCTACTGTTGTGGGTCACATCCGGGGAGGGGGGGGGGTAATATACCTTACATAGGGCCGGGCTTTGAAATGAGCTGAGGCGGGATAACATTTCTTAGCCTGCAAAACTGATTTGTATAAAAACAAGAATCACTAATATGTACTAGACAACACAAGCTCGCCACTTCAGAAGTTTAAAACTTGCTTAATTGACATGCAAAACTCACTCTTGCTATCATGCATACTATATCAACAGGACAATCAATAGTAGCTTCTCTGAAGCTCTTCCTAGACAGTTGCAACAGAACTCATAGGCATAATACAAGATATAAATTACCTCTTTGATGTCCCTCATGTATGACTCAACCTGAGTAAAAACTCAGTGTGGAACTCTTTGCCTTGGTAAGTAATGCTCTCGCCTCACACACTGAGTGTCCATGGTTCAATCCTTGGCCAGATAGAAACATTGGGTATGTTTCCTTACACCCATTGTCCCTGTTCACCTAGGAGTACATAGGTACCTGGGTGGTAGTCGGTTGGTGTAAGTTGCATCCTGGGGAACAAGATTTGAAGGATCCCAATGGAAACAAGACAGAGAGTCCTCGATGATGCAATGACTTTCTTGGGTTATCCTGGGTGGCTAACCCTCTGGGTTAAAAATCCAAACAAATCTTATCTTGACCTGTACTCCTTGAAATGAAGGCAAGAAAGATACATCATAATTTACACCTGGAAAATCCTAGAGGGACTAGTCCCAAATCTGCACACAGAAATCACTCCCTATGAAAGCAAAAGACTTGGCAGGCGGTGCAACATCCCCCCCCCCCCCAGTGAAAAGCAGGGGTGCCATGAGTATGCCAAGAGACAACATATTAAGTGTCAAGGGTCCAAGATTGTTCAACTGCCTCCCAGCATACATAACAGGGATTACCAACAGACCCCTGGCTGTCTTTAAGAGGGAGCTAGACAGACACCTAAAGTCAGTACCTGACCAGCCGGGCTGTGGTTTGTACATTTATGTGCAGCCAGCTGTAACAGCCTGGTTGATCAGGCCCTGATCCACCATGAGGCCTGGTCATAGACCAGGTCGTGGGGGCATTGACCCCCTGAACACCCTCCAGGTATGGGTTCAACTCTTTCCCCTGAATATTATTATTATTATTATAATCAAAAAAGAAGCGCTAAGCAACAAGGGCCTATACTCGGTTTAATAGACTGAAGTTTGTTGCCGAGCATAGTAGACCAACGTTGTTGCCAACGGGTGTGAAGGTGGGAAGATATTACAGCAAAATAGTCCGTACATGGAATACCTCTATAAGAAACTGGTAGGTCATGTACTGCTGACCGCGCAGCAGTGTCTGCCTGTTCATTGCCCTGTACGTCAACATGACCAGGGACCCAACAAAAAACAATATCTTTATGCTTGGTAAAGATGCGGCGTAGCCAAAGTTGGATACGGAGGACTAAGGGGTGAGGTGTATCAAATTTTTGTATAGCCTGTAAAGCACTAAGGGAGTCTGAGACAACCACAAATGATGACACAGGCATAGATGCAATACGGATAAGTGCTGTAAGGATGGCATATAATTCAGCAGTAAAAATACTAGCCGAAGATAGTAAATGCCCTTGTACGACGCTGTCCGGAAACACTGCTGCGAATCCTACGCCGTCAGAAGACTTAGAGCCATCTGTGTACACAGCAATGGCATGAGAATGAGAGTGAAAGTGGTCAAGAAAAAGAGAGCGGGAAGCGACCGTAGACAGTTGGGCTTTCGAGCAAGGGAGGGAGAAAGAACAGACTCGAACAGCTGGAACTTCCCAGGGGGGTAGGGAAAAGTGAGATGCTACATGTACATAGAAAGGTGGTAGTTGAAGAGAAGATAAGAGCGAATGAAGGCGAAGAGAGAAGGGACGGAGTAAGCAGGGGCGGCGAACAAATAAAGAATGTCTACTAATATCAGTGACCATTCTATAATTGGAAGGATTGCGGAGATCATGAGAGCGTACATAGTAGCGCAGGCAATGGGCATCACGGCGATCGGATAAGGATGGAACGTTCGCTTCTGCATAGAGGCTTTCGACAGGGGAAGAGCGAAAAGCACCAAGGCATAAACGTAATCCTTGGTGATGAATGGGGTTAAGGCTAGAGAGAGTAGCAGGAGATGCCGCTGAATAGATCTGGTCACCATAATCAAGTTTCGATAAAATAAGGGTGGAATGTAGGTGAAGGAGGGTTCGACGATCAGCTCCCCACGAAAGATGAGCAAGGGTTTTAAGAAGGTTCAGCCGGCTGTGACAAGTTGCCTTCAGAGAGGTAATGTGAGGTTTCCAGGATAACCTACGATCAAAGAGGAGGCCCAGAAACTTGACTGTATCACGTTCAGGGATACGGGAGCCATAGAGGTACAAAGGATGATCGGAGATGACAGAGCGTCTAGTGAAAGTGATTTGGTGGGTTTTAGTGCTGGAAAATTTAAACCCATGTGTGGTGGCCCAATTGGAAACACGGTCGACTGCATGTTGGAGAGAAACTGTAAGGAGGTGACAGTCAGCGCCTGCACAGGCAATAGCGAAGTCATCAACATAGAGTGATGACCAAATATTTGATGGAAGACTAGAGGCCAAATCATTAATAGCAAGGAGAAAAAGTGTTGTGCTCAGAACACATCCCTGGGGGACACCTTCAGCTTGGATAAAGTCCGGGGAGAGCACATTATTAACCCGAACACGGAAATGCCTGTCAGTTAAAAAGTTCTTAAGGAAGGATGGTAGATTGCCTCGAAGGCCTAAGGAGTGGGCTTGGGCTAAAATATTATACCTCCAAGTTGTGTCATATGCCTTCTCAAGGTCAAAAAATATGGCAATAACTGAGTGGTTATTCGCAAAGGCATTACGAACATACGTATCCAAGCGCAGTAAGGGGTCTATGGTAGAACGTCCCTTACGAAAGCCATATTGACGAGTGGAGAGACTGTTGTGTGTCTCTATTATTATTATAATCAAAAAGAAGCGCTAAGCCACAAGGGCTATACAGCGCTGCAGGGTAGGGAAGGAAGCAAGGGAATTGGATGGCAGGAGGGAGGGGGGATGATCAGCAGGTTACAGAAAACAGCGGGGCAGGGGATAGTACGGGGGTAGAGGGTAGCAAGAGATACAAGTAGAAAGGGCTGAAAGTATCAGAATTTGTGAAGTAAGTCAGTCGTTGTCAAAAAGTCAATAAGAGAGTCCGGATGAAAGGTGGGTCCATCAGCGAGAAGGGAAGGTAAAGAGAGAGCAGCGGGGCGAAGACGACGACAGAGGTAAATTCTGCGTGCTCGTTGATAAAGTGGGCAGTCTAACAGAATGTGGCTGACTGATAATGGAGCTTGGCAATTCTCACAGAGAGGAGCAAGTCGCCTCTCCATGAGATATCCATGAGTAAGACGAGTATGGCCAATGCGAAGACGGGAGAGAGTAGTCTCCCAACCTCGACACTGGTGATAAGAAGACGGCCAGTAACCTATACTCGGTTTAATAGACTGAAGTTTGTTGCCGAGCATAGTAGACCAACGTTGTTGCCAACGGGTGTGAAGGTGGGAAGATATTACAGCAAAATAGTCCGTACATGGAATACCTCTATAAGAAACTGGTAGGTCATGTACTGTGTGTGTCTCTAAATACCACACTAAACGTCTATTTACTAGACGTTCCATTACTTTGCAAACTGCACTGGTAAGAGCAATGGGACGATAGTGGGAGGTTTCATGTCCCGTAGTGCCTGGTTTGCGGAAAGGGAGAACAATGGCGGATTTCCACAGCTGTGGAAGAACTCCTTGTGACCAAATAAGATTGTAAAGGCGTAATAGGACTGCAAGGGCTGACTGATGTAAATGCTGTAGCATACGAATATGAATGTCGTCGAGCCCAGCTGCCGATGATCGACAAGCTGAGAGTGTTGCCTCCAGTTCTTGAAGTGTAAAAGGCACATTATACTGTTCTTCTCTGAGAGAAGAAAAGTCCAAGGGTGCTAACTCTCTGGCAGACTTTGAGGAAAGAAATTATTATTATTATTATAATCAAAAAGAAGCGCTAAGCTGAGGAAAGAAATGAGGGGCATAGATGGAGTCCCTGAGAAATACGGACCAGATGATTGCCAATTTCATTGGCAACATCTAGTGGGTTTGCTATATCAACACCGGCAACCCGCAGAACAGGAGCCGGGTCAGGAGAATATTTACCACTCAGTTTTCGTACTTTTTTCCAGACTGCACTCATAGAGGAAGCAGAGGTGATGGTGGAGACATAATCTCGCCAGCAAGTGCGTTTAGCGTCACGGATGACACGGCGAGCGATCGCACGCTTCTGTTTAAAATCAAGGAGTCGCTCTGTGGTTCTATTGTACCGGTACCTGCCCCATGCAGCGCGTTTCAAACGTACTGCACGAGCACAAGCAGGAGACCACCAAGGCACGCATTTCTGAGAATGCCTGCCCGAAGTTTGGGGTATAGAATGAGAAGCTGCGGTGAAAACGGAGGACGAGAAGAGGTGTAAAAGCTCATCGATGGAGGACGAAGAAGGAACCTCTTTAAAAACAGTCAGGTGTGAGTAAAGGTTCCAATTTGCCCGATTAAATTGCCAGCGTGGGGTGCGAAGAGGTGGCGAATATGAAGGGGAAGTAAGAATGATTGGGAAATGATCACTGTCATGTAAGTCCGGGAGAACAGACCAAGTAAAGTCTAATGCGGCGGAGGAAGAGCAAACTGAGAGATCGATGCAAGAGAGAGTATGAGTCCGAGGATCAAAATGGGTGTGAGTACCTGTATTTAAAACATGGAGGGGGTGGGTGGCAAGAAAAGCCTCTAACTGAATTCCACGGGAATCACAGTGAGACCCTCCCCAGAGGAAATGGTGGGCATTAAAATCACCAAGTAACAGAATCGGTGGCGGTAATGACGAAACAAGGAAGGCAAAATCCGGAATAGATAATGCCCGAGAAGGAGAGAGATATAAAGAACAGAGCGTATACCACCTATGTAAGTGGATACGGGCTGCTGTGTAATGCAGCGAAGTATGAACAAATAGCTGATGGTACGGAATATCAGTGCGGAGAAGAAGGGCACTTTCATTAAAGGTCCCATCAGGAAAAGGATCTGAAGAATACAATAAATTATAGCCTGAGATGTGAGAAATAACAGCAGAGTGTAATTTTGGTTCCTGTAAGCAAACACCAACAGGGGCAAACTGGGAGAGTAACATCTGAAGCTCACCCCGATTACCCCTGAGGCCGCGTATATTCCACTGTAAAAAGGCCATGATTGGCAATGATAAAGATACTTGAAATCCGCAGGTAAGGGTTCCTACGGACTAGAAGGGTTAGAAAAGTCCACATGCGGAGGCAGTGGAAAATGTTCAAGCAGCGAAGGAACGGTGCGCTGTGAAGAAAGGAGTTGCGCAGATGGAGCAGAGGAGAGAGGAAGAGCGGAAGGTGGATCAGTGTCCATTGATGGTTTGGTCTCTGCAATATATTCAGAGATTGCTTCAAGTGTTTCGGAATTCAGAGATGTCGTATGGGAGACAATATTGGGAATGGTAGGGGGAGGATGAGTAAAGATTGGAACTGTATTGGACTGTACCAAGGTAGGGGGGGGCGAAAGGGTGGAGGGAACTGGAGAAGCGTGGCAGGGGACAGAAGAGACAGGAACCTGGGAGGTGGCAGAAGAGGAAGAAACTTGGGAGGGAACAGGGGAGGAAGGTACATTACGAGGAGGAGGGTGAACCTCTGCACTTGTAACTGAGCCAGTGAGAGGGGAAGAACTAGGGACAGAGACAGGGAGGGTAAAATGAGGAGGTGGAAGATGGGTAGGAGGTGTTACCGGACCTTTTTTTGACTTTTGAGAAGTAGAGGGACGATTGGGAAGAGGTGTCGTACGAGGTCTCGTCGATACTGAGGCTTGTAAGAGAGAACTCGAAGAAGCGAGATTAGACTGAGGCGTTGAAGTAGGGACGTCTGAGCCGAGGACAGCAAAAGGATTAGATACAGGAGTGATTATGGGAGAGGTAACCACAGAGGTGGGTGTAGAAGATGGGATACCAGAAGTGGGGGGACGTTTTGAAACACGGGAATAAGAAACACGTGGGAGTCTCCCTTGGAGGCGGAGATGAGAAACTGCCATGGCATAAGGGAGACCTTCTGTCTCTTTGAGGTAACGGATTTCCCGCTCGTTTAAATAGACCTGACAACGGCGAGAGTACGAAGGGTGAGCCTCATGACAGTTAAGGCAAGAGGGAGATCGATTGCAAGACGTATTAGAATGGTCATCGGCACCACAGACTGGGCATTCGGCGATAGATCTGCAATATTTCGCTGGATGGCCAAATCGCCAGCAATTTCTACACTGTTGTGGTGTAGGGATCACCTTTCGAACTTGTAACCGATGTCCTGCTATATAAACGGAGGATGGGAGTTCTCGGCTGTCAAAAGTTAAACGAGCCACATTGCTAGGGTATCGTCTCCGCCCACGGGCAGGAAGAACGTAAGTGTCTACCTTGAGGATTGGGAGATCTTGGAGTTCCAGCTGTTCTAGAATGTCGGTGCCACATGTCTGGAAATTTTGTTGAACTATGGTATGGGGCAGAATAACGGTACCACTACAAGAATTGAGGGAATGATGTTTTTCAAGGGTGACAGGAACAGTATCTATATGGGTAAGACGAGAGAGCTCACGAGCCTGGGTAGCATTCTGTACGGTAATGATGCGCGTACCGCTCTTAAGAGCATGAAAAGAAATATCTTTACCAACATGGCGTAGGAGTGCCTTGCCAATACTATGGTCAGAAAGATAGGCAGTAGAGGAAGTTGGTCGTAAAGTGAAGAATTTAGTCCACTGTTCAGTCTGAAACTGAGCGTGGAAAGGTAGTGAAGGACGTGTCGATCGTTTCTGAGAAGAACGAGAAGGTGAAGGTGGAGAAGTATCATCAGCAGGTAATTGTCGTTGACGTTTAGGCGTGGGACCAGAGTTGGTCCGACGTGGAACGGGTCGGCGATTTGAAAATTGCCGCACCGTAGAGGGAGAGGCCGGAAGCATAGTCAGAGGAGAGCGAAGGTCTGATAAATCGAAGGAGTCAGTCGAGGCCTCAGTACCTGAAGCGGGTGAGGAAACAGCACCGGCAATAGGTACAGAGGCATGAGGAATGTCTGAAGAGTGGTCCAAAGACGAGGCGGGGTCAGAACGGGGTGCGGTATCAAGAAGGGGCCCGGGGGTACCAGGTTCATGGACTAGGGCTGCCATGGTTAGGTTACTTCTTTCTTTTTGTTTTTAAGAAAAAAAAAGAAAGAAGAAAAGAAAATAAAAATAAAAAAAAGAAAAAAAAAGGGGGGACCGGGGAGGGATAGTTCCTAGGAGGGATGAAAGGGCCAGAAATCTCCCTCCGCGCCCAAGAGGACTCGACACCGCTAGTAGCGCAGATGCAGCATGGAACCCGTGCCATACCCTACCCTTCATGCCAGTAAACCAGCAATCTGGGATAGCAACCTCACATCTGCCGAGCTACCTCGGTGGACAAAAGAGAGGGCGGCCGGATATCCGCCACAAAGCATACCTCCTTCAGCCACCACCCCCGGAATCCGAAAGGTGGCTTCCAGAGCTACACCCGTCGCCCAAAAGACGCCCAAAGCTACTCCGGGATACCGGAGAGGGATCGGGACATCCCTAGGCAATCCAGATTCCACGGCAAACTACGCCACCGCCAAGAAACCTCAACGGAATGGGATGGACCCCGGTGTCCTTTCTCCTACCTAGGAACTAGCGCGCCTGTGGGAGAAATCCCAAAGGACAAAAAGAGGAAGGGCAAAAGGGAGGAGTGGGGAGGAGGAGGAGGAAAGGAAAAAGGGGAGGATGGGGAGGATGGGATAGGGGAGGGGAGATTGGGGGGTAATTAGGTTCGGTCTGAGGAAGAAGACCGATAGGTCTAATTCCTCAGACCAAGAGCCTCTTCACCACGCCAAGGAGCCCCCCTTGAAGAGGGGTCCCCTGAATAAAATAACAATATAGTAATGTCACAGTATAATGTGTGTGTATTATTATTATTATTAAAATCATGGGGGAGCTCTAAACCCGCTAAACTGGAGGATTATACAGCACCTATGGGGGGGGAAGGGGGAAGGCTGGAAGGTATTCAAGCTTAATTCAGGGAACCGGAGCACAGATCCAATTCCCTAGATCAAGAGCCCCTCACCAGTGTCAAGGAACCTCCCTTGAGGGTAATGTGTATGTAAACAGTGAAGACAATGGTTGTTCCTTACTTGCATCTGGGGCAACTGATGCTCTCTCTAACACTGTGGATCATTATGAGACATTTTCTGCAGTAGGTGTGGCCACAGGCAGGAAGGGCAATGGGTTCGTGATCCTGGCGGTCAAACAACTTTTCACACAATGGACAATTCTTCCAAGAATCTGTCATGTTTATCTGTAAGACAGCAATAATAAGTTACCACTGTCTTGAGCACTCTTATTCCTTTACATTCCCTCAAGAGGGGGTTGCCTTGATATTAGCAAAGGGTTCTTGATCCATGAAATTGGAGTTACCCTTCCCTCTCTCTAATTAAATTTGACATCAGAATTACCATAGTAAGTTACATAAATTATCATACATAGCAACAGTGCATAAGTGTTCGCAATGAAGCGAATAAAATTTTTGGCTTCACATCAAGTATAAATAACAGGATTTCTCAGGGTGTTCAACTGTATCATTCGTTAGGCCTTATCTAGATTATCTTAGGCCAGTAGGTGACTTGGACCTGTCTAGCATGGGCCAGTAGGCCTGCTGAAGTGCTCCTTTCTTATGCCTAGATTACCCAGGATAACCCAAAAAGTCAGACAAAGTGACTTATTTTCATTGGGGTCCATTCCTTCCTCATATCAATTCTGATTATCTCCCATACAGGCTTAGCCCATCCCCTTTTTACTTCAACATTCTTATTATACACCTTATACCCATCCTGTGGGTGGTAGTTAAAGGATTACAAAGGAACATAATGGGTCCAGGGACTGGGGGAACATTATTATTATTATAATCAAGGGGGAAGCGCTAAACCCATAGGATTATACAGCGCCTGGGGATGTGGAAGGCATTCAGGCTTAATTCAGGAAACTGGAGCACAGATCCAATTCCCTAAATCAAGAGCCCCTCACCAACATCAAGGAACCTTCCCTGAGGGGTCTGGGGGAACAAGTTTTGACAGCTGAACAAGATAAGATTTGGTTTACATTTTTAACCAACCCAGGATAATCCAGGAAAGTGAGTGTTTCATCCAGGGACTGTCTTATTTCCATTGGGGTCTTTCAATATTGTCCCCCAGGAAACGACCCAAACCAGTTGACTAACACCCAGATATCTACTTGCTAACAGGACAACAGGTGTAAATTAACACGCCCAATGTTTCCACCCTTGCCAGGGATCAAACCACGGACACTCAGTGTGTGAAGCGGGAGTAAGTTTATTCAGGTATTCACAAATGCAGTTACTACATAGATTATCATACATAGCAGAATACTATGTGTATAGAACCTAGGATAACCCAAAAAAGTCAAACAAATTGACTTATTTCCATTGGGGTGTTTTTAATGCCTTATTAATACAGTGGACCCCGGATTTTGTCCAGTGTGGAAATCGTAAAATTCGGATTTTGACCACTTTTCTCTGCAAAATTTTACCCCGGGTTTCGTACATTCGCTCAGAAATCATCTGTACCAAATGCATCTGCCTGGGCTGCTCATACGTTCATAACTGACTCTTGGGCACATTAAATGTCTTATTTTACGTTAATATAAACATTTTCATTAATCCATGATATTTTCTTCAAAATTATATGAAAAACACATTACATAGCATATAAACATGCAATGTTTATATGCATATAAACATGCAATGTTTATATGCTATGGAGGGGTGGTAGTCGGTGGACGGAAAACATTACGTTTTCTCTGGTCCAGCATTAGAGAAAACGTGTATGAATCTGCATTGGCCCAGTCACTGCCCTTAACACTACATAACAATTTTGTTTACAATTCTCGTCATGAATTATTCATTGCTTCTTCCATTGTTTATGATGGCATCTAAAGGTAGTTGTTAGAAACAATTAAACTCAGTGAACATGGTATGTCAATGGTAATAATACGGCTCTGGGCCACAGTGCAGGTAGCCAGCTACCTATACTGACTTCCTACAAATAAATACGTACTACTCACCTCTCGCCCTACATTAAGACTACAAATATTTCAAGGCAAGTCATGAATGTACTATGTATGTATTTTACTTTTTATTGTGTTTTTTATTAATGCCTAGCTCTATTACTAACTTAATTTATTTTTTGTTAATACTTTTGGGTGTCTGGAACAAATTAACTGGATTTACATTATTTCTTATGGGAAATATTACTTCAGTTTTTGTCCATTTCAAATTTTGATCGGCCTTCTGGAACAGATTAAGGACGAAAACCGAGGGTCCACTGTATACTATAAAGGAGATAATATTTTATAAGGCATTGCCTACCAGGCCACGGGCCATAGGCCATGAGTTATGAAGAAAACTTTCCTTGAATGTAAATTTCTTCACTGAGAGTGTAAGTGGACCAGCTGGAACGTGTATTAATAATAAGAACATAAGAAAGAAGGAACACTGCAGCAGGCCTACTGGCCCATGCGAGGCAGGAATAATATAATAATATCTTTATTTCTACAAGTACATGTACAAATATACAGTCCAAGCATATATCAATGACATACTACTATATAGAGAGCACCTTATGCTGAACATTTCCCGCAAATTAGATCAGTTTTGTCCCAGGATGCAACCCACACCTGTTAACTAACACCCAGGTACCCATTTTACTGATGAGTGAACATAGACAAAAGCTAGTTTAATGCTTTTCAAAGAAAAATACACTTATCTTATCTTATCTTATTGGTTTAATATGTTTAAAGTCTATTGACTAAACTAGGGGTCATTAAAATTAAGGCTACGAGTCACCCCAATGGAAATAAGTCAATTTGTTTGACTTTTTGTTATCCTAGGTTCTCTACACATAAGCTGCTATGTATGATAATCAATGTAACTGTATATACTGTACCTGAACAAATTTACTCCTGTACTCACGAACATTTACTGACCAATTGACTTGGACCTGCCTGGCATGGGCCAGTAGGCCTGCTGCAGTGTTCCTTCTTTCTTTTAAGTTTTTATTTAAAAAACGATGTAATATAAAAGCACACAATGTAAATTTAACATAGGATAATCCAATAAGGCCAATGCAACTTATTTCTATTACTGTGTACTATACATGTACATTGAGATATATACTCTCCTTGATGTGAATATCCTTCATTAACATTGAAATAAGTCACCTTGTCTATTTCTGGGGGAGGGGGGTTATCAGTAAGTTTATTCAGGTATACACAAATACAGTTACATAGATTATCATACATAACGGCATATATGTAAAATACCTGGGATAGCCCAAAAAAGTCAGAGTGACTTATTTTCATTGGGGTTCTTTTACCTGGACCTGGAACCAATCTTGGGCGGAAAACATTATATACTGAGTCAAAAAAGGAGAATTAGTGTGCACTACCTAGCAGAGTTTACTGCCAGAGGGGAATCATAGGCCTGACCCGTGTGAAAAAAATAATAATAATTGAACTTTGTGTCAGAGGAAAGAAAGTCTCCCTGATAACATTGAGTATACATAGTGTATAGTGTATACTACAGTGGCTCCCTAGTATATTGATGATAAAGGCTAAAGTGTCATTTGAAAACAGGTGAATTTGTAAATGAAGTGATAAGCCTATAGATTATTATTATTATAATCAAAAAGAAGCGCTAAGCCACAAGGACTATACAGCTATAAGCCTATAGAGGCAGGTGCCAGAAGTCGCCAGAAACTTACCACAGGTCAGCTGTTTTTAATAATCTTACTGGCCTGCTAGTGTACTCGCATATAATCTAGTGATACCAGTGAATAGCAGAATACAGTGTTGTAGTAGCAACTAACCAGTATTATAATGGTACTTAGTGGAGTGGAGTGACTTTCATTAGTTTCTTTTTCCTTGAAATACCAGACGTTACTGTGAATTTCATATAGCCTGTAGTTACCAGCGGTCGCAATATACACAACGAGAAGCAATTATTACTACAGAAAAAGCGCCCTTCCTCCAAAATTTGCACCAGTCAACTATAGTGATAATATAGCATTTATTGTGGTGGAGCCGAAAAAAAAATAGAGAAGCTAGATACAGCGATTGATAAACAAAGGTGGAGGTCGACCGTTCGTCATTGTAGGAGTGCCAGCAGTCACCGGCTCTTCAACACGCAAGTTATACTTTTGTATCAATCAAATCACATATTACTCGGGTAGATAATTTCCAGTAGATCCTTCATGTGTTAGCTCAAATCACCGACCAGTATGGTTTAAATAAGTGACCCACTGATCAGCTCAGATAGACTGGTCCGAACCCTTGACTGGTCCGAACCCTTGACTGGTCCGAACCCTGGACTGGTCCGAACCCTTGACTGGTCCGAACCCTTGACTGGTCCGAACCCTGGACTGGTTTCAAACGGTTTCGTTGTGCACTACCTAGCAGGTTATTAATAGAATATTCAAGAGGTTGGTAGTAGAATTGCAGTAAATCAACCATTCAAATCATTATGAAGCTGTGTGTAGTCTGTGGTCAGTCAAACAAACGGGCTTCCACATGCATAAATTGTCATTTTTGTGGAAATTGGTGTCACGCTCCTTGTGCAGATATCCAAGAACTAGCTACAAGCAGTATTAAAACAGGGAAGTGTTTTTGGGTATGCCCAAATGAGATAAATCTGTGGACTAAAATCACAAGGGTATTAAAAGAGGTCAACATCAAAGCTGCTTTCATAGAAAACCTGGAAGCTTTCTACAACAGATGGGAACATAAAAAGTCTGGGCTGAATGGTACTGCCCTTGATACTGGCCATGTAGTCAGAAACTGTAAGGCTGGAGATGATGTCCTGGTAGTCAGTAAATGGGGGGCTGATAGTGCTGTCCTGGGAGACAGTAATGGTGAAGCTGGAGGTGCTGTCCTGGGAGACAGTAATGGTGAAGCTGGAGGTGCTGTCCTGGGAGACAGTAATGGTGAAGCTGGAGATGCTGTCCTGGGAGACAGTAATGGGGAAGCTGGAGATGCTGTCCTGGGAGACAGTAATGGTGAAGCTGGAGATTTTGTCCAGGTAGTCGGGAATTATACGCAGGAAGGAATACATATAAATGACCTCATAGGGGACAGGAGCCATAGTAGGGAAACAAGTGTAGTCAAAGATAAGATAAAACCAATATTGCAAACTAGAAATACCGCAGGAAATAGCAAACAAGAGGACTCCACTAGCAATAGTGAGGATATATTACCAAAAACAACTGGTGGGAGCTCCATTGTTGGTGCTAGGGAGGATAGAAGTAAGACAGGGAAACATGCACCAACAGGGAATACAGTCACAGAAACCCAAGGCAAACGGAAACCAAGCCTGTGCACATACTATGCACTCGGTATCTGCTGGCATGGGAAATCTGGAAAAACAGATGGGACGTGCAACTATGACCACCCTAGAAAATGCCATGCCCATATGACAACAGGAAAATGCAAACTCCCTTCCTGTAAGCTTTTTCACCCTGAACTATGTACCTCTTCAGTACAGGAAAGACTGTGTTATAACTTAAATTGCCAGGCATACCATCTAAAGGGGACAAAAAGATACAAAACATCCAGGCCATGGGAAAACCTGGGTAGCCACAGCCACTCAAGAGGGAGAGGTTTTTTAGTGCCAGGAAGGAAAAAAAACTGGCAGGAAATGGCAGAAATCGTACACCAAATCCAGTCATTCCTGGAGTGGAACCACAGTCGATGGCCTCCACTCCAAACCAACAGATACAGATACTAATGCCGGAAAAAAAATCCCCCCCCAATACCACCAGTCCGATAACATTCTTCTTTGCAAATATACAGGGTCTAAACCCAGCAACAAACAACAAAATACCTTTCATCCGTGGACTGCTTGCAGAGGCAAAGGCAATGATCGCGGCTTTCACTGAGACCCACATAAAGGATCACTTGGACAACGAAATATGGATCCCAGGTTACAACCTATACAGATGTGACAGAGTGAACAGGCAAAAGGAGGGGGTTGGTCTGTACATTGCAGAGTCACTTGTTTGCACAGAACTGCTAAATGCCTCAAATGATGTAGTGGAAGTTTTAGCAGTAAAGGTCGAGAACCAAAACCTAGTCATTGTGGTAGTCTACAAGCCTCCGGATGCAACATCCCAGCAATTCCAGGAACAGCTGTTAAAAATTGACCACTGTCTGGAAAACCTTCCAGCTCCTGCACCCAACATCTTGCTCCTGGGGGATTTCAACTTAAGGCACCTAAAATGGAGGAATATAGCAAATAATATTGTTGCAGTAATAACACCAGGAGGCAGCTCTGATGAAAACTCACACTCACGCGAGCTTTTAAATCTCTGCACAAAATTCAATTTAAACCAGCAAATAATAGAGCCTACTAGACTGGAGAATACACTAGACCTCATCTTCACTAACAATGATGATCTGATAAGAAATGTCACCATATCAAAAACAATATACTCAGATCACAACATAATTGAGGTTCAGTCATGTATGCGCGGAGCCCCAGACCGACATAATGAGATTAGTCACGAGGGAGCATTCACCAAATTCAACTTCAATAACAAAAACATAAACTGGGACCAAGTAAACCAAGTCCTAACCGATATAAGCTGGGAAGATATACTAAGCAACACAGACCCCAACTTATGCCTAGAACAGATTAACTCGGTGGCACTCGATGTATGCACAAGGCTTATTCCTCTAAGAAAAAGGAGGAGTAGATGTAAAACAGAAAGAGACAGGCGCTCCCTTTACAGGCGACGGAAAAGAATAACAGAGCAGCTAAAAGAGGTCAATATATCTGAAATGCGTAGGGAGACACTGGTCAGAGAAATAGCAAGCATCGAACTTAAGCTAAAAGAATCCTTTAGGAGTCAGGAATCGCGGGAAGAACTAAAAGCCATAAATGAAATCGAAAGAAACCCAAAGTATTTCTTCTCCTATGCCAAATCAAAATCGAGAACAACGTCCAGTATTGGGCCCCTACTTAAACAAGATGGGTCCTACACAGATGACAGCAAGGAAATGAGTGAGCTACTCAAGTCCCAATATGACTCAGTTTTTAGCAAGCCGCTAACCAGACTGAGAGTCGAAGATCAAAATGAATTTTTTATGAGAGAGCCACAAAATTTGATTAACACAAGCCTATCCGATGTTATCCTGACGCCAAATGACTTCGAACAGGTGATAAATGACATGCCCATGCACTCTGCCCCAGGGCCAGACTCATGGAACTCTGTGTTCATCAAGAACTGCAAGAAGCCCCTATCATGAGCCTTTTCCATCCTATGGAGAGGGAGCATGGACACGGGGGTCGTCCCACAGTTACTAAAAACAACAGACATAGCCCCACTCCACAAAGGGGGCAGTAAAGCAACAGCAAAGAACTACAGACCAATAGCACTAACATCCCATATCATAAAAATCTTTGAAAGGGTCCTAAGAAGCAAGATCACCATCCATCTAGAAACCCATCAGTTACACAACCCAGGGCAACATGGGTTTAGAACAGGTCGCTCCTGTCTGTCTCAACTATTGGATCACTACGACAAGGTCCTAAATGCACTAGAAGACAAAAAGAATGCAGATGTAATATATACAGACTTTGCAAAAGCCTTCGACAAGTGTGACCATGGCGTAATAGCGCACAAAATGCGCGCTAAAGGAATAACAGGAAAAGTCGGTCGATGGATCTATAATTTCCTCACTAACAGAACACAGAGAGTAGTCGTCAACAGAGTAAAGTCCGAGGCAGCTACGGTGAAAAGCTCTGTTCCACAAGGCACAGTACTAGCTCCCATCTTGTTCCTCATCCTCATATCCGACATAGACAAGGATGTCAGCCACAGCACCGTGTCTTCCTTTGCAGATGACACCCGAATCTGCATGACAGTGTCTTCCATTGCAGACACTGCAAGGCTCCAGGCGGACATCAACCAAATCTTTCAGTGGGCTGCAGAAAACAATATGAAGTTCAACGATGAGAAATTTCAATTACTCAGATATGGTAAACATGAGGAAATTAAATCTTCATCAGAGTACAAAACAAATTCTGGCCACAAAATAGAGCGAAACACCAACGTCAAAGACCTGGGAGTGATTATGTCGGAGGATCTCACCTTCAAGGACCATAACATTGTATCAATCGCATCTGCTAGAAAAATGACAGGATGGATAATGAGAACCTTCAAAACCAGGGAGGCCAAGCCCATGATGACACTCTTCAGGTCACTTGTTCTATCTAGGCTGGAATATTGCTGCACTCTAACAGCACCTTTCAAGGCAGGTGAAATTGCCGACCTAGAAAATGTACAGAGAACTTTCACGGCGCGCATAACGGAGATAAAACACCTCAATTACTGGGAGCGCTTGAGGTTTCTAAACCTGTATTCCCTGGAACGCAGGAGGGAGAGATACATGATTATATACACCTGGAAAATCCTAGAGGGACTAGTACCGAACTTGCACACGAAAATCACTCACTACGAAAGCAAAAGACTTGGCAGACGATGCACCATCCCCCCAATGAAAAGCAGGGGTGTCACTAGCACGTTAAGAGACCATACAATAAGTGTCAGGGGCCCGAGACTGTTCAACTGCCTCCCAGCACACATAAGGGGGATTACCAACAGACCCCTGGCAGTCTTCAAGCTGGCACTGGACAAGCACCTAAAGTCAGTTCCTGATCAGCCGGGCTGTGGCTCGTACGTTGGTTTGCGTGCAGCCAGCAGCAACAGCCTGGTTGATCAGGCGCTGATCCACCAGGAGGCCTGGTCACAGACCGGGCCGCGGGGGCGTTGACCCCCGAAACTCTCTCCAGGTAAACTCTTCTTGAACTGGTTCATGCCATGACTGGCATTGACATGTACAGGCAGTCTGTTCCATTCCTGTATTGCTGTACAATAAAAGGTGTTTGAAGCCTGGCCACTGACTGTGGCTACCACAGTGTTGCCCTCCCTCCCACCAGTGCTATGATTGCTGCCGTTCTCAACCTTGACAAAATTGGCAGCAAGATATTCTGGACACTGTTTGTGGGCGATTTTATAAACTTGATTTAACTTCAGTTGTTTTACTCTGTCTTCAACATTCAGCTTATCCAACTGTTGTAATTTATTCTGGTTTACATGTTATCTTGGTCCCAGGTCCAGGATGAATCTTGGTCCCAGGTCCAGGATGAATCTTGGTCCCAGGTCCAGGATGAATCTTGGTCCCAGGTCCAGGATGAATCTTGGTCCCAGGTCCAGGATGAATCTTGGTCCCAGGTCCAGGATGAATCTTGGACCCAGGTCCAGGATGAATCTTGGTCCCAGGTCCAGGATGAATCTTGTACCCAGGTCCAGGATGAATCTTGTACCCAGGTCCAGGATGAATCTTGTACCCAGGTCCAGGATGAATCTTGTACCCAGGTCCAGGATGAATCTTGTACCCAGGTCCAGGATGAATCTTGTACCCAGGTCTAGGATGAATCTTGGTCCCAGGTCCAGGATGAATCTTGTACCCAGGTCCAGGATGAATCTTGTACCCAGGTCCAGGATGAATCTTGTACCCAGGTCCAGGATGAATCTTGGTCCCAGGTTCAGGATGAATCTTGGTCCCAGGTTCAGGATAAATCTTGGTCCCAGGTCCAGGATGAATCTTGGTCCCAGGTCCAGGATGAATCTTGGTCCCAGGTCCAGGATGAATCTTGTACCCAGGTCCAGGATGAATCTTGTACCCAGGTCCAGGATGAATCTTGGTCCCAGGTTCAGGATGAATCTTGGACCTAGGTCCAGGATGAATCTTGGTCCCAGGTCCAGGATGAATCTTGGTCCCAGGTCCAGGATGAATCTTGGTCCCAGGTCCAGGATGAATCTTGGTCCCAGGTCCAGGATGAATCTTGGTCCCAGGTCCAGGATGAATCTTGGTCCCAGGTCCAGGATGAATCTTGTACCCAGGTCCAGGATGAATCTTGTACCCAGGTCCAGGATGAATCTTGGTCCCAGGTCCAGGATGAATCTTGGACCCAGGTCCAGGATGAATCTTGGACCCAGGTCCAGGATGAATCTTGGACCCAGGTCCAGGATGAATCTTGTACCCAGGTCCAGGATGAATCTTGGTCCCAGGTCCAGGATGAATCTTGGACCTAGGTCCAGGATGAATCTTGGTCCCAGGTCCAGGATGAATCTTGTACCCAGGTCCAGGATGAATCTTGGTCCCAGGTCCAGGATGAATCTTGTACCCAGGTCCAGGATGAATCTTGGTCCCAGGTCCAGGATGAATCTTGGACCTAGGTCCAGGATGAATCTTGGTCCCAGGTCCAGGATGAATCTTGGTCCCAGGTCCAGGATGAATCTTGGTCCCAGGTCCAGGATGAATCTTGGTCCCAGGTCCAGGATGAATCTTGGTCCCAGGTCCAGGATGAATCTTGGTCCCAGGTCCAGGATGAATCTTGGACCCAGGTCCAGGATGAATCTTGGTCCCAGGTCCAGGATGAATCTTGGACCCAGGTCCAGGATGAATCTTGGTCCCAGGTCCAGGATGAATCTTGTACCCAGGTCCAGGATGAATCTTGGTCCCAGGTCCAGGATGAATCTTGGACCCAGGTCCAGGATGAATCTTGGACCCAGGTCCAGGATGAATCTTGGACCCAGGTCCAGGATGAATCTTGGTCCCAGGTCCAGGATGAATCTTGGACCCAGGTCCAGGATGAATCTTGGTCCCAGGTCCAGGATGAATCTTGGTCCCAGGTCCAGGATGAATCTTGGTCCCAGGTCCAGGATGAATCTTGGTCCCAGGTCCAGGATGAATCTTGGTCCCAGGTCCAGGATGAATCTTGGTCCCAGGTCCAGGATGAATCTTGGTCCCAGGTCCAGGATGAGTCCTACCATTTTACTGAGGAAACTGAAGTGATGGGCTCCCCATTACACTGGTAACTTAAACATATTTTACTATGTATGATAATTTTTGTAACTGTATTCGCGTGTATCTGTACCTAAATAAACTTACTTAATGTTGGAGTGTGGAGCTGCTGCCAACACCCTGAGCCACAAGTGAACATGTACTGTCCAGGTGAAGTGGATCCGTAGCCCGGCTCCTCTGTACACGTATGTCTGACTCATACACATATGCCAGGCCCACACACGTATGCCAGGCCCACACACATATGCCAGGCCCACACACGTATGCCAGGCCCACACACGTATGGCAGGCCCACACACGTATGCCAGGCCCACACAGGTATGCCAGGCCCACACAGGTATGCCAGGCCCACACACGTATGCCAGGCCCACACACGTATGCCAGGCCCACACACGTATGGCAGGCCCACACACGTATGCCAGGCCCACACAGGTATGCCAGGCCCACACAGGTATGCCAGGCCCACACACATATGCCAGGCCCACACACGTATGCCAGGCCCACACACGTATGGCAGGCCCACACACGTATGCCAGGCCCACACAGGTATGCCAGGCCCACACAGGTATGCCAGGCCCACACACGTATGCCAGGCCCACACACGTATGCCAGGCCCACACACGTATGGCAGGCCCACACACGTATGCCAGGCCCACACAGGTATGCCAGGCCCACACAGATATGCCAGGCCCACACACATATGCCAGGCCCACACACGTATGCCAGGCCCACACAGGTATGCCAGGCCCACACAGGTATGCCAGGCCCACACAGGTATGCCAGGCCCACACACATATGCCAGGCCCACACAGGTATGCCAGGCCCACACACGTATGCCAGGCCCACACACGTATGCCAGGCCCACACAAGTATGCCAGGCCCACACAGGTATGCCAGGCCCACACAGGTATGCCAGGCCCACACACGTATGCCAGGCCCACACAGGTATGCCAGGCCCACACAGGTATGCCAGGCCCACACAGGTATGCCAGGCCCACACAGGTATGCCAGGCCCACACAGGTATGCCAGGCCCACACAGGTATGCCAGGCCCACACACGTATGCCAGGCCCACACAGGTATGCCAGGCCCACACAAGTATGCCAGGCACACACAGGTATGCCAGGCCCACACACGTATGCCAGGCCCACACACGTATGCCAGGCCCACACAGGTATGCCAGGCCCACACAGGTATGCCAGGCCCACACAGGTATGCCAGGCCCACACAGGTATGCCAGGCCCACACAGGTATGCCAGGCCCACACACGTATGCCAGGCCCACACAGGTATGCCAGGCCCACACAAGTATGCCAGGCCCACACAGGTATGCCAGGCCCACACACGTATGCCAGGCCCACACACGTATGCCAGGCCCACACAGGTATGCCAGGCCCACACAGGTATGCCAGGCCCACACAGGTATGCCAGGCCCACACACGTATGCCAGGCCCACACAGGTATGCCAGGCCCACACAGGTATGCCAGGCCCACACAGGTATGCCAGGCCCACACACATATGCCAGGCCCACACAGGTATGCCAGGCCCACACACGTATGCCAGGCCCACACACGTATGCCAGGCCCACACAAGTATGCCAGGCCCACACAGGTATGCCAGGCCCACACAGGTATGCCAGGCCCACACACGTATGCCAGGCCCACACACGTATGCCAGGCCCACACAGGTATGCCAGGCCCACACAGGTATGCCAGGCCCACACAGGTATGCCAGGCCCACACAGGTATGCCAGGCCCACACACGTATGCCAGGCCCACACAGGTATGCCAGGCCCACACAAGTATGCCAGGCACACACAGGTATGCCAGGCCCACACACGTATGCCAGGCCCACACACGTATGCCAGGCCCACACAGGTATGCCAGGCCCACACACGTATGCCAGGCCCACACAGGTATGCCAGGCCCACACAGGTATGCCAGGCCCACACAAGTATGCCAGGCACACACAGGTATGCCAGGCCCACACACGTATGCCAGGCCCACACACGTATGCCAGGCCCACACAGGTATGCCAGGCCCACACAGGTATGCCAGGCCCACACAGGTATGCCAGGCCCACACACGTATGCCAGGCCCACACACGTATGCCAGGCCCACACAGGTATGCCAGGCCCACACAGGTATGCCAGGCCCACACAAGTATGCCAGGCACACACACGTATGCCAGGCCCACACAGGTATGCCAGGCCCACACAGGTATGCCAGGCCCACACAGGTATGCCAGGCCCACACACGTATGCCAGGCCCACACACGTATGCCAGGCCCACACAGGTATGCCAGGCCCACACAGGTATGCCAGGCCCACACAGTTATGCCAGGCCCACACAAGTATGCCAGGCCCACACACGTATGCCAGGCCCACACAGGTATGCCAGGCCCACACAGGTATGCCAGGCCCACACAGGTATGCCAGACCCACACACGTATGCCAGGCCCACACACGTATGCCAGGCCCACACAGGTATGCCAGGCCCACACAGGTATGCCAGGCCCACACAAGTATGCCAGGCACACACAGGTATGCCAGGCCCACACACGTATGCCAGGCCCACACACGTATGCCAGGCCCACACAGGTATGCCAGGCCCACACAGGTATGCCAGGCCCACACAGGTATGCCAGGCCCACACACGTATGCCAGGCCCACACAGGTATGCCAGGCCCACACAGGTATGCCAGGCCCACACAGGTATGCCAGGCCCACACAGGTATGCCAGGCCCACACAGGTATGCCAGGCACACACAGGTATGCCAGGCCCACACACGTATGCCAGGCACACACAGGTATGCCAGGCCCACACAGGTATGCCAGGCCCACACAGGTATGCCAGGCCCACACAGGTATGCCAGGCACACACAGGTATGCCAGGCCCACACAGGTATGCCAGGCCCACACAGGTATGCCGGGCACACACAGGTATGCCAGGCCCACACAGGTATGCCAGGCCCACACAGGTATGCCAGGCCCACACAAGTATGCCAGGCACACACAGGTATGCCAGGCCCACACAGGTATGCCAGGCCCACACAGGTATGCCAGGCACACACAGGTATGCCAGGCCCACACAAGTATGCCAGGCCCACACAAGTATGCCAGGCACACACAGGTATGCCAGGCCCACACACGTATGCCAGGCCCACACACGTATGCCAGGCCCACACAGGTATGCCAGGCCCACACAGGTATGCCAGGCCCACACAGGTATGCCAGGCTCACACAGGTATGCCAGGCACACACAGGTATGCGAGGCCCACACACGTATGCCAGGCCCACACACGTATGCCAGGCCCACACAAGTATGCCAGGCCCACACACGTATGCGAGGCCCACACACGTATGCCAGGCCCACACAAGTATGCCAGGCCCACACAAGTATGCCAGGCCCACACACGTATGCCAGGCCCACACAGGTATGCCAGGCCCACACAGGTATGCCAGGCCCACACACGTATGCCAGGCCCACACAGGTATTACCAGGCCCACACAGGTATGCCAGGCCCACACACGTATGCCAGGCCCACACACATGCCAGGCCCACACACGTATGCCAGGCCCACACACATATGCCAGGTCCACACACGTATGCCAGGCCCACACGTACGCCAGGCCCACACACATATGCCAGGCCCACACAGGTATGCCAGGCCCACACAGGTATGCCAGGCACACACAGGTATGCGAGGCCCACACACGTATGCCAGGCCCACACACGTATGCCAGGCCCACACAAGTATGCCAGGCCCACACACGTATGCGAGGCCCACACAGGTATGCCAGGCCCACACAGGTATGCCAGGCCCACACACGTACGCCAGGCCCACACACGTATGCCAGGCCCACACACGTATGCAAGGCCCACACAGGTATGCCAGGCCCACACACATATGCCAGGCCCACACACGTATGCCAGGCCCACACACGTATGCCAGGCCCACACACATATGCCAGGCCCACACACGTATGTCTTATTCATGCATCTATGCCAGGCCCACATACGTATGCCAGGCCCACACGTATGCCAGGCTCACATACGTATGCCAGGCCCACACACATATGCCGGGCCCACATACGTATGCCAGGCCCACACACGTATGCCAGGCCCACGCACGTATGCCAGGCCCACACACGTATGCCAGGCCCACACACGTATGCCAGGCCCACACACGTATGCCAGGCCCACACACGTATGCCAGGCCCACACACGTATGTCTGATTCATACATGTATGCCAGGCCCACACAAGTATGCCAGGCCCACACACGTATGCCAGGCCCACAAACGTATGCCAGGCCCACACATGTATGCCAGGCCCACACACGTATGCCAGGCTCAAATACGTATGTCAGGCCCACACACATATGCCAGGCTTACATATGTATGCCAGGCCCACACACATATGCCAGGCCCACACACCAATGCCAGGCCCACACACGTATGCCAGGCCAACATACGTATGCCAGGCTCACACACGTATGCCAGGCCCACACATGTATGCCAGGCCAACATACGTATGCCAGGCTCACACACGTATGCCAGGCCCACACGTATGCCAGGCCCACACACGTATGCCAGGCCCACACACGTATGCCAGGCCCACACACACATACCAGGCCCCCACACGTATGACTGGCTCATACACGAATGCCAGGTCCACACGTATGACTGGCTCATACACGAATGCCAGGCCCACACGTATGACAGGCTCATACACGAATGCCAGGCTCACAAGTATGACTGACTCATACACGAATGCCAGGCCCACACGTATGACTGGCTCATACACGTATGTCAGGCCCACACGGAAATTAAATCTTCATCAGAGTACAAAACAAATTCTGGCCACAAAATAGAGCGAAACACCAACGTCAAAGACCTGGGAGTGATCATGTCAGAGGATCTCACCTTCAAGGACCATAACATTGTGTCAATCGCATCTGCTAGAAAAATGACAGGATGGATAATGAGAACCTTCAAAACTAGGGAGGCCAAGCCCATGATGACACTCTTCAGGTCACTTGTTCTATCTAGGCTGGAATATTGCTGCACACTAACAGCACCTTTCAAGGCAGGTGAAATTGCCGACCTAGAAAATGTACAGAGAACTTTCACGGCGCGCATAACGGAGATAAAACACCTCAATTATTGGGAGCGCTTGAGGTTCCTAAACCTGTATTCCCTGGAACGCAGGAGGGAGAGATACATGAGATACATGATTATATACACCTGGAAAATCCTAGAGGGACTAGTACCGAACTTGCACACGAAAATCACTCACTACGAAAGCAAAAGACTTGGCAGACGATGCACCATCCCCCCAATGAAAAGCAGGGGTGTCACTACCACGTTAAGAGACCATACAATAAGTGTCAGGGGCCCGAGACTGTTCAACTGCCTCCCAGCACACATAAGGGGGATTACCAACAGACCCCTGGCAGTCTTCAAGCTGGCACTGGACAAGCACCTAAAGTCAGTTCCGGATCAGCCGGGGTGTGGCTCGTACGTTGGTTTGCGTGCAGCCAGCAGCAACAGCCTGGTTGATCAGGCTCTGATCCACCAGGAGGCCTGGTCACAGACTGGGCCGCGGGGGCGTTGACCCCCGGAACTCTCTCCAGGTAAACTCCAGGTAAACACGTATGACTGGCTCATACACGAATGCCAGGCCTACACGTATGACTGGCTCATACACGAATGTCAGGCCCACACGTATGACTGGCTCATACACGAATGGCAGGCCTACTCGTATGACTGGCTCATACACGAATGCCAGGTCCACACGTATGACTGGCTCATACACGAATGCCAGGCCTACTCGTATGACTGGCTCATACACGAATGCCAGGTCCACACGTATGACTGGCTCATACACGAATGCCAGGCCTACTCGTATGACTGGCTCATACACGAATGTCAGGCCTACTCGTATGACTGGCTCATACACGAATGCCAGGCCCACACGTACGACTGGCTCATACACGAATGCCAGGTCCACTCGTATGACTGACTCATACACGAATGCCAGGCCCATTCGTATGACTGACTCATACACGAATTCAATTCAATTCAATTCAAGTTTATTCTCTATAATGGTTACTTTGGAAAATTTTCTAGGGTGGTTACCTGTATGTACCTCAACATTATATACATACAAGTAATCTCATTGGGAGACAACCATATTGTTTACCGTAGTCACCCCGTGTAGACATGTGAGAAAACTTAACCACCCCTGGTCACGGCAAGTGGTTCCTTCGACCTCACAATCTTATCCATATCTATCCGAGACCAGTATGGATTGGATAGCACCCACAAGTACGGTGCTACTAATTAACTGTGGACTGTATAGATTATATTAGTTTAACTGAATGAAGGGGGGTGGGGTAGGTTACACATGGATATATCCATCAAGGAAAACACTTGTACATAATCTCACCACTTACCAGATATTCTCTGGTGGTCACTTGATGTAGCTGGATCACCCATAACCTATCCAATTACAACATACCTAACTGGCCAGTATCAGTCTGCTATAACTAGAAGGGTTACTTAACTGTGGGTGATTGATACTCCTTATTCCCTCCATTCACCATATCATTTTTTATGTCCTGCTACACCGACATGGTTCTTATTCCAGCAGGACGAGGTATCCGTCGGTTTGTCCCGGTTTAGAAGTCGTGATTCCATAAAGCTTCACTATCCTCGGTACGAGAATCACGCGTTCACTCGGAGCAGGGCGATCTATTTCACATCCCGCATTCTCTTAACTTAATGTTATTATCACTGATTACATTACCACTCACAAGACGATTTAACGTCTCATAATTATTATACACATTAGAGTTCACTCCATTAAGATCTGAGGCCGATGAGTGAGGATTAACACACGGGTATTTCCCCTGGACACACACCATGGCCGCGCACCAGTCACACCCGGTCGAACCATTATTCACTAATTTTACCACCTTTTTACGGTGGTCCCGTAAATCACGTTCCCTCACTCTTCAGGAACAGTTACCACACTTCCTATTATGAAGTGAGGCCCATATTAATCCTTAGGCCGCCGTGAACGCCACTTTCCTGGTACCATGCTTTCCCAGCCTCCTCACTACATTCAAAACACTCCCGCCTCCACCATGGCCCGAGTCGACCTCTCCCCCCGCACATCAGCGCATGCGCAAAGGGAACTCTTGGTTCTATCCTATTGTCAAATATATTTTTGACTCATATCGACACATTAAACACCTATTAGGCACTATAGTTTCGGAAAATTAAAAATTTTCCACAGTTACAGTGTTGGGTTTACAGGTTTTGGGTATTTTGTGGTTTACATGTTATAAAATACTAATTACAGAGGGGGCCACTAGGACACCTAGCATGGCTAGGCATTTCGAGCAGACTTAGATTAATTCTTAACATTAAATCCTTACAGATTATAGTATTAAGGCTAAGTGACTACATCATAATTTGTGAGTTTAGCAATGTGAATGCTTTTGTTTTGGCACAATACAAGGTGTCTATATTTGAGTATCATAGGCAAACTTATGACTAGTTAGGATTTATTATTTTAAGATTAAGATTAGTATTTCTGGGTTTATAGTCAGTGGGTGAGTGAGTGTAATTTTGAACCACCAGGTGGTTATCATGTAGTTAGTTGTCGGGGTGGATCAGGAAGATAAGATGTTTTCTAACTGTAGCTTTGAAAGTGATGAATGTGTCTGCAGTTCTAGAGTTTTCAGGTAGGGTGTTCCAGATTTTAGGTCCTTTGAAATACATTGATTTTTTGTAAAGGTTTAGTCGAACACGGGGAATGTCATAGAGATGTTTGTGTCTGGTGTTATGCCTGTGGATCCTGTCACAACTATCAAGAAAGCATTTTAGGTCACGGTTAATATTGGAATTTAAGGTCCTGTAGATATAGATTGCACAGTAGTAAGTGTGGATGTTCTGAACAGGGAGTAAGTTTAGATCTATGAAGAGTGGAGGGGTGTGTTGCCAGGGATGGGATTTAGTGATTATTCTTACTGCGGCTTTTTGTTGGGTTATTATTGGCTTTAGGTGTGTTGCTGCAGTTGAACCCCAAGCACAGATAGCATAGGTGAGGTATGAATATATAAGTAAATGGTACAGTGTGAGAAGGGCAGTTTGCGGTACGTAGTATCGTATCTTGGAGAGGATCCCCACCGTTTTGGATACTTTTTTTGTTATGTGTTGGATATGGGTGCTGAAATTTAGGTTGTTGTCGAGGTATAGGCCAAGGAATTTGCCCTCATTATGTCTGGCAATTAGAGTGTTGTCAGTCTTAATGTTAAGTTCCGCAACACCTGCTCTGCTACCAAACATAATATAGTAGGTTTTGCCAGTGTTAAGTGTAAGTTTATTGGCTGTCATCCAAGTCGATATTTTGAGCAGCTCCTCGTATGACTGACTCATACACGAATGCCAGGCCCACACGTATGACTGGCTCATACACGAATGCCAGGCCCACTCGTATGACTGACTCATACACGAATGCCAGGCCCATACGTATGACTGGCTCAGGTATGGTTGGCTCAGTAACTCATTCAAATTCAAATTCAAATTCAAATTCAAAGTTTATTCTCTATAAGGATTACAATGCTGAGTTTACAGAAATTTGGTTATTGTGTGGTTTACATGTAGTAAAATAGTGATTATAGAGTGTACCACTAGAACGCTTAGTGTGGAAATTTATTTGGTCCAAATAGTTCCACAGCTCAGATCCAGCATGAGCGTCTGGTCGTCTGAGCCGAGCGACCCTTAAACCCTCCCAAACAAGCAAGGCATTCTCTGGTTGGCGGTTGGTAAGCTTATTTAATTTATAGATTTACTCTTCAGGGAAGGAGTAGGTAGGTTTACTGGTAATACACTAATATTAGGTTTACTAAGGCATCTGTAGATAATGATAGAGTAGACCTAAGACCTTAACATAGGTAGGAATAGGCCGATAATGTAGGCAAACATTAGGATAAGTTAGCTAGGGAGAACTGGCAGCCCTAGCTTGAATGGCGGGGCGCAGGTCACAAAGACAGAATAGCGTCCTTCTTACGATAGACTTCGACTGGACAAGACGTGCCGTGAACATCAGGCGGCGCCCCCACGTGTCTTCACATCTGAGACCTGGGGAAATCTGGTAGAGACACCTCGATGTACCGTAGATGATCTCCTCCATCAGCCCATACAGTAAGACGAGATATTCACCTTTTCCAGTAGGATCTGGCCAGTGACTTAGGAGATTGTGGATTGAGTTAACTGAGGGCTCGGCGTGCTACAGAGAGAGTATGCCCAGTAAGTACCAGCGTCTCAGAGTCGTCTGAAGCTAGCGTCTGAGTCTGCATAGTTATACTAGGGGATACATACCCTCTTGGATATAGGAATTTCTGAGGTGCAGGCAGGACACTAATAACGATTGAATATTGCAGGAATTAATGCTCCCGGTTGCACGTGGTTCCCAAGGGGAAGTCCAAGGGGGCTAAAGCTAGGCTTAGGAAGTTGAAGATCAGGATATATGCTGCAACACCAAGTAAGTTAGTCCTTTATACGTGCATGCAGGCGAGGTTTCTTGCAATACCAATCATTTGTGAAAAATCTGTCCTATAAGCCACTTGTGAGGCTGAGGTACCCATCTCAGAGCTCGGTGTCAACAGAGTTTGCCAGGGTAGGCGACTCACTTGGAGGCAGCCCAGACAAATTTTCACAAAAGTGGTCCTTCGAAAACCGGATGTGGAATAGCTAGGTTAAGCTATCATAGCTAGGCCACAGTTAGGAACCAGTTTTACAGAGTTAGGTTAAGCTATCATAGCTAGGCCACAGTTAGGTTAAGCTATCATAGCTAGGCTACAGTTAAGAACCAGTTTAACAAAGTTAGGTTAAGCTATCATAGCTAGGCCACAGGTTAAGCTATCATAGCTAGGCCACAGTTAGGAACCAGTTTAAAAAAGTTAGGTTTAAGTTAGCACACCTAGGTCAAAGTTACTCAGAGGCTAGGCCAAGCTGACTATACACAGAAGTTGTTATTTGCAGTAATTTACAGGCAGGCCAGGTAGGCTAGAGAAGCTTGTGAATTTAATTATTTACAGTGATTACAAGTAATCCAGAGTAGGAGACTTGTGTGTTAATTACTTACAGTGGATTTGCAAGGTAGCCACAGTTAGGCTAGGCTTGTGCAATATTTACAAAAGGTTATAGTAGCTAGGACAGATTTAACCTAGTTATTATTTACAGGGAGTTATAAAGCCAGGTTTAAGTTATAGCACACTAGCTAGGTTAGGATTTACCTTATCCAACCATCCACGCTAAACAGAGTAAGCTGGGCACAGTTAGGCCAAGCTGTTTACATACATTATTTATTTACTGTTTCACAAGTTGAATTGTTGAATTTGCTTGTGTTAACCAAGTGATTTAATTTGTACACTGCACTCTTATTGTGATTTTCATCATCTTTGATTCATGTTAATGTGGGATTTGTGAATTATACCTGAGACTAGGTTAAGTCCTGTAATTATTTGCTGGCATTGTACAGTTGAGTGCTAGATTAAGCTTTCACATCGATACACATTTTGATTGGGATTTGAGAGCTAACAGTGTACATTTTTGATTCATAGTAGAGTCAATATAACAAAGGGAATTGTTAAGCTTGTTGAGAAGCCTTAAGACTCGTTCATTCTCACCTAACACCGTGACGTGCTGTGGGGTGGACTGGGTAAAGTACAATTAGTGTCACACTCCTCATTAAACTTCGACAATGGCAGATGGGGGTTCAGGAGAGTCTGGTTCAGTGCTAACAAAATTAAAACGATCAGTAGCAGCATACAAAGGGCATCTGAACAGAACGCGTAACAGGTGCAAGGCTACTTGCCAACGCAGTAATGTAGACTGCGATGATTTGCAGAACTGCTTGAAGAGTTTGGGGGAAAAGTGGGAAGCCTATGAACAAGCATTCTCAGCATATGAGCTACAGGCTATTGAGGATGAGGAATCCCAGGGAAGTCTTCAGCAGGCTATGGACGAATTCACTAAGGATGATGTAGATTGTCACCAGGAGATGAATATGTACAAAGATAAGTTAAGTACATTAAAGGCTAGTATTCCAAGGATGGTGTTGAACACCGCAGGTACCCCAAACAACCACACACCTGTCAATATGTTGCCCAAGTTGCCCCAGCTGAATTTACCAACGTTTGACGGAACCTTAACAGAGTACATTGGTTTCTGGGATCAGTTTAGAGCCCAGATAGATGACAGAAATGATTTGTCAGATGCCGTCAAGTTGCAGTATTTGCGGTCGCAACTCAAGGGTAAAGCCTTAGATCTGGTCCGGCACTACCCGATTACTGACGCTAATTACCAACATGCCAAAGACCAATTAGAAGACATGTTTGGCAACACTGAGGAGATAAAGGTAGCTATACTTTATCGGTTGTTGGATCTAGAGGCTTGCCGACATGACCGTCAAAGTCTAGAGAAGTTCCGTATTGAGATTATGAGCTTGACCAATAGTTTCAGAGATCTGCATGGTGAGAATGATTCAAAATGGGTCCTTAGCCAGGTGATTCAGAGGAAACTGGCTAGCACGACAGTGCATGAGTTACACTTAAAATATCGGACGAATAGGTTCACGATAAGCCAAATTATTGAAGGGTTAGGGGATCTCATATCTCACCTGAGCATAGGTCAGGGGGAGAAATTACCTACCAAGGAGAAGTCGGTCGACTTCCCCAGACATTCGAGAGATAGACCTAAACCACCTCCCACTAAAGTAGGCACGTATTATGCCCAGGGCGAGTCCTCCACCCACAGGGCCAAGGGAGAAGCCACTAAAGCGGCCAGTATGAGACGGTGCGTGTTTTGTGATGAAGAACACACTAGTTCAGGGTGTTCAAGCTTCACCACCTATAACCAAAGGGTTCAACGGCTAAGAGAGTTGAGACTTTGTTTCAAGTGTTGTGGAGAACATTTTGCCAGGGACTGTAACACCATGCTCAGGGAGTGTCGGGGCTGCCGGAAGGGAAAGCACCACAGTGCACTGTGTCCTAATGATGCCGGATTAGCACAAGTTAAGGAGAGCAAACCGCAAGAAAGGGCGGAGAGCAAGAACAAGTCAGAAGTAACGATGAGTGTGGTGAGTACGGCACCGAGAATTTGTTCTGGTGAGCAATTTCAAGGCTCGGTGGCCTTGCCCACCATAATGGCGGTGGTCGCGAACGGGAAGAAGTCTGAAACAACCCGTTTGTTCTTCGACAGTGGGGCACAGAGATCCTTCATAGCGGAGAGTCTAGCCACTAGGTTGAAGCTGGAGACAGTTGGTAAAGTTGACATGAAGGTGGAAGGGTTTGGTGGGGAAGTCCCACGCAGGTCTTATCCAGTAGTCAATGTGACGGTCAGGTTAGCCGGGCATCGACGGGAAATTTCAGCCTTGATGGTGAAGAGGCTGCCCAATATCATTACCACTAGGGGACTGGCTGAAGCAGTCAAACGTTTGAGGGAGTTGGGTGTGAAGCTAGCAGAACCAGACATTGCTACAGACAATGTTAGTAATGTAGGCATATTGGTAGGAGGGGATTACCTAGACGAGTTCGTGTCTACGAGAAGGGTTATCAA
The DNA here is from genome assembly GCF_038502225.1 of Cherax quadricarinatus. Lineage (NCBI taxonomy): Eukaryota > Metazoa > Arthropoda > Malacostraca > Decapoda > Parastacidae > Cherax > Cherax quadricarinatus. Next base: position 16,275,811 of record NC_091334.1, read on the forward strand.
GGAAGGTGTGGGCCTGTACAGGACTCCAGCGGGGTACATCGTAGGAGGCAGAATACCAGCTCACTTCCCTGCGACCCCGGGAAAGGAGGGCTCTGGTATTACAGCGACTGAGGCTGTACTGGTGATGCAGATTGGTGTGCACGAAGGCCTGTCAGAGGCGCAAGTTGGCATATCCGACAGTGAGCCGGTCCATAAACTATGGGACCTGGATGTAGTAGGGATTAAAGGTGACCAGCCGCCCCCCGAACACGAAGAGACGTATCGAGATTACTTGAACCATGTGCAGTTCAGGGACGGGCAGTATTGGGTGCGACTCCCATGGAAACCGGGCCACCCAACGCTGCCCACTAATTTCAAGAGGGCACGTGGTCAGTTGAATTCATTGGTGAACAGCCTGACCAGGAAGGGTCTGGTGGGGAAATATGATGATATTATTAAGGAACAGCTGGCCCTTGGGTTCATCGAGAAAGTGCCCAATGCCAGCCCTGGGGAAAACACCCATTATCTTCCACACATGGCAGTCACCAAGGAGTCGGTAACCACTCCCATCAGAGTAGTCTTCAACTGCAGCTCGCAGGCGAGTCCCCGAGAGCCATCGTTGAACGACTGTCTGCTCACAGGGCCCTCCCTGACGCAGAAATTAGCAGATGTGTTGTTGAGATTCAGGACGAAACAGTACGCCTATGCGGCAGACATTAGCAAAGCCTTCCTACGTATTGGGTTGCAGCCACAGGATAGGGACTACACAAGGTTCTTGTGGCTGGCTAACAGGGAGATGCCCAAGCAAGGGTATGATACCTATAGATTCAGGGCAGTGTTGTTTGGTGCCACTAGTTCACCATTCCTATTACAGGCTACCATAGACTACCACCTTGTGAACTGTAACAGCCCGCTTAAAGAATTACTGAAGACCCTATTTTATGTAGACAACATGCAGGGTACCACCTCAGATGAAAGGCTGTTGATGGATATTTACCGAGAGTCTAATCAGGAGATGCTCTCAGCTAACATGCCATTGAGAGAATGGGTGACAAACAATCCAACGTTGCGGGGCATGGTGGAACATGACTATACTGGCTACTCAGTGCCTGAGGTAACATCGGTGTTGGGACTAGAGTGGGAAGTCAAGGAAGACAGACTTAGGCTAAAGAGGAAGCCTGATGGGGAAGGGAAGCTGACCAGGAGGTCTTTGCTGAGCAAAGTGCAGACTGCCTTCGATCCTTTGGGTTTGTTGACACCCATCACCATTCGAGGGAGGATGCTAGTACAACAGACCTGGGAGCTGAACCTAGGTTGGGACGACCCACTGCCAGAAACAGTCTGCCAGGAGTGGGATCTGGTTAACAAAGACCTAGCGGAATTGCACGAGTTCACATTCCCCAGGTCCATCGGGTGCACCGGGCGGGATTATGACTTGCACGTCTTCTGTGATGCCTCCTCCAGGGCCTATGGGGCAGTAGCGTATTTGGTGGCCGGGGACCAAGTCAATCTGGTCACCAGTCGTGCGCGGGTGACACCCCTGAAGGATTGCTCGATCCCAAAGCTAGAGCTCACGGCGATGTTGCTGGGAGCAAGACTGGGTAAGTACGTAGAGGAGGTGTTAAGTAATCTGAGGGTGACACACACCTATGTATGGACAGACTCGGAGGTGGCCTTACAGTGGGTCCAGAATGACAGGTCTAAGCTCCCCTATGTCAGGAATCGGGTAAAGGAGATACGGGAACTACAGTCAACATCAACAATTCTGTATGTGCCTACAGATCAAAACCCAGCCGACCTGATAAGCCGAGGGGTGACACACAGAAAGTTGAGTAAAAGCGAGCTTTGGTTCAAAGGCCCAGACTGGTTACCGGCAAGGGATTGCTGGCCGGAGCAGAAATTCGTGGAGACAATCAGCAGCATAGTACATTTCGCGGGGGAACACGACACTGAATTATTTGACCCCAGGCGCTACTCCTCGTGGAGAAAACTTATAGGAGTCACGGAAATGGTATTTCGATTCGTGAGGAAGCTGCATGACAAGGTAAGCCAGGGTCGACAGTTGTCTCTAGTGGGTCCCAGAGAATATTGGATAAGGCAGTACCAAAGGGGGAGGTTTCCAGGAGTGCTGGAAGTACTTGCGACCCGGCAGCAGGTTATGGCATCAGGACGCGTGTCCAACGATGACGACTCAGGGAACAGCAAATTGGTTCACTCATTGGGATTGTTCCTAGATCATGCGGGGCTAATAAGATGCAGGGGAAGAATACAAAACTCTGAGCTCAGCTATGGGGCCAAACATCCCGTGCTGCTGGGAAAGGAGGGATGGGCGACAGAGCTATTGATACAAGATGCCCATCAGAGGACCTTACATGGGGGGTTTGGAGATACCCTCACCTGCCTACGTCAGAATTACTGGGTACTGAAGGGTCGAGCTGCCGTCAAAAGGGTGCTAAAGAGTTGCACGGTCTGCCGGCGGTACGATGGGAGGACCCTACCCTACCCAGGTCCACCACCGCTGCCTCAGGAGCGGGTACAAAGTGACAGGCCCTTTGAGACTGTAGGAATAGACTATACGGGGGCTATCACATTGAAGAACCCAGGAGACGTTAAGGAGGGCCCTCAGAAAGTATATGTCTGCCTGTTTACCTGTGCCACTACTCGAGCGGTGCATTTGGAGTTGGCAGAAGATATGACGACAGAGACTTTCGTGAAGTTGTTCAGGAGGTTTACTGCCAGATTCTCGTGCCCGCGATTGATTGTCTCGGACAATGGCACAAGCTTTAGGGCGGCCGATAAAGTTTTCAGGAATCTTAGGGACAACGGAGAAGTACGAGAACACCTGAAGAGAATAGAGTGCGAGTGGAGGTTCATAGCTCCCAGGGCACCCTGGCAAGGGGGATTCTATGAACGCATGGTGGGCACAGTCAAAAGGTGCATTCGGAAGGTCTTGCACGGCAGGAGGGTGAGCTGTGATGAACTGAGGACAGTGTTAGTTGAGATAGAGGCAAGAGTTAATAACAGGCCTCTGACCTACGTACAAAATGGGATTGACGAGCAAGAAGCTCTCACCCCCAATCACATGCTGTTTGGAAGAAGGATTGAGCCCTTCCCCGCAATTTTGAGTCAGTCTTCCAAGGAGCTGGATTATTATGGGCCAGATGGTCCCCCCATCAATGAAGAACTGCACAGGAGTCACAACAGACTGGTGAACATCCTGGACAAATGGAACCAGGTGTGGCGCAGGGATTACTTGACAACCTTGCGGGAACATTTCTATGGTGCCGACCCCGAGGCGAATAAGATGATGCTAAGTGAAGGGGACCTGGTGCTGGTAGAATCTGAGGCACCGAGGGCATACTGGCCTCTTGGCCTGGTAGTGTCAACCCACCCAGACAAGGCTGGGCGGTTGAGAATGGTGAAAGTGAGAATGAACGGTGTCGAGACTATAAGACCCATCAACAGGCTTTTGCCTCTCGAGGTCCACACGGTGGGACCGGGACATGAGAAATCAGACCAGAGGTTGAGCGAGCTGAGCGGCCGGACGACCCGTCGAACGGCGCTCGAGTCCAGGGCCCACTGGGGGGGCCTGCGGGAGGCAGACTTGATCTAGACTTAGCGCCTACCTTCGCCGGCGGGAGGATGTGGAAATTTATTTGGTCCAAATAGTTCCACAGCTCAGATCCAGCATGAGCGTCTGGTCGTCTGAGCCGAGCGACCCTTAAACCCTCCCAAACAAGCAAGGCATTCTCTGGTTGGCGGTTGGTAAGCTTATTTAATTTATAGATTTACTCTTCAGGGAAGGAGTAGGTAGGTTTACTGGTAATACACTAATATTAGGTTTACTAAGGCATCTGTAGATAATGATAGAGTAGACCTAAGACCTTAACATAGGTAGGAATAGGCCGATAATGTAGGCAAACATTAGGATAAGTTAGCTAGGGAGAACTGGCAGCCCTAGCTTGAATGGCGGGGCGCAGGTCACAAAGACAGAATAGCGTCCTTCTTACGATAGACTTCGACTGGACAAGACGTGCCGTGAACATCAGGCGGCGCCCCCACGTGTCTTCACATCTGAGACCTGGGGAAATCTGGTAGAGACACCTCGATGTACCGTAGATGATCTCCTCCATCAGCCCATACAGTAAGACGAGATATTCACCTTTTCCAGTAGGATCTGGCCAGTGACTTAGGAGATTGTGGATTGAGTTAACTGAGGGCTCGGCGTGCTACAGAGAGAGTATGCCCAGTAAGTACCAGCGTCTCAGAGTCGTCTGAAGCTAGCGTCTGAGTCTGCATAGTTATACTAGGGGATACATACCCTCTTGGATATAGGAATTTCTGAGGTGCAGGCAGGACACTAATAACGATTGAATATTGCAGGAATTAATGCTCCCGGTTGCACGTGGTTCCCAAGGGGAAGTCCAAGGGGGCTAAAGCTAGGCTTAGGAAGTTGAAGATCAGGATATATGCTGCAACACCAAGTAAGTTAGTCCTTTATACGTGCATGCAGGCGAGGTTTCTTGCAATACCAATCATTTGTGAAAAATCTGTCCTATAAGCCACTTGTGAGGCTGAGGTACCCATCTCAGAGCTCGGTGTCAACAGAGTTTGCCAGGGTAGGCGACTCACTTGGAGGCAGCCCAGACAAATTTTCACACTTAGCATGGCTAGGCATTTCGGGCAGACTTAGTTTTATTCTTAATTGTAAAATATTACAAATTATGAGGTAAGTTGGTATTATGGCTAAGTGACTAAATACTAGTTTGTGAGTTTAGCAATGTGAATGCTTTTGTTTTGGCACAGTACATAGTTTCAGTATTGGAGTATCACAGGATTCATTATTTTAAGACTGAGATTAATATTTCTGTTTATGGTCAAATGAGTCAGTGAGTGTAAGTGTGAACCACCAGGTGGTATTCGTGTAGTTAGTTGACAGGGTGTATCAGGGAGATAAGATGTTTTCTAATGGTAGTTTTGAAGGTGATGAATGTGTCTGCAGTTCTAGAGTTCTCAGGTAGGGTATTCCAGATTTTAGGGCCTTTGACATACACTGAATTTTTGTAAAGGTTTAGTCGGACACGGGGAATGTCGTAGAGATGTTTGTGTCTGGTGTTATGCCTGTGGGTTCTGTCACAACTATCAAGAAAGCATTTTAGGTCAAGGTTGATATTAGAGTTTAAGGCCCTGTAGATGTAGATTGCACAGTAGTAAGTGTGAATGTACTGAACAGGGAGTAAGTTTAGATCTATGAAGAGTGGGGGGGGGGTGTTGCCAGGGATGGGATTTAGTGATTATTCTTACTGCAGCTTTTTGTTGGGTTATTATTGGCTTTAGGTGTGTTGCTGCAGTTGATCCCCAAGCACAAATAGCATAGGTGAGGTATGGATAAATAAGTGAGTGGTATAGTGTGAGAAGGGCATTTTGCGGCACGTAGTATCGTATCTTGGAGAGGATCCCAACCGTTTTGGATACTTTTTTGGTTATATGCTGGATATGGGTGCTGAAATTCAGGTTGTTGTTAAAGTATAAGCCTAGGAATTTGCCCCCATTATTTCTGGTAATTAGAGTGTTGTCAATCTTAATGTTAATTTGTGCATCTCCTGCTCTGCTACCAAACATAATATAGTAGGTTTTGTCAGTGTTAAGCGTAAGTTTATTGGCTGTCATCCAAGTCGATATTTTGATCAGCTCCTCATTCACAGTGGTGTTGAGGGTATATCTGGCTTATGTATGATTGGCTGGCTCACGTATGGTTGGCTCACTCATAACTGGCTCACGTATGGTTGGCTCACTCATAACTGGCACACGTATGGTTGGCTCACTCATAACTGGCTCACGTATGGTTGGCTCACTCATAACTGGCACACGTATGGTTGGCTCACTCATAACTGGTTCACGTATGGTTGGCTCACTCATAACTGGCACACGTATGGTTGGCTCACTCATAACTGGGTCACGTATGGTTGGCTCACTCATAACTGGGTCACGTATGGTTGGCTCACTCATAACTGGCTCACGTTTGGTTGGCTCACTCATAACTGGGTCACGTATGGTTGGCTCACTCATAACTGGCACACGTATGGTTGGCTCACTCATAACTGGGTCACGTATGGTTGGCTCTCATAACTGGCTCACGTTTGGTTGGCTCACTCATAACTGGCTCACGTATGGTTGGCTCACTCATAACTGGGTCACGTATGGTTGGCTCACTTATAACTGGCTCACGTTTGGTTGGCTCACTCATAACTGGGTCACGTATGGTTGGCTCACTTATAACTGGCTCACGTTTGGTTGGCTCACTCATAACTGGCACACGTATGGTTGGTTCACTCATAACTGGCACACGTATGGCTGGCTCACTCATAACTGGCCCACGTATGGTTGGCTCACTCATAACTGGGTCACGTATGGTTGGCTCACTCATAACTGGCTCACGTTTGGTTGGCTCACTCATAACTGGCTCACGTTTGGTTGGCTCACTCATAACTGGCTTAGTATGATTAGCTCACGCACGCATGGTTTACTCACATATACCTGGAGGAGGTTGCGGATGTCAGCTCCCACGCGGCCCGGTTCATGACCAGGCCTCTTGGTGCACCAGGGCCTGATCAGCTCGGCTGCTACTGTTGGCCGCACGCAAATCAACGTACTAACCACAGTCCGGCTGGTCAGGTACTAACTTTAGGTGTATGTCCATCTCCTCGAAGACAGCCAGGGGTCTGTTGGTAATCCCCCTTATGTATGCTGGGCAGTCTTAGGCCCCTGATACTGTGTTGTGTCTAATCGTACTCATGGCACCCCTATTTTTCATTGGGGGGGATGTTGCACCGCCTGCCAAGTCTTTTGCTTTCACAGGGAGTGATTTCCGTGTGCAGATTTGAGGCTGGTCCCTCTTAAGATTTTCCAAGTGTATATTATCATGTATCTTTCTCGCCTGCGTTCCAGGGAATACAAATGAAGGGCCTTCAACCATTCCCAGTAATTAAGGTGCCTTGTCGTACTTATGTACGCCGTGAAAGTTCTACGTATACTCTCCAGGTCAGCAATTTTCCCTGCCTTGAAGGGAGCAGTTAGTGTACAGCAGTATTCCATCCTAAAGAGAACAAGTGATTTGAAGATAATCATCATGGGCTTGGCGTCCCTAGTTTTGAAGGTTCTCATTATCCATTCTATCATTTTCCTAGCAGGTGCTGTAGATACATTGTTGTGGTCTTTGAAGGCGAGATCCTCTGTCATTATCACTCCCAGGTCCTTCGCATTACTTTTTCGCTCTATTGTATGATTAGAATTTGTCGTATACCCTGATACAGTTTTAATTTCGTCAAGTTTTCCACATCTGAGTAGCTGAAATTTCTCTTATTGAACTTGATATTGTTTTGAGTGGCCTGGTTGATCAGGCTCTGATCCACCAGGAGGCCTGGTCACAGACCGGGCCGCGGGGGCGTTGACCCCCGGAACTCTCTCCAGGTCTCCAGGTAAACGTCCGCTTGGAGTCTTACGGTGTCTTAGATGGAGGTCATTGTCATGGCAATCTGGGTGTTATCCGCAAAGGAAGACACTTTATTTCCATATGATACATTTTTTTTTTCAAAATTGGATGACGTTTAACAGTGCATTCAGAAAGTCATTGGTTATGCAGAGCATTTCACTCGAATTTTCCCCTTTTTCTCTCCCGAATACAGTACGTTCGTCCTGTAGTCAGTGTCATGATAGACCTGAAGCTGCTACAGGCGGATCAAAACTTGTTACTAGAGCATTACCAGCAAGTTTATTTAGGCACAGGTACACATACATGGTGTAAATTACCTAGGATAACCCCCCCCCCAAAAAAAAAATAAATAAATAAAAAACGTCAGGGTGACTTATTTCCCCTGGGACAAGTGAATCACGATAGATTCAGGTAATAGCCACACAAGATGAAATGTTTGGAGTACATAAAGTGTATCATGTTTGGAGTTAGTTGTGCCGCCATGCTCGTCCTGTTTACCTGGAGTTTACCTGGAGAGAGTTCCGGGGGTCAACGCCCCCGCGGCCCGGTCTGTGACCAGGCCTCCTGGTGGATCAGAGCCTGATCAACCAGGTTGTTACTGCTGGCTGCACGCAAACCAACGTACGAGCCACAGCCCGTATTTTGTGGCCGGAATTTGTTTTGCACTCTGATGAAGATTTAATTTCCTCGTGTTTACCATATCTGAGTAATTGAAATTTCTCATCATTGAACTTCATATTGTTTTCTGCAGCCCACTGAAAGATTTGGTTGATGTCCGCCTGGAGCCTTGCAGTGTCTGCAATGGTAGACAGTCATGCAGATTCGGGTGTCATCTGCAAAGGAAGATACGGGTGCGAAAAAAAGGTAGAGATCACAATGGGTTTTATATCTCCACTGAGCATTGTTACATCACTAGACAGAAATATTAGTCATTCCATATTTCACAGTTACTCCACGTAGTTAATGTACTCAGTACAGTATGGAATAGATTAGATTTAGATTTTAGATGGAATACCATCTCAAAAAGTGGTATTTTATTATCACTAAAAATATATTGGTCATAATTGGGTTGCAGTCTCCTGCATGAAAAAAAAAGTTCATTCATCTTATCGGTGTCAAATGTAGATACAACCTCAGTATTTCAGATATTTTATCAGTTTTAGGAAACAATAGCATTTCCTGGAATCCTTATTGATAGCGGCTTCTCATATCATCAGGTACACCTATCCTTCCCCCAAAAAAGTGATGCACAATCCTCGTCTTCGACAACTTTCTAAACTCAATGTTCTGCAATAAATACATAACCAACACATGACCAGCAGACAAAAGATAATATCACAATCTACGCTGATCCCTCGACCCTTCTATCATATGCTTGCAGAAATATTATTATAATTATTATTAATATTATTAACCCTGACAGTGGGAGGGTGGTAAGTGCTATTATCCAACACCAGCCTGATGGTAATATAATACACAGGTGTATTGGTATATTAATAATTGGGTTTCCACCTTACAAACTGAACTGTTTTGTTGCCTTCAAGCAGTGGAAACTAAGACAGTTTAACTGTAACTGTCTTTTTCTGATGGATTATGATGAATAACCTGAGACCTGAGTGTATGCAGTATGTATGAAGGTAGGCGTAGATACATACGTTAAGAAAGGGTTTACCTGGAGAGAGTTCCGGGGGTCAACGCCCCCGCGGCCCAGTCTGTGACCAGGCCTCATGGTGGATCAGGGCCTGATCAACCAGGCTGTTACTGCTGGCTGCACGCAATCCAACGTACGAGCCACAACCCGGCTGGTCAGGTACAGACTTTAGGTGCTTATAATTAAGTTTTTGTGGATTCCTCTCACATAAGCCTCCAGGAGCGTGAAAATGTTGATAACTAAGTAAGCATTAAATAAAGAGATTGTTGAATATAATTTTGTTTTTTTTTTCAAATAGAAGATTGAAAAGGTTTGTTAGAAAGGAACTAGGAAATAAGTTTGCAGAGAGTAAAGCATTACAAATAAGGACTAGCAGATAAATTATCCATCATAATGAAATGTGTCAAGTATTTTTATGGAGAAATTGGGCATGTTTCCTTATACCGGGCCGCGGGGGCGTTGCCCCCTGAAAGCCTGTTAGTGGTAAAAAGATACTTATCAATGAGGCGTAAGTTTTAGTGGCCCTTAAATGCAACAAGAAAATAACCAATTGTGGTAAAGTAAACAAATGACAAATAATAAATAAATAAAGAGCTGTATAGCCCTTATGGCTTAGCGCTTCTTTTTGATTATAATAATAATAAAATAAATAAAGAGAAATACAGTAAGTAAGTTTATTCAGGTACAGGTACACATAAATATAGCTACGTAAGTTGTCATATATAGCAACATATGTGTAGATTACTTAGGATAACCAAGAAAGTCAAAGTGAAATATTTCCATACAATTACCATTGGATAAAATGACATGAACAAAGTACATTATAAGACAACAGCCATATATAAAAACCACAGACCCCTGGGGTTCGATTCCCTGGGAAGGGGTGGACACACTGGACGTGTTTCCTTACACAGGTTGTCTATCTTCACCCATCAGTAAAATAGGTACCTGAGAGTTAGTGGACTGGTGTGGGTCGCATCCTGGGACAAAACTGATCTACTTTGCGGGAAATGCTCAGCATAACAAGGGACTTCTTATATAGTAGTGTGTCATTGATGTCAGCTATGGTCTGTATACCTTGTACATGTACTTGTAGAAATATTATTATAATCAAAAGAAGTGCTAAACCGCAAGGGTTATACAGACTTGTAGAAATAAAGATTACGTATTATATTAACTCTTCTGTGGCACTGTACTCACCCATATGTGGTTATAGAGGTCGAACCAGGCCCGGTGGCCTGGTGGCTTGGTGGCCCGGTGGCCTGGTGGCTAAAGCTCCCGCTTCACACACGGAGGGCCCGGGTTCGATTCCCGGCGGGTGGAAACATTTCGACACGTTTCCTTACACCTGTTGTCCTGTTCACCTAGCAGCAAATAGGTACCTGGGTGTTAGTCGACTGGTGTGGGTCGCATCCTGGGAGACAAGATTAAGGACCACAATGGAAATAAGTTAGACAGTCCTCGATGACGCACTGACTTTCTTGGGTTATCCGGGGTGGCTAACCCTCCGGGGTTAAAAATCCGAACAAAATTTTATCTTATCTTATCATGACCCCCCCTACGGGTTCAGTGCTTACCCCCCACAATATTAATATAGATGCAGGTACTGTGATAGATACCGGGTGACTAACATACTGCAACGCTGTGACCCCTAGTGGGTTTAGCTCTTGGTTTTAATTATAATAATAATTATGACAATGTTAACGGAAATATTTATATAGTTATACAATGGAAATCAGTCATTTTGTGTAATTTTTTGGGGGTTATCCTTGGTAATTCTTATAGTTCAGGTTCTTGATTTTTCTTTATGGTCTTTATGTTATTGTGATTGGGGTTCACCAGTTATTTTTACTTTGAGGTCTACGACTTATTTCACTTTGAGTTTTCAACCTATTTCATTTAGGCCCTTGCATTATTTCAGTTTTTCTTTTCAAATTAGATGTACTGAATTGCAATTTGTACTTTAATATTTCACTTGGACTTCTCAGCCTATTGCAGTTGAAGGCCTTGACTTATTTCAGTTGAAGGCTTTGACTTATTTCAGTTGAAGGCTTTGACTTATTTCAGTTGAAGGCCTTGACTTATTTCAGTTGAAGGCTTTGACTTATTTCAGTTGAAGGCTTTGACTTATTTCAGTTGAAGGCTTTGACTTACTTCAGTTGAAGGCTTTGACTTATTTCAATTGAAGGCCTTGACTTATTTCAGTTGAAGGCCTTGACTTATTTCAGTTGAAGGCCTTAACTTATTTCAGTTGAAGGCCTTGACTTATTTCAGTTGAAGGCCTTGACTTATTTCAGTTGAAGGCCTTAACTTATTTCAGTTGAAGGCCTTGACTTATTTCAGTTGAAGGCCTTAACTTATTTCAGTTGAAGGCCTTGACTTATTTCAGTTGAAGGCTTTGACTTATTTCAGTTGAAGGCCTTGACTTATTTCAGTTGAAGGCCTTGACTTATTTCAGTTGAAGGCCTTGACTTATTTCAGTTGAAGGCCTTGACTTATTTCAGTTGAAGGCCTTGACTTATTTCAGTTGAAGGCTTTGACTTATTTCAGTTGAAGGCTTTGACTTATTTCAGTTGAAGGCCTTAACTTATTTCAGTTGAAGGCTTTGACTTATTTCAGTTGAAGGCTTTGATTTATTTCAGTTGAAGGCTTTGACTTATTTCAGTTGAAGGCCTTAACTTATTTCAGTTGAAGGCCTTAACTTATTTCAGTTGAAGGCCTTGACTTATTTCAGTTGAAGGCCTTGACTTATTTCAGTTGAAGGCCTTGACTTATTTCAGTTGAAGGCTTTGACTTATTTCAGTTGAAGGCCTTGACTTATTTCAGTTGAAGGCCTTGACTTATTTCAGTTGAAGGCTTTGACTTATTTCAGTTGAAGGCTTTGACTTATTTCAGTTGAAGGCCTTAACTTATTTCAGTTGAAGGCTTTGACTTATTTCAGTTGAAGGCTTTGATTTATTTCAGTTGAAGGCTTTGACTTATTTCAGTTGAAGGCTTTGACTTATTTCAGTTGAAGGCCTTGACTTATTTCAGTTGAAGGCTTTGACTTATTTCGGTTGAAGGCTTTGACTTATTTCAGTTGAAGGCTTTGACTTATTTCAGTTGAAGGCCTTGACTTATTTCAGTTGAAGGCCTTGACTTATTTCAGTTGAAGGCTTTGACTTATTTCAGTTGAAAGCCTTGACTTATTTCAGTTGAAGGCCTTGACTTATTTCAGTTGAAGGCTTTGACTTATTTCAGTTGAAGGCTTTGATTTATTTCAGTTGAAGGCTTTGACTTATTTCAGTTGAAGGCCTTGACTTATTTCAGTTGAAGGCTTTGACTTATTTCAGTTGAAGGCCTTAACTTATTTCAGTTGAAGGCCTTAACTTATTTCAGTTGAAGGCCTTAACTTATTTCAGTTGAAGGCTTTGACTTATTTCAGTTGAAGGCCTTGACTTATTTCAGTTGAAGGCCTTGACTTATTTCAGTTGAAGGCCTTGACTTATTTCAGTTGAAGGCTTTGACTTATTTCAGTTGAAGGCCTTGACTTATTTCAGTTGAAGGCTTTGACTTATTTCAGTTGAAGGCCTTAATTTATTTCAGTTGAAGGCCTTGACTTATTTCAGTTGAAGGCCTTGACTTATTTCAGTTGAAGGCCTTAACTTATTTCAGTTGAAGGCCTTGACTTATTTCAGTTGAAGGCCTTAACTTATTTCAGTTGAAGGCCTTAACTTATTTCAGTTGAAGGCCTTGACTTATTTCAGTTGAAGGCCTTGACTTATTTCAGTTGAAGGCCTTAACTTATTTCAGTTGAAGGCCTTGACTTATTTCAGTTGAAGGCCTTAACTTATTTCAGTTGAAGGCCTTGACTTATTTCAGTTGAAGGCCTTGACTTATTTCAGTTGAAGGCCTTGACTTATTTTAATTGAAGGCCTTGACTTATTTCAGTTAAAGGCTTTGACTTATGTATTTCACTTAGAGTTCTCAGTTTATTTAAGATGGGTCTTCAGTGTAAGCTTTATTTGCAATAATCAGCAAATATTGTACAGACAGTAGTATGTACTGTACTATAAATTTATAGTGGTTCTAAGGGCATATAGATGTTTGGGTATACAAGAGTAGTAAATTATGTAGAATTAATATAGGATAACTCAGTAATTATGTCTTATCTTTCAGGATGCTTGAAAGTATTATTAGCATGTGACTACATATTCTTAATTGCCGTGATGTCAGCAATCTCGACTGTAGATCTTTTGATCAAACTCGGAGGCAGTGCAATTACAGAGAAGACACAGCTTGAGACATTTAATGAGACTGCTATAAGCATTGCGGTGAAAATGGTCAAGATGTGTGCAGACAAGGGTCTGAAATTAATCCTTGTTCATGGTGCAGGGTATGTACATTTAATTACTCTTTTGTAAGAACATAGTGCATTAACTCTTATTTTGGAGGAGAGTTGCCTTGATTAAGGTTGAGATTATTTCAGCTTGATACATTGTTTGTACAGGGATGGTGACATTTAAGTGTGCATGCAGAAAGCCCTTAGTATGCAGACATTGCAGAGCATTTTGGGCAAACTTAAGCCTGTCTTAAGACTAAAGGCAATTATTAATTGATGGTAATGAAGAGCTCTTGAGTCAAGGAATTGGAGCTGCCCTCCCCTTCCTTGTATCAAACCTGACTGCCTCCATTCCCTAGGAGCTGTATGATGATCACAGGTTTAGTTTTAACCTGTGAATTTATAGTAATATATGTATAAAAATTCTTTTTTTTTTCTCTTAACATCATTAGACATGCAGTCATGTACAGATGCCTTTTACACATGTCAATACTGTATACAGTAAATTTTGTATGCAGTACAGTATATAACTGTAATAGTATAGTACTGTATATTTTATCCTGGAGGTGGGAAGTACAGTGCCTGCATGCTAATGGAGAGGTGGGAATGTTATAGTTTGGAGGGTAACCTGAATAGTAATGCCAGAATGCTTCTAGCAAGATAGTGTAAGTTTATTTAGGTACAGGTACACATAAGCACAATTATCATACATAGTATAAATTACCTAGGGTAGCCCAAAAAAAAGATAGAGTGTCAGTGAAAGTTATTCCTCTCATTGTGGATCAGGCTACCTCAATGGAAGATGTCCAGTGTGTTAAAAAAAATTATCCTTTGTCTTTAAAATAAGTCTGAATGATTCTTTAACAATTCTTGCAGAGGTTCACTATGAAACAAATATTAATTCCAGATCCTTTGGTCATCAGCAAGCTAAAAAATACAATGTTAATGGAGGATGGGTCAAGAATAACAGTGGGTCACAGGTTAAATTAGGCTTCTCCCTGACAAGAGTTTCATGTTTAAAGGTAAGCATATCTCTAGGTAAAATACAATAGGTAGTTAATAAAAAGCAAAAATTAAAATACCAAATTTTAATTTCTAAGGAAATGTCATAATTTTTGTTAATAGCCCTGTACATTAGTGCACCAGAAATTACTGATGTACTAATACTCATCATTGGTACCTCAGCAGTTGCTGGTTAAGCAACATTAGTTTACTGCTGATGTACCTGTGCTGAGTATTTGTGATTTAGCAGCTACTGGCTTACCAGTACTGTTTACCTGGAGTTAAGCATCCATAGCTTGATTAACTCTCATCATTTTCTAATGGGATGGAAATCTCTTAGGTCTCCTAAGATGCATTTATATTTCGTGTAACAATATATGGTAGTCCCCTTGTATCCACAGATGATACATTCCAAGACCTACTGTGGATACCCGAAACAGTAGCAAATCCTATATATAAGTCTTTTTTCATTTACATACATGCTTATGATAAAGTTTAATTGATAAATTATGCACAATAAGTTAATAGGAAGCACTTCACAGCTTCTCTTAGGCTTTGAAGAACAGCCATCATCACTACTTTTGTGCTTTGGTGTCATTATTAAGCAAAATCAAATCTTATTTTTGGGCCATGGTAAAACTGTGGATAACTGAAATTCTAGTGTAGTATAATGCATTAGATATACAGTGGAACCTCAAAAATCAAACTTAATCCGTTCCAGGAGCTAGTTCTAAATTCGAAAAGTCTGAAATTCGAAGCAATATTTCCCATAAGAAATAATGGAAATACGTACAATTAATCCGTTCCAGAAACCCAAAAATATTCACACAAAAAATACATTTTATAGAGATTAATTACAGTTTTACATACAACAAATACTATAGTTTTTAATTATGTATAGTAATACATATAAAATAACATTTTTACTTACCTTTATTGAAGATTGGTGATGGCATCTGGAAGATAGGGAGGAGGAGAGAGGGAGTTGAGGTTAGTGTTTGGAAGGAGAATCCCCCTCCATGAGGACTTCAGGTAAAGCCCTCTCTGGGGTTACTTCCCTTCTCTGTCCTTTAATGCCACTAGGACCAGCTTGAGAGTCACTGGACCCCTGTCTCACAAAATAACTGTCCACAGTCCTCTGTTTCTGGCGCCTCTTTAACATTTCCCTAAAATGGGACATGGTTCTGTCACTGAACTTGTTGCAAAGATGGCTTGTTTCAACTTGCTCAGGGTGGTACTTCTGCACAAACATTTGGACATCATTCCACTTGGCACAAATCTCCTTAATCTTTGAAGAAGGCACCTCATCCACTCCCTATATTAACACCTTTCGCAACATCAGCTTCCTTGATTTGTTCTTTGACAGGCTAGAACCGATGGTCGACTTGTTTTTCCCATACATCCTGGCAAGCTCAACAAGTCTCACACCACTCTCATACTTCTGTATTATTTCCTTCTTCACATCTATGGTGTTTCTCACTTTCTTTACCACAGGGGTACCACTAGCAAGTTTCTTTGGGCCCATGGCAGCTTATTTCACAATCCCACAAGCACTAAACACAACGAAAAAATCGTAAAATGCGTGAATGAGAGCGCAGGTTAGTGTTCACTCAAGCATAAACAAAGCTAGACTGCTCACGGCGCCTGCGCAGGGACGCGGACAGAGCGGGCCAGCAGACAGGTCCCGTACCCGGCGGTCCGAAAATAGGGGCGCGTTTGATAATAGCGACACAGTTTGTCCGAAAAAATGGTCCTATTTTTGAAACGTTCAATATGTGATAGGTTCGATTTTTGAGGTTCCACTGTATTTGAAAGACAGCTATTTTTCACTGTGTATGAAGCTAACTGTGTAGTTCTTGCATGACGTCATTCAAATAAAGGTCATGTATTTCTATTGGCATCATTGCTAGTTCTCTGTAAGCCTATGCTATATATGTACGTATATGTATGACATAGAGTACTGTATACGTATACAGAATTTGCAAAGTTTTAATTACCTTTTCTTTCTTAGCTCAATGCCAAAGTGGTGGAACAATTAACTAATGAAGGGTTACCTGCTGTAGGAATATCAGTGAGTTGACCTAAGTTGTGTACTTATCTAGTGGTTGTTTCAGAGATCCCATCATCCTGGTATCTGAATATTTTCAACCATTAAAGCATTAGATATTAAAATATCCTGTTATTAACCATCATTCTCAACTAATTCATAACATTGCTTATTTTTCATTTTTTATGGAATCAGGAGTTGATGCTTGATGCTGTAATAGCCCTTATCATATTCTTTTTAAATCACTTACCATACCCTTATGTCTGTCATATAGGTTTCAAATTGAGACATTTTCTGCTTCAGTGCTTTTTTTTTGTGTAAATGGTCTTGATTTATTAGCTCATTCCATAAGCTAATAATGGAAAAAAATTCATCTTATGAATGATATATATCAGAGGAATTTAGACTTTCACTGAGCCAGATGTATTTTTTACAGTAGATTTTTAAATAGTTAAGTCTTCTTCTTTCAACACACCGGCCGTATCCCACCAAGGTGGGGTGGCCCAAAAGGAAGAACGAAAGTTTCTCCTTTTACATTTAGTATTATATACAGAAGAAGGAGTTACTAGCCCCTTGCTCCTGGCATTTTAGTCACCTCTTACAACACGCATGGCTTACGAAGGAAGAATTCTGTTCCACTTCCCCATGGAGGTAAGAGGAAATAAACAAGATCAAGAACTAGTAAGAAAATAGAAGAAAACCCAGAGGAGTGTGTATATACTATATGCTTGTACATGTATGTGTAGTGTGACCTAAGTGTAAGTAGAAGTAGCAAGACATACCTGAAATCTTGCATATTTATGAGACAGACAAAAGACACCAGCAATCCTACCATCATGTAAAACAATTACAGGCTTTCGTTTTACACTCACTTGGCAGGACGGTAGTACCTCCCTGGGTGGTTGCTGTCTACCAACCTACTACCTAGAAAATAGTTAAGAATAGTGAAATATTGTTAACTAATACTCTACATCTGCCAAGAAAGACTAGAATATAGGTGAGTCTCCCTTGCAGTTCTAAATACTGTACTGTTGTATTCTTATTTCTCTTACAGTCCTTTGTATACACTCTAATTATTCTTCTTCTTCTTTCAACAAACCGGCTGTATTGCACTGAAACAGGGTGACCCAAAAAGAAAAACAAGTTTCTCTTTTTAACTTTAGTAATGTGTACAGGAGAAGGGGTTACTAGCCCCTTGCTCCTGGCATTTTAGTCGCCTCTTACTACACGCATGGCTTACGAAAGAAGAATTCTGTTCCACTTCCCCATAGAGTACACTCTAAATATTTTATTTATTTATTAACACATCAGCTGACTCCCACCAAGGCAGGGTGGCCCAAAAAAAAAAACTTTCATCATCATTCACTCCATCACTGTCTTGCCAGAGGGGTGCTTACACTACAGTTATAAAACTGCAACATTAACACCCCTCCTTCAGAGTGCAGGCACTGTACTTCCCATCTCCAGGACTCAAGTCTGGCCTGCCAGTTTCCCTGAATCCCTTCATAAATGTTACTTTGCTCACACTCCAACAGCACATCAAATATTAAAAACCATTTGTCTCCATTCACTCCTATCAAATACACTCACACGTGCTTGCTGGAAGTCCAAGCTCCTCGCACACAAAACCTCCTTTATCCCCTCCCTCCAACCTTTCCTAGGCTGTCCCCTACCCCACCTTCCCTCCACTACAGATTTATACACTCTCGAAGTCATTTTGTTTTGTTCCATTCTCTGTACATGTCTGAACCACCTCAACAACCCTTCCTTAGCCCTCTGGGTAACAGTTTTGGCAATCCTGCACCTCCTCCTAACTACGAATTCTCTGCATTATATTAACACCACACATTGCCCTCACACATGACATCTCCACTTCCTCCCGCCTTCTCCTCACTGCAACGTTCATCACCCATGCTTCACACCCATATAAGAGCATTGGGAAAACTATGCTCTCATACATTCCCCTCTTTGCTTCCAAGGACAAAGTTCTTTGTCTCTACAGACTTCTAAGTGCACCGCTCACCCTTTTACCCCGCATCAGTTCTATGATTCACCTCATCTTTCATAGACCCATCTGTTGACGTATCCACTCCCAAGTATCTGAATACGTTCACCTCCTCCATACTTTGTCTCTTCAATCTGATATCCAATCTTTTGTCACCTAATCTTTTTGTTTTTTATAGTTATACATATATTTATCTCTTCTCCATGGGGAAGTGGAACAGAATTCTTTCTCTGTAAGCCATGCTTGTTGTAAGAGGCGACTGAAATGCCAGGAGCAAGGGGCTAGTAACCCCTTCTCCTGTATATATTACTAAATGTAAAAGGAGAAACTTTTGTTTTTCCTTTTGGGCCACCCCGCCTCAGTGGGATACGGCCGGTGCATTGAAAGAAGAAAAAGATATTTATCTTTTTAATTTTTATTTGTTTCTAATTTTATATTTTTCCTCTGTTTTTGTTTCACATTTTTTTCTCTCTCATAAACATGCAAGATTTCAGATACATCTTGTTACTTCTACTTACACTTATGTCACACTACACATGCATGTACAAGCGTATATATATACACACCCTTCTGGGTTTTCTTTTATTTTCTTACTAGTTCTTGTTCTTGTTTATTTCCTCTTATCTCCATAGGGAAGTGGAACAGAATTCTTCCTCCATAACCCATGTGTGTCATAAGAGGTGACTAAAATGCCAGGAGCAAGGGGCTAGTAACTCCTTATCCTGTATACATTACTAAAGTTGAAAAGAGAAATTTTTGTTTTTCTTATCGGGCCACCCTGCTTCGGTGGGATATGGCCAGTTTGTTGAAAGAAGAAAAAAAGATTTTCATCTCCTTTTTTCTCAGTAGTATTTTTATTTTTTTTGTAGCCATGCGGCAAGTGGACAACCAAAAATGATGAGGTTATACAGTCAGGAGTGGCTGCTGTGTATGACCTCTTGAAGGCAGGTTTTATCCCGGTATTGCACGGAGACTGTGTTCTGGACACCATCAAAGGATCCACCATCCTTAGTGGTGACACTGTGATTAAGGTTGGATATCCATTTTGTGTGTTGTATATTCCTGTTTGTGATTGTGTTGGACAAGTCTTAGCTTGTGTCTGCCACCTCTTAACTGGCTTTGACCACAGACTAAACAACCCCCCCCCCCAGCCTCATGGACCCTATGATACCTATTCTTAAAGCTGTATGAGAAGTCTGTCTCCACCATCTCTATGCAGGTTATTCTTTCTGACCATCCTGAGGCTGTGTACCATCCACAATGACAATACAGTACTGTACTCAGAATCAGATTAGAATATAGCTTAATTATTACTATTTTTTTCAACAAACCGACCATCTTCCGCTGAGGAAAGGCAGGCCCAAAAAAAGAAGAAACACTTTCATCATCATTTACTCCATCACTGTCTTGCCAGAGGGGCGCCAATACTACAGTTCAAAACTGCAAATATCCTGACCCCTCCTTCAGAGTGCAGGCACCATACTGTATGAGATGTGTCATTCAGTGCAAGGAGTGGGGGGAAATTTTATCCTCCATCTGCTATTGAAAAGATAGACACAACATAGTTGTGCTATGTGTCAGTTTCCACCAGTCTGATAAAGTGTTTATACATTTATCAGAGACTACTGTATATCGTACTTAAGCTCCAAGTCAGTTGCAGGAGTTTTTGGTAACCATATTCTCAAGACATATTACTATAAAGAGTATTTTTATGTTTAAATATAATTTTTTAATTTAAATCTCACTTGAATTTTGGTAATATACATTATTTGCCAGAAGAATATACCAATATACAGTACTGTATTAACAGGTCATTGTAAAATTTAATATTGTTGAAAACATTCTGTGAATATTTTATGTGCATTCAGTACAAAATATGGTTCTTTACTTGTTAGCTAAAAAAATAATTCTCAGGTAAAAAATATTTTCTTATCTTTTTGTTGAATGCCTTCTGTTTCAGCTGATATTCCTCTCTTCTATGACTTCCTCAGCTAGATATTGCAAGAACTAAGAACAAAAAAAACTGAAAACTGAACTTATTTCTATTTTGAGACTAAAAGTGTGCTAGTGAATTTTGTATTGATTAAGTAAAATATTTCAGACACTGTGTAAGGACCTACCAGTGAAGAAAGTGGTTTTTTTGACTGACGTTGCAGGAATTTTTGACAAACCTCCACATAGACCAGGTAAATACACAGTAGTATTAATGCTCATATATTCGTAAGGAACTACCAAACCCAGAAGGGTCATACAGTGCATAGGAAATGTTTGGTTTAGATTTGATCCAAGGAAAGGGAGGGTAAGTCCACTTCCTTGGATCAAGTGCCCTTTACCAGCATCAAAACACCCCTTTGAAGTGTAAGTGCAGTACTGATATTTTTTGGATAAAAATACATAGACAAATGTTTTTTCTGTGATAATATAATAATCTTTATTTCTACAAGTACAGTGGTCCCTCGTTGTTCGTAATTAATCCGTTCCTGGAGCCGTTACTATAAATGAAATTTACGATTTACAAATCAATTTTCCCCATAAGAAATAATGTAAATACAATTAATCTGTTCCTGACACCCAGAAGTATTAAAACAAAAAAATTTTTAACATGAAATATGCATGTAGTACATAAACAATACAACGGGAAATAATGAATGAAACATTAACAGCATAACACTTACCTTTATTGGAGATTCTTCTTAGTGTATGGGAAACTGGAGGAGGAGAGAGAGTGGATTGTTTATAGTTTGGAAGGGGAATCCCCTTCCATCAACACCTCAGGTACCATTTGCTTTTCTGGGGTTGCTTCTCTTCTCTGTTTCTTAATGCCACTAGGACCACCTTGAGAGTCACTGGAGTCCTGTCTCACAAAATAACTGTGGAGAGAGCTCTGTTTCTGGCATCTCTTTAACACTTCCCTAAAATGGCCCAAGACTTTGTCACTGTACATGTTGCCAACCTGGCTTGCAACAACCTTGTTAAGGTGATGTTTCTCCATAAAGCTTTCCATCTTCCCCCACATAGTAAAAATCTCTTTAATTTCTGAAGGCACCTTCTTCCATCTCTCTTCCTCCTCCTCTGCAGCAAGATTCTGAGCTGCGATGTGTTGCTCTTCCTGCTGAAGCTCTTGCAGCTCCTCAGTGGTGAGCTCTTCATTGTGGTCTTTCACCAATTCTTCCACATCCTCCAAACTCACATCCAACCCCATGGAACTCCCCAGTGCCACAATTGATTTTACAACAGACATAGGCTCATTAGGGTCAGTCCCAAATTCTTCAAAATCCCTCTTGTCGACACAATCTGGCCACAATTTTCTCCAGGCAGAGTTCAAAGTCCTGGTAGTCACTCCCTCCCAAGCCATATCTATAAGGGTTATGCAGTGGAGGATGCTGAAGTGTTCTCTCCAAAATTCCCTTAGGGTCAAGTGAGTGTCTGTGGTCACAGTCAAGCACCTGTGAAACATTGCTTTTGTGTAGAGTTTTTTTAAAGTTTGCAATAACCTGCTGGTCCATGGGTTGGAGGAGAGGAGTAGTATTCGGGGGCAAGAACTTTACTGTGATGAACCCAAACTCCTCGAAAATTAGGTCATCCAAGTTTGGAGGATGAGCAGGTGCATTGTCCATTACTAGCAGGCACTTGAGATCCAATTTCTTTTCCAGGAGATACTCCTTCACACTAGGGCCAAACACTTCATTGAACCACTCGACGAAAATTTCCCTCGTGACCCATGCCTTACTATTAGATTTCCAAAACACACACAATTTACTCTTCATAACATTGTTTTTCCTGAACACTCTGGGATTTTCAGAATGGTACACTAGTAATGGCTTCACTTTGAAATCCCCACCAGCATTAGCACAGAACATTAGCGTCAGCCTGTCTTTCATAGGCTTGTGTCCTGGCATTGCCTTTTCCTCTTGTGTAATGAAGGTCCTCTTTGGCATTTTCTTCCAAAAGAGGCCTGTTTCGTCACAATTGAACACTTGTTCAGGTTTCAGTCCTTCAGCCTCTATGTACTCCTGGAATTCATGCACATATTTTTCAGTTGCCTTGTGGTCCGAACTGGCAGCCTCACCATGCCTTACCACACTGTGTATGCCAGTACGGTTCTTAAATCTCTCAAACCAGCCTTTGCTGGCCTTAAATTCACTCCACCACTATTTGCAGGCAATTTCTTTACCAAATCTTCATGCAACTGCCTAGCCTTTTCACAAATAAACGAAGTCATAAGAGTATCTCCTGCTAATTGTTTCTCATTTATCCACACCAATAATAACTTCTCAACCTCTTCCAGTACTGGTGATCTCATTTTTGTCAGCATAGTTACTCCCTTTGCAACAACAGCATCCTTTATTTCATTTTTCTTGGCCACTATGGAACATAAGGTTGTGTAGGGTTTCTTATACATCCTGGACAGTTCGGCCACACTTGTACCACTTTCATATTGTTCAATGATGGTTTTCTTAAATTCAATCGTATTTCTCACCTTCTTTACCACAGGCTTGGCACTAGGAGCTTTCTTTGGAGCCATGGAAGCTTATTTAGTACTTGCAAGCACTAAAATAAATGGAATATTATGAAATATTTCGCTGGAGCACGTGAGGGGACCTTCGCTCACTGGTAAACAATGCCAGACTGGCTGCCGCCCTGGCTCACACTGTGGGTACGCGTCCTGGACGAACTACGACTCACGAGTCAACCTATGAAAAGCGAGTCCATGTTTATACGAAAATACCTCTATGATTGGCGAATTTTACGATTGCCGAGAACTACGAAAAGCAGGGGACCACTGTACATGTACAATATATACAGGCCTAGCTGACATCAATGAGATATGTACTACTATATAGAAAGCCACTTGTTATACAGAGCATTTCTCACAAATTAGGTCTGTTTTGTCCCAGGATGTGACCCACACTAGTCCATTAACACCCAGGTACCCATTTTACTTTAAAGTAAAAGGACACAAGTGCAACTAATGTGACATTTTATTGTGGCAACGTTTCGCTCTCCAGAAGCTTTATCAAGCCATTACAAACAATACATGGGCACAGAGGGTATATAAAGGCTCAGAGTGAGGTGCAATACTAGTGAGGTACCATTTCGATGTTCACTAGTGGTAGTAGTAGTAGTGACAAAAGTAATACAATATGGTAGAGCAATTAATTCGTACATGAGTAAAAGGATATAAAAGCTATTACTTGGGTAACATAAAAATAGGTTGGACAAATATAGACTGGAAAGAGGCAGGTAGTTTCAGTGTTCACACTCTGTAATGTGCTTTGTGTAGTATAACAGGAGAGACTATGTGATGGCAGGGTTTACTGTTTTCAGGAAGATTCTTGCAAAGACTTCGGAGATGGTGAAGTTGCCGTTGTTTTGTTTAATTGTATTCGAAACAGCGATCAGTGCTGATTCGAGGCACTTGCGTCTGCGGAAATTAGTTTCTTTGATCACTAATTGGGCGTCTCTGAATTTCATGAGATGATTGGTGGAATTTCAGTGTTGTACACAGGCGTTGTTCAAGTTATCGTTCCTACATGCGTAAATGTGTTCATTGAGGCGGGTGTCGAGGTTTCTTGCTGTTTCACCTACGTAAATCTTGTCACAGCCTCCACAGGGTATAGTGTAAACTCCTGCATTGACTGGTTCGTGGTGCTTGGATTTTGTCCTGGTTAGATCCTTTACTGAAGTGCTAGAAGCGATGGCGACTCTGGTGTTAGCTTGTGAAAGTACTTTAGAAACGTTCAGTGCAACCTGGCTGTTGGGAAGAATTATAACTTTGTTGGGAGTGGTGTTGATGCGTGGAGAATTAATGATCTGAAGAGCTCTTTTCTTGCAGTCTTTGATGAAAAAGGGAGGAAAATGTAACTCATTGAATGTTTGGTGAATGTATGTACATTCCTCGTTAAGAAACTCAGGACTACAAATTCGGTATGCTCTTAGGAAAAACCCAATGATGATGCCTCTTTTGGTCTTGGTATCTTGACTGGACTAGAAGTGTGTGAGATCATTTTTATTGGTGGGTTTCCGATAAACTTGAAATCTTAGGTTGTTGTCTACTTTGTGAATGAGGACGTCGAGGAAAGGTAGCTTGTCATTGGACTCTTCTTCTAGTGTAAACTGGATCGCCGGTTCAACTGCGTTGAGCCTTGCCTGAAGATTCCGTACAACAAAACGTGTGGGAGTTATTACGAGGACGTCGTCCACGTAACGTAACCAAGTAACGCTTGAAGGGATGATGTTGGCGAAGTGTTCGGACTCTAGGTGTTCCATGTATAAGTTGGTTAGGACGGCACTGATGGGGGACCCCATTCCCATGCCGTAGGTTTGTTTGTAGAGCTTGTTATTGAAAGAAAAACAGTTGAAATTAACACAGAGTTCAATCAAGTCAACAAACTCTCTGGGAGGTAGAGGAAGATTAAGGTCCTGATTGACTTTACGTCGTAGAACCTCGATGGCTTTTTTGGTAGGTACTTTTGTGAAGAGGGAAGTCACATCCAAACTGCTTAGTTTCTTGTTACGGATGGAGAGGTTTCGGACGTGGTTGAGAAGGTTGCCTGAGTGTTTAAGATGAGCGGGGCTGATGGTCCCCAGAAGGCAGGAAAGATGTTTGGCAAGAACTCCGGCTAGTTTGTGTGGAGTACTGCCTATTCCTGACGTGATTGGTCTAAGAGGAATATTGTGTTTATGGGTCTTGGGTAAACCATACATGTGTGCTGGTTTAAGGTTGCTTGTTAATAAGCAAACACTCAGGCGACCTTCTCAACCACGTCCGAAACCTCTCCATCCGTAACAAGAAACTAAGCAGTTTGGATGTGACTTCCCTCTTCACAAAAGTACCTACCAAAAAAGCCATCGAGGTTCTACGACGTAAAGTCAATCAGGACCTTAATCTTCCTCTACCTCCCGGAGAGTGAACACTGAAACTACCTGCCTCTTTCCAGTCTATATTTGTCCAACCTATTTTTATGTTACCCAAGTAATAGCTTTTATATCCTTTTACTCATGTACGAATTAATTGCTCTACCATATTGTATTACTTTTGTCACTACTACTACTACTACCACTAGTGAACATCGAAATGGTACCTCACTAGTATTGCACCTCACTCTGAGCCTTTATATACCCTCTGTGTCCATGTATTGTTTGTAATGGCTTGATAAAGCTCCTGGAGAGCGAAACGTTGCCACAACAAAATGTCACATTAGTTGCACTTGTGTCCTTTTACTTTACATATTGTCGGTAATTCTACCAACTTTATTACACCCATTTTACTGATGGGTGAATGCAGACAACCGGTGTTTAGGAAACATGCCCAATGTTTCTACCCTCACTGGGAATTGAACCCTGACCCTCACCGTGTGAAGCGAGAGCTTTAGCCACCAGGCCATGGGGCCACACGGGGCCTTATCAATTTTGTTTATTTTAGGAATCTTCTAAGTTTTTTTTTTCAACATTCAACACTTTCACCATCATTCACACATAATCACTGTCTTTGCAGAGGCTTGTCAGGTCCCAATAAACCATTTGTCTCCATTCACTCCTATCTAACACTTTTTTTTAATTCCATTTCTAACATGTATTTTTGTTTTTCTTTTTTCTTTGGCATTTTCTGGAATTATTTTTTCCTGCATTGAGAGGGAGGGCCAATTTTTTCAGAGGTCAGTTTTTTGAGATCTGCAGCTGTAGTTGTGCAGTTACCTATTTATAATCACTGGAGGAACCTGCTTATATGACAGGTTAGGTTCTGGGCTACTGCTGTAAAGCAAAAATTGCTGTCAAGTGAAACATAGCCATTTTTCACTTTCAAATGCATAAAACAGCCTGAAAGCTTGTTTACACTATCATATACAGGTCAGCCATTACTAATCTAGTAATCAGTAATCTGGTTCCATCAGTAATCCGGCACTATTTTCGGCTAGTATAATTTCAAATTTCTTGGGTCGTCACACCAACCTGCTGCTACTGTTTGATGGCGCTACTTGCTGCATAAGTCATTCCAGTTTCTTTTTCTCCATTTAGTGTTATAACCTGCTCACTTTTAGCCCTAGCCATGGTTCTAACGAATAAAAAAATGCTTTGTGTTTTGTAAAGCACATACACCATACATTGTCCATAATAGATAAGGTGACTTTGAAGCCACTGTCGGTCGCCATGAGCTCAGCTCACTCAGATAAACTGTGACTGGTAAATTTGTGCCTACATATGAGAGACTAGGTCTGTGTGGTAAGTGTGCACTATATAAAAAAATCCTGCATCATGGAGTGCGTAATGATAAAAAACTGCGACCGTGTTTTTGATGTAAAACAGTGAATTTGCAGTGTATTTTTGTATGGGTTTTTGTGGTTGTATTCTCATTTTTTCTCTCATTTGACAGAATGGAAGATATATAGAAATAAATAAGATTTTGATTGGTTTCATGACGGAAAGTATGTACCTTGAAAGTGAGCTCAAAGTAGCAGAAATGTTCGATTTTTGCCGATGTTCAAGAGTAAACAAATGATGTCATCGTCCAATACATGTCCAACTGGCCAGTCTAATACACAGTCATGAATGGTTTGACATTATTTATACAATTACATATTACAATAATGCAGTAGTCTGCATAACAGTAAATCTTCTATTTTTTTGTGTGAATAAAAGTTCAAAATGGATGGCCTGGAGATGTGACTAATGAACAGAAAAAATGTAATTTTAGTGCCAGGAATGTCTGCATTGTTTATTCTGGACCCTATTTTGAAACTGGCATCTCTTGAAATTTGTGTGAAATTGGCCAAATTACCAATTTCTGACCACTTTATGGGGTAGTTGAAATAGGTAAATGAGCGGTTTCTTGTACTCAGTCGACAAAATAGAAGGAATACTAGTGAAATAGCTATGAGTTTGTTCAACTGGAATAATGGAATGGGCCAAAGATAGGGCATAAAGTGGGTGAAATCACTGGTGCATAAATATTGCTGTTGGGTCAAGTGTATTCTAACCTAACCACTCTGTAATCTGGCAAAATCACTAATCCGGTACCGTACAGGTCCCGATGGATTAGTGATGGTCAACCTGTATTAAGTGAACGATAGAGCTAGGCCTAAAAATGCAGCTCTCAACCAGCTCTCCGACCGGTGTACTGTACTATATGTATTTTACTTTTTGTTTTTTAATGCCTAGTTCTATTTTTAATATACATACTTTACTACTAAAAATATCATAAATGTGCAAAGGTGACATTAACCCTATGACTGTTTCGGTCATATATATATATATACGTCTTATGAGCCACCGTGTTTGACGTATATATATACTCAAAACTTCAAGTGGCTTCAAATCAAGCAAGAGAAAGCTGGTAGGCCCATATGTGAGAGAATGGGTCTGTGTGGTCAGTGTGCACCATATAAAAAAAATCCTGCAGCACACAGCATAATGAGAAAAAAAAATCTCCAACCGTGTTTTTGGATTAAAACGCCGACTTTGTGGTGTATTTTCGTGTAGTATTTATGGTTGTATTCTCATTTTCTTGGTGTCATTTGATAGAATGGAAAACATATTATAGAAATAGAGGTGACTGATTTTACTATGAAAAGAACCTTAAAATGGAGCTCAAATTAGGGGAAATGTTTGATTTTTGCTGATGTTCAAAAGTAAACAAATGATGTCATTGTCCAATAAATGTCCAGCTAGCCATTCTAATATGCAGTCATGAATGGGTTGACATTATTTATACAATTATTACAATACAGTGGACCCTCAACCAGCGATGGCATTGATTAACGATAAATCCGACCAGCGATACATTTTAACGCAAAAATTTTGCCTCGACTAGCGCTAAAAAACTCGACCAACACTATTCGTTCCGTCTGAGATGCGTCCACTTCTGGCCAATGTTTACAAGCCAGCCAGCCACCGCGGTCGCTTCCAAGCATACAATCGGAACATTTCATATTATCACAGCCTTTTTAGTGATTGCACCTGCAAAATAAGTCACCATGGGCCCCAAGAAAGCTTCTAGTGCCAACCCTACAGCAAAAAGGGTGAGAATTACTATGGATATGAAGAAAGAGATCATTGCTAAGTATGAAAGTGGAGTGCGTGTGTCTGAGCTGGCCAGGTTGTACACAAAACCCCAATCAACCATCGCTACTATTGTGGCCAAGAAAACGGCAATCAAGGAAGCTGTTCTTGCCAAAGGTGCAACTATGTTTTCGAAAATGAGATCGCAAGTGATAGAAGATGTTGAGAGACTGTTATTGGTGTGGATAAACGAAAAACAGATAGCAGGAAATAGCATCTCTCAAGAAATCTTATGTGAAAAGGCTAGGAAGTTGCATGAGGATTTAATTAGAAAAATGCCAGCAACTAGTGGTGATGTGAGTTTAAGGCCAGCAAAGGTTGGTTTGAGAGATTTAAGAATCGTAGTGGCATACATAGTGTGATAAGGCATGGCGAGGCTGCCAGTTTGGACCAAAAAGCAGCTGAAAAATATGTGCAGGAATTCAAGGAGTACATAGACAGTGAAGAATTGAAACCTGAACAAGTGTTTAATTGTGACACTGACAATGTTGTGAAACACTTTAGGAATGTCATAAAGGAACGAGAGGTACAGGCCTCTATGGACAGATATGTTGAGCTACAGAGGTCCAGTGACTCTCAAGCTGGTCCTAGTGGCATTAAAAGAAGAAGGGAAGTAACCCAGAAAAAGGACTTGCCACCTCATGTCCTAATGGAAGGGGATTCCCCTTCTAAACACTAAGAAGATCAACACTCTCCCCTCCTCCCATCCCATCAATCATCACCAGATCTTCAATAAAGGTAAGTGTCATGTAACTGTGCATGTCTTCTTCAGTTTGCGTGTATTAAAATTAATATTTCATGTGGTAAAAAAAATTTTTTTTCAATACTTTGGGGTGTCTTGCACAGATTAATTTGATTTCCATTATTTCTTATGGGGAAAATTAACTTGACTAACGATTATTTCGATTAACGATGAGCTCTCAGGAACGGATTAATATCGCTGGTTGAGGGTCCACTGTATTGCAGTAGTCTGCGTAACAGTAAATCTTCTATTTTTTGTTTGAATAAAAATTCAATATAGAAAGCAAGAGTAATATCAGAGAGGCTTGGAGATGTGACTGATGAACAAAAAAAATGTTATTTTAGAGCCAGGAATGTCTGCATTGTTCATTCCGGACCCTATTTTAAAACTGACATTTTTTAATTTGTGTGAAATTGGCCAAATTCCAAATTTCTGACCACATTATTGGGTAATTGAAATTGGTAAATGGGCAGTTTCTTGTACTCTATTGATAGAACAAATGGAGTTCTAAAGAAATAGCTATGAGTTTGGTCAACTGGAACAATGGAATTAGTTGAAAATAGGGCTCAAAGTGGGCGAAATCGCCAATTCGTAAATATCGCCGAGGTCACTAATTTCACGAGTGTAATTCCGTAAGTTCCCATCAAATTTCATTCTTTTGGTGTCATTACCACCGGGAAAACATTCTCTATCATTACATAAGAAAAAAATCTTTTTTTTTTTTTTTTTTCAAAAATTTTTTGACACCAGGAGACACCTCAGGATTTGGAGTTGCCACAGTCAGAGAGTTAAAACATCTAAACATGTTTGACACAAACCCACAACTAGTACATTATGCTTGAAATATCAGTAAGGGGTGGCTCCTTACTTAACGACCAATTTCCTTATTGACCTACTCTTAGGAGCAGAACTTGGTCATTAACCCTTTCAGGGTTTCAGCCGTACTAGTACGGCTTACGCCCCAGGGTTTTTGATGTACTAGTACGCCTAAATTCTAGCGCCCTCAAATCTAATGAGAGAAAGCTGGTAGGCCTACATATGAAAGAATGGGTCTATGTGGTCAGTGTGCGCAGTATAAAAAAAATCCTGCAGCACACAGTGCGTAATGAGAAAAAAACTTTGACCGTGTTTTTGGATTAAAACAGCGACTTTGCACTGTACGTATTTTCATATGGTATTTATGGTTGTATTCTAGTTTTCCTGGTCTCATTTTATAGAATGGAAGACATATTACAGAAATTGAGATGATTTTGACTGGTTTTACCATGAAAAGTACCTTGAAATTGAGCTCAAAGTAGCAGAAATGTTTGATTTTTACCAAAGTTCAAAAGTAAACAAATCATGCCAAGCGTCCAATACACGTCAACTGGTGAGTCTGATATTCTTTTACAAGTGCGCTGATATTATTTATACCATTTCTACACTAATGCAGTAGTCTGTATAACAGTGAATCTTCTATTTTTTGTAAGAATAAAAATTCAAAGTGGAAAGCCAAAGAAATGTAAGAAGGGCCTGGGGGTGTGACTAACGAACAGAGAACTTGTTATTTTAGTGCCAGGAATGTCTTTCTTGTTTATTCTGGACCCTATTCGGAAATTGGCATCTTTTGAAATTTGTGTGAAATTGGCAAAATTGCTAAATTGCTAAATTCTGACCACATTATTGGATAGTTGAAATCGGTAAATGGGTGGTTTCTTGTACTCATTCGATAGAACATATGGAGTTCTAGTGAAATAGTTATGATTTTTGTCGACTAGTACACTGGAATTGGCCGAAAATAGGGCTCAAAGTGGGCAAAATCGCCGATGCATAAACATCGTCAAGAACGCTAACTTCGCGAGAGCATAATTTCGTATGTTTTCCATCAAATTTCATACTTTTGGTGTCATTATGACCGGGAAAAGATTCTCTATCTTTTCATAAGAAAAAATAATTTTTTTTTTTTTAGAACTTTGGGCGACCCTGAGAACAATTCTCAGAGAGGGCCTGGTGACCCTGAAAGGGTTAAGTGAGGAGTACCTGTACATTTCACACATTACTTGCCTTAAAATATTTTCATCCTTAGCTAACTATAAAGTGGTGAATATATTTATTGTAGGAAGTCTGAATAAATAAAGAATGGGCATAATTGAAAACTGCTGCATTAGGAAAACACTGTAAAGAAAAGCTCTGGAAAGTGGGGTTTGCCTCTGTGTATTTAATATCACAAGAATAGCTCTATGCTTATGGTGTTTTGGCTGTTGCACCTCCTCTTGATACTAGTTCCATCATCACTCTCACTGTTTGCAAAGAAAACAGTAGATTTTGTTTACATATACCAGATGTTTACAATTTTTTGGCAGTTCTTAAAAGAAAATCTTAATATGTCAAGCATGTAGGTA
Organism: Cherax quadricarinatus; assembly: GCF_038502225.1. Classification (NCBI taxonomy): domain Eukaryota; kingdom Metazoa; phylum Arthropoda; class Malacostraca; order Decapoda; family Parastacidae; genus Cherax; species Cherax quadricarinatus. The sequence goes on from NC_091334.1 coordinate 16,307,490, forward strand.
GCAAGAGATTTATCATATTTTTTCCAATTCAGGACAGTTTAATACTTTCAGTATATTTTATAATATATATTTCTTGCTCATTAACCATTTTTCTTACATCTTTTCAAACTTTTTCTATTTTGTTACATTATATTAAATCCAAACACCATGCAACCTCTGTGTATGGTGCACTCACTACTCCAGTTTGGGGTCTAACACATACTGTGAACAATTTAACCTATATACAGTGGACCCCCGGTTAACGATTTTAATCCGTGCAAGAGGGCTCATCGTTATGCGAAATAATCGTTATGCGAATGAATTTTCCCCATAAGAAATAATGGAAATAAAATTAATCCGTGCAAGACGCCCAAAAGTATGAAAAAAAATTTTTTTTACCACATGAAATGTTAATTTTAATACACACAAACTGAAAAAGGCATGCACAATTACATGACACTTACTTTTATTGAAGATCTGGTGATGATTGATGGGATGGGAGGAGGGGAGAGCATTATCTTCTTACTGTTTAGAAGGGGAATCCCCTTCCATTAGGACTTGAGGTAGCAAGTCCTTTTCTGGGGTTACTTCCCTTCTTCTTTTAATGCCACTAGGACCAGCTTGAGAGTCACTGGACCTCTGTCGCACAACAAATCTGTCCATAGAGCTCTGTACCTCCCGTTCCTTCAAGACTTTCCTAAAATGGGCCATAACATTGTCATTGAAATAGTCACCAGCACGGCTTGCAACAGCTGTGTCAGGGTGATTTTCATCTATAAAGGTTTGCAGTTCAACCCACTGTGCACACATTTCCTTAATCTTTGAAGTAGGCACAATGGATTCCACAACTGGCATAGGCTTCTCAGGGTTAGCCCCAAACCCTTCAAAATCTTTCTTAATTTCCATACTAATTCTCACCCTTTTTACCACAGGGTTGGCACTAGAAGCTTTCTTGGGGCCCATGGTCACTTATTTTCCAGAAACAGCACCGAAAACACTGTAATAATACGAAATATTCCGAGTGTATGCTTGGATGTTACCGCGGAGGCTGGCTGGTAAACAATGGGACGGCCGGCACATGTGAGGGCACATTGGACGCGTCTTGGACGAAAATCGGTAAGCGGGTTTTTAATCGGTATGCGCGGCAAAAATTTTGCGATAAAAGTAATCGGTATGCGGAAAAATCGCTATGTGATGCCATCGTTATGCGGGGGTCCACTGTATATTCTTGCTACTTCTACTTACACTTAGGTCACACTACACATACATGTACACATTTATTTATACACACTCATCTGAGTTTTTCTTTGATTTTATCTTAATAGTTCTTGGTCTTATTACTTTTCCTTTTATATCCATGGGGAAGTGGAATAAGAATCTTTCCTCCGTAAGCCATGCGTGTTGTAAAAGTCAACTAAAATGCCGGGAACAATGGGCTAGTAACCCCTTTTCCTGTAAAGATTACTAAGAAGAAGAAAATTGTCAAAGTGGGAAGTCTGAATGTGTGTGGATGTTGTGCAAATGATAAGAAAGAGATGATTGTGGATGTTATGAATGAGAAGAAGCTGGATGTCCTGGCTTTAAGTGAAACAAAACTGAAGAGGGTGGGAGAGTTTCAATGGAGAGGAATAAATAGGATTAGGTCAGGGGTTTCAAATAGAGTTAGAGCTAAAGAAGGAGTAGCAATAATGTTGAAGGATAAGCTATGGCAGGAAAAGGGACTATAAATGTATTAATTCAAGGATTATGTGGAGTAAAATAAAGATTGGATGTGAAAAGTGGGTTATAATAAGCGTGTATGCACCTGGAGAAGAGAGAAGTGTAGAGAGAGAGAGAGATTTTGGGAAATGTTGAGTGAATGCGTGGGGAGTTTTGAATCAAGTGTGAGAGTAATGGTGGCTGGGGATTTCAATGCTAAAGTGGGTAAAAATTTTATAGAGGGTAAATATGGGGTGCCAGGGGTAAATGTAAATGGGGAGCCTTTAATTGAGCTATGTGTAGAAAGAGATTTGGTAATAAGTAATACATATTTTATGAAAAAGAGGATAAATAAATATACAAGGTATGATGTAGCACGTAATGAAAGTAGTTTATTAGATTATGTATTGGTGGATAAAAGGTTGATGGGTAGGCTCCAGGATGTACATGTTTATAGAGGAGCAACTGATATATCGGATCATTATTTAGTTGTAGCTACAGTTAGAGTAAGAGGTAGATGGGAAAAGAGGAAGGTGGCAACAACAAGTAAGAGGGAGGTGAAAGTGTATAAACTAAGGGAGGAGGACGTTCGGGTGAGATATAAGCGGCTATTGGCAGAAAGGTGGGCTAGTGCAAAGATGAGTAGTGGGGGGGTTGAAGAGGGTTGGAATAGTTTTAAAAATGCAGTATTAGAATGTGGGGCAGAAGTTTGTGGTTATAGGAGGGTGGGGGCAGGAGGAAAGAGGAGTGATTGGTGGAATGATGAAGTAAAGGGTGTGATAAAAGAGAAAAAGGTAGCTTATGAGAGGTTTTTACAAAGCAGAAGTGTTATAAGAAGAGCAGAGTATATGGAGAGTAAAAGAAAGGTAAAGAGAGTGGTGAGAGAGTGCAAAAGGAGAGCAGATGATAGAGTGGGAGAGGCACTGTCAAGAAATTTTAATGAAAATAAGAAAAAAATTTGGAGTGAGTTAAACAAGTTAAGAAAGCCTAGGGAAAGTATGGATTTGTCAGTTAAAAACAGAGTAGGGGAGTTAGTAGATGGGGAGATGGAGGTATTAGGTAGATGGCGAGAATATTTTGAGGAACTTTTAAAAGTTAAGGAAGAAAGAGAGGCAGTAATTTCATGCACTGGTCAGGGAGGTATACCATCTTTTAGGAGTGAAGAAGAGCAGAATGTAAGTGTGGGGGAGGTACGTGAGGCATTACGTAGAATGAAAGGGGGTAAAGCAGCTGGAACTGATGGGATCATGACAGAAATGTTAAAAGCAGGGGGGGATATAGTGTTGGAGTGGTTGGTACTTTTGTTTAATAAATGTATGAAAGAGGGGAAGGTACCTAGGGATTGGCGGAGAGCATGTATAGTCCCTTTATATAAAGGGAAAGGGGACAAAAGAGACTATAAAAATTATAGAGGAATAAGTTTACTGAGTATACCAGGAAAAGTGTACGGTAGGGTTATAATTGAAAGAATTAGAGGTAAGACAGAATGTAGGATTGCGGATGAGCAAGGAGGTTTCAGAGTGGGTAGGGGATGTGTAGATCAAGTGTTTACATTGAAGCATATATGTGAACAGTATTTAGATAAAGGTAGGGAAGTTTTTATTGCATTTATGGATTTAGAAAAGGCATATGATAGAGTGGATAGAGGAGCAATGTGCCAGATGTTGCAAGTATATGGAATAGGTGGTAAGTTATTAAATGCTGTAAAGAGTTTTTATGAGGATAGTGAGGCTCAGGTTAGGGTGTGTAGAAGAGAGGGAGACTACTTCCTGGTAAAAGTAGGTCTTAGACAGGGATGTGTAATGTCACCATGGTTGTTTAATATATTTATAGATGGGGTTGTAAAGGAAGTAAATGCTAGGGTGTTCGGGAGAGGGGTGGGATTAAATTTTGGGGAATCAAATTCAAAATGGGAATTGACACAGTTACTTTTTGCTGATGATACTGTGCTTATGGAAGATTCTAAAGAAAAATTTCAAAGGTTAGTGGATGAGTTTGGGAATGTGTGTAAAGGTAGAAAGTTGAAAGTGAACATAGAAAAGAGTAAGGTGATGAGGGTATCAAATGATTTAGATAAAGAAAAATTGGATATCAAATTGGGGAGGAGGAGTATGGAAGAAGTGAATGTTTTCAGATACTTGGGAGTTGACGTGTCGGTGGATGGATTTATGAAGGATGAGGTTAATCATAGAATTGATGAGGGAAAAAAGGTGAGTGGTGCATTGAGGTATATGTGGAGTCAAAAAATGTTATCTATGGAGGCAAAGAAGGGAATGTATGAAAGTATAGTAGTACCAACACTCTTATATGGGTGTGAAGCTTGGGTGGTAAATGCAGCAGCAAGGAGATGGTTGGAGGCAGTGGAGATGTCCTGTTTAAGGGCAATGTGTGGTGTAAATATTATGCAGAAAATTCGGAGTGTGGAAATTAGGAAAAGGTGTGGAGTTAATAAAAGTATTAGTCAGAGGGCAGAAGAGGGGTTGTTGAGGTGGTTTGGTCATTTAGAGAGAATGGATCAAAGTAGAATGACATGGAAAGCATATAAATCTATAGGGGAAGGAAGGCGGGGTAGGGGGCGTCCTCGAAAGAGTTGGAGAGAGGGGGTCAAGGAGGTTTTGTGGGCAAGGGGCTTGGACTTCCAGCAAGCTTGCGTGAGCGTGTTAGATAGGAGTGAATGGAGACGAATGGTACTTGGGACCTTACGATCTGTTGGAGTGTGAGCAGGGTAATATTTAGTGAAGGGATTCAAGGAAACCGGTTATTTTCATATAGTCGGACTTCAGTCCTGGAAATGGGAAGTACAATACTTGCACTTTGAAGGAGGGGTTTGGAATATTTGCAGTTTGGAGGGACATCTAAACTGTCATATCTGAGTGCCTCTGCAAAGATAGTGATTATGTATGAGTGATGGTGAAAGTGTTGAATGATGAAAGTTTTTTCTTTCCTTTTGGGTTTTTCTTTATTTTTGGGTCATCCTGCCTCGGTGGGAGATGGCTGGTGTGTTGAAAAAAAAAAAAAATTCCATTTTGAAGACTAATATTGCATAGGCACGTCTAACAACAGCATTTATTTGATATTCTGGTGATAAATTTGTATAATCACTCAAGATCTTTCTCTGTATCAGATATTCTTATATTTGAGTGCGATTTTTGTGATATTCTCTTATTAGCTACAGAAGCAGAGCTGTGCTTTTGGTCTTTCATCTACAGTAGATAATTCATCATATACAGTGGACCCCCGCTTAACGATCACCTCCAAATGCGACCAATTATGTAAGTGTATTTATGTAAGTGCGTTTGTACGTGTATGTTTGGGGGTCTGAAATGGACTAATCTACTTCACAATATTCCTTATGGGAAAAAATTCGGTCAGTACTGGCACCTGAACATACTACTGGAATGAAAAAAGTTCGTTAACCGGGGGTCCACTGTACATACTATAATTTTTTTTTTAATTTCCAGTGATTGTAAGTAAGGCAGTATGTAAGTTTGTTGAGGCACAGGTGCATATAAGTACAGTTATAATACATAATGTAAGTTATGTAGGATAATCCAAAAAAGTCAGACAAAGTGACTTATTACCTCCTCTTTTAATTCATTCTATTGTTGCATCAGTGTGAAAAGCTTTTATAGTATCCTTTCAGCTCCACTTTCTTTGTGAAAAAACTAATTATATTCTGTGTTTCAGATGCTAAACTATTATCAAATATTATAGTGGATAAAAATGGAAAAATTGCACAGAAGATTGCCACAGATGCACTAAGCTGTGATGTCACAGGAGGAATCGAGCTCAAACTAAGCTCAGCTATAAACATTGTTGTACAAAACAAGGGAACCATACCAGTGTTTGTGTGTAAAGTTGGATCTGAAGCAGCAGAGAAGATATGTTTAGAAAAGCAACCCAGTTTGCATGATGGTGGGACAGTCATAACTTTATCTCAAGATAATTAGCTGTTGCTTTCATATAATGTGTAAGCTCATCTGTTGACAGTATATTTATTAAAAAACAATGTCTATCACTTTATCATTTACATTCCATATGTAATAATTAATGAGTTATGGTTAATGCAGTTATGAGCTTGTTTTTAATTTTGTGGAGTTGTTCTGTTGATTACATGAGGGTCATCAACCCTTAAACTGTCCAAACGTAGATCTACATTTTTTCAACATTTGAAAGTATGTAAAAAAACGTATTTTTTTTTTTTACATTTAAAGAGTGTAAAAAACTTTGATCTACATTTTTTTTTATATTTGAAAATATTCTAGGTAGTAGGTTGGTAGATAGCAACCGCCCAGGGAGGTGCTACCGTCTTGCCAAGTGAGTGTAAAACGAAAGCCTGTAATTGTTTTACATGATGGTAGGATTGCTGGTGTCTTTTTTCTGTCTCATAAACATGCAAGATTTCAGGTACGTCTTGCTACTTCTACTTACACTTAGGTCACACTACACATGCATGTACAAACATATATATACATACCCCACTGGGTTTTCTTCTATTTTCTTTCTAGTTCTTGTTCTTGTTTATTTCCTCTTATCTCCATGGGGAAGTGGACCAGAATTCTTCCTCCGTAAGCCATCCCCAAAGAGAAAATACTTTCATCATTCAACACTTTTGCGTCACTCACACATAATCACTGTTTTTGCAGAGGTGCTCAGGATACAACAGTTTAGAAGCATATACATATAAAAATACACAATATATCCCTCCAAACTGCCAATATCCCAAACCCCTCCTTTAGAGTGCAGGCATTGTACTTCCCATTTCCAGGACTCAAGTCCGGCTGTATAAAATAACCGGTTTCCCTGAATCCCTTCACTAAATATTACCCTGCTCACACTCCAACAGCTCGTCAGGTCCCAAATACCATTCGTCTCCATTCACTCCTATCTAACACGCTCATGCACACTTGCTGGAAGTACAAGCATACATATACACACCCCTCTGGGTTTTCTTCTATTTTCTTACTAGTTCTTGTTCTTGTTTATTTCCTCTTATCTCCATGGGGAAGTGGAACAGAATTCTTCCTCCGTAAGCTATGAGTGTTGTAAGAGGCGACTAAAATGCTGGGAGCAAGGGGCTAGTAACCCCTTCTCCTGTATAAATTACTACATTTAAAAAGAGAAACTTTCGTTTTTCTTTTTGGGCCACCCCACTTCAGTGGGATACGGCTGGTACGTTGAAGAAGAAGAATAATTTGAAAATATGTAAAAAAAACATAGATCTACTTTTGGAGCACTACATATGTGAACGTAGATCTATGTTTGGAAAGTTTAAGGGTTAAGGTTCATTGTACCTGTACTCTTCCAATTAAGAATACTTTAGTCCCAAACATTGAGATTAGCAATGAAACGTACACACCCATCATGTATAATGTCTTAAGATATGTGTTTGTTTTTCTCCTTTTCTTTTTACACACTGGTCATCTCCCACTGAGGCAAGAGTGACCCAAAAAAGAAACACTTTCACCATCATTCACACATAATCACTATTTTTGCAGAGGTGCAATGATACGACAGTTCAGATGTTACTCCAAACACCAGATATCCCAAACCCCTCCTTTCAAGTGTAAGCATTGTACTTCCCACCTCCAGGACTCAAGTATGGCTAACCGGTTTCCCTGAATCCCTTCACAAAATATTACCCTACTCACACTCCAGTAGCTCGTCAAATCCCAATAACCATTTGTCTCCACCAACATGCTCACTCATGTTCCTCGTACTGATATTTATTACGTATTTTCATTTTTTTGACTGAAATTAAAAATTTTATAGCTCATTCTCTTATAATAATAATAATAATAATAATAATAATAATAATAATAATAATAATATTTTTTTTATTATTATTATTATCACACTGGCCGATTCCCACCAAGGCAGGGTGGCCCGAAAAAGAAAAACTTTCACCATCATTCACTCCATCACTGTCTTGCCAGAAGGGTGCTTTACACTACAGTTTTTAAACTGCAACATTAACACATTTATTACAGTGCATACTGTAATACATGATACAGTAATTTGAAAGGCCATAGTATGCACAACATTTAGGCATATATCAAGCCGCCGCCTTTCAACATATTTGTGCTTATTGACATGAGGTTAAGAATATCAGTTGAGATACAGTTTAGAAAATTATTCACTAAACATTAACAACAAACTGGAAAAGGTTGAATGGTACAATATAATAACAAAAATAAGTTATTAGTTTACAGTTAGACATTATTTAATAACTGTAGTAAGTGACAGGTTAGAAATAACTGGATTATATCATTTAGGCACACAATACTTGTTTTAGGAGTGCTGTATGGCCCTAGTGCCTGTTATGATTGTAATAATAATAGTACAGTGGAACCTCAGTACTTGAACTTAATTCTTTCCAGAAGGCTGTTTGAGTGCTGATCCATTTCAGTATCGAACAAATTCTTCCCAACCAATTTTCTTTTTGGTTGGCTGTTATCACTAATCTTTGTAAGCCCCATGGTGACTTATTTATACAAATATAAAAAAAAATGCGAAGAAACACAAAATAGTTTACAGCAAAGTTCTGGCAGGTTGTGTTTGTTTGGTAAAGTGCTGAGCTTTGTTCGAGTAGGGAGCTGTTTGAGTACCGAGGTTCCACTGTACTTGTTTTAGCTTTTACTTGAATTCACTAAGTGTTCAGCAAGTTTTTATTTGTTAGGTAAGTAGACACAGATACAACTAATGTGATGTTTTATTGTGGCAGTGTTTCGCTCTCCAAGAGCTTTGTCAAAGCGTTATGACTTGGCAGTTACCGGAGAGTAATAAAATGTCACATTGCTTGATTAGTTGACAATAAAATGTCACAGTAGTAGCATCTGTGTCCTTTTACCTAACATTTTTGTCAGTAATTCTACCATTATTACTAAGTTTTCATTTCATCTGATAAGTTATTCCATATTTTTGGCCCCTTAATTTACATAGAAATTCTTGGCTATTCCCAGAATTTTGTAAAGACTGCGTTTACTCGTATGCTTCAAATTCTTCTTTTTTCCTAAAGCTGCCTCTCTAGTGAAGACATCTGTATTTTACCTTGAATACTCTTGTTAACAAAATCATGATAAAACATTTTGTCCTCTGGACATTAAATTTATATTTTATCAAAGTGATACACTTCAAAACAATGTGGTTTGAAGCTGTTTACTCTTATTTTCCAGCTCCTCTAGCCTTCCATAATAGTCGTGAAACTGGCCACTACTTTTGGCCAAACTATAAATACACAGAAGCAGTGTTTACCTTGTGCTTCATAAAGACACAAGCATTAATTTGAAACTTTTATTAGGATGATGTTTCCCCTGTGCAGCAGACTATTAAGTCTTAATAAAGTTTACAGTTGGTATTTGTGTGTACAGAAGAATCCCCTCCCCCCCACGTATCTGTGGGTGATATGTTATAAGACCTGCCATGGAGACCCGAAACTGCAGAAAGTAGAGAACCCTATATACGAGTTGATTTTCGTTTACATACTTTTTTTTTTATAACAAGTCGGCCGTCTCCCACCGAGGTATGGTGACCCAAAAAGAAAGAAAATCCCCAAAAAGAAAATACTTTCATCATCATTCAACACTTTCACCTCACTCATACATAATCACTGTTTTTGCAGAGGTGCTCAGAACACAACAGTTTAGAAGCATATACTGTACGTATAAAGATACACAACATATCCCGAAACCCCTCCTTTGAGTGCAGGCATTGTACTTCCCATTTCCAGGACTCAAGTCCAGCTATATAAAAATAACCAGTTTCTCTGAATCCCTTCACTAAATATTACCCTGCTCACACTCCAACAGATCGTCAGGTCCAAAATACCATTCGTCTCCATTCACTCTTATTGAACACGCTCATGCACGCCTGCTGGAAGTCAAAGCCCCTCGCCCACAAAACCTCCCTTATCCCTTCCTTCGAACCTTTTCGAGGACAACCCCTACCCTGCCTTCCTTCCCCTACAGATTTAAATGCTCTCCATGTCATTCTACTTTGGTCCATTCTCTCTAAATGACCAAACCACCTCAACAACCCCTCTTCAGCCCTCTGACTAATACTTTTATTAACTCCACACCTTCTCCTAATTTCCACACTCCATAATATTTACACTGCATAATATTTACACCACACATTGCCCTTAGACAGGACATCTCCACTGCCTCCAACTGCCTCCTTGCTGCTACATTCACAACACAAGCTTCACACCCATATAAGAGTGTTGGTACTACTATACTTTCATACATTCCTTTTTTTTGCGTCCATAGATAACGTTTTTTGTCTCCACATATACCTCAATGCACCACTCACCGTTTTTCCCTCATCAGTTCTATGATTAACCTCATCCTTCATAAATCCATCCACCAACACGTCAACTCAAAAGTATCTGAAAACATTCACTTCCATACTCCTCCCCAATTTGATATCCAATTTTTCTTTATCTAAATCACTTGATACTCTCATCACCTTACTCTTTTCTATGTTCACTTTCAACTTTCTACCTTTACACACACTCCCAAACTCATCCACTAACCTTTGCAATTTTTCTTTAGAATCTCCCATAAGCACAGTATCATCAGCAAAAAGCAACTGTGTCAATTCCCATTTTGTATTTGATTCCCCATAATTTAATCCCACCCCTCTCCTGAACACCCTAGCATTTACATCTTTTACAACCCCATCTATAAATACAGTGGACCCCCGCTTTACGATCAGCTCCCAATGCGACCAATTATGTAAGTGTATTTATGTAAGTGTGTTTGTACATGTATGTTAGGGGGTCTGAAATGGACTAATCTAATTCACAATATTCCTTATGGGAACAAATTCGTTCAGTAATGGCACCTGAACATACTTCTGGAATGAAATAATATCGTAAGCCGGGGGTCTACTGTATATTAAACAACCATGGTGACATTACACATCCCTGTCTAAGACCTACTTTTACCGGGAAGTAGTCTCCCTCTCTTCTACACACCCTAACTTGAGCCTCACCTATTCCATATACTTGCAACATCTGCCACATTGCTCCCCTATCTACTCTATCATATGCCTTTTCTAAATCCATAAATGCAATAAAAACTTCCCTACCTTTATCTAAATACTGTTCACATATATGCTTCAATGTAAACACTTGATCTACACATCCCCTACCAACTCTGAAACAACCTTGCTCATCTGCAATCCTACATTCTGTCTTACCTCTAATTCTTTCAATAATAACCCTACCATACACTTTTCCTGGTATACTCAGTGAGCTTCTTCTTCTTTCAACGTACCAGCCGTATCCCACCGAGGTGGGGTGGCCCAAAAGGAAACACAAAAGTTTCTCCTTTCAAATTTAGTAATATATACAGGAGAAGGGGTTACTAGCCCCTTGCTCCTGGCATTTCAGTCGCCTCTTACGACACGCATGGCTTACGGAGGAAGAATTCTGTTCCACTTCCCCATGGAGATAAGAGGAAATAAACAAGAACAAGAACTAGAAAGAAAATAGCAGAAAACCAAGAGGGGTGTGTATATATATGCTTATACACGTATGTGTAGTGTGACCTAAGACATACATTACTTACCTTAACATATTTTTGTCCTTAGCTTAGTGACTGGTGAATATATTTATTTTAGGAAGTATGAATAAATGAAAAATAGGTATAAATGAAAACTGCTGCATTAGTGAAATGCTGTAAAGTGAATTGCTATAAACCAGGGCCTGCCTGTAAATCATTTGTATGGTATGTACAAAGAAATGAACTATTATTTATTTTTTATTAACACATCGGCCATTTCCCACCAAGGCAGGGTGGCCCAAAAAAGAAAAACTTTCATCATCACTCACTCTATCACTGTCTTGCTAGAGGTACGCCTACACTACAGTTTTTAAACTGCAACATTAACACCCCTCCTTCAGAGTGCTGGCACTGTACTTCCCATCTCCAGGAATCAAGTCCGGCCTGCCGGCTTCCCTGTTATTTTGTTAACACACTGGTCCTCTCCCACCGAGGTAGGGTGACCTGAAAAAGAAACACTTTCACCATCATTCACACTATTACTTGTCTTTCCAGAGGCAAGATAGTGTATTATCCTTATGGTTGTAGTACTTCCCTAGTGAATATAATAATTAAACAGGAACATCAGTACACTTTGTGCATTTATCACAGTTAAACATGTAACATTAAAATAAATTTTTTCCACTCTTCAACTTTCAACATGCTGGCCATCTTCCACCGAGGCAAGGTGACCCAAAAAAAGAAAAACTCACCATCATTCACACATAATCACTGTCTTTGCAGAGTTGTGCAGTTGCAACAATATTTCCATTTAAAAACCATGGTATATGGACTGTATCAGAAAGAATGTGTATTGTAATATACTACTGCACTTTACAGAGGAACATATACTGAGAAGTGAATCTTTTCAGGAGGGCCACACATATACAGTACCTCTTTTCAATGTTCCACATTTTCATTGGCTTGCAAATGAGCCAATGTTCCACTTGCTGGTGAAAATCATCAGTGAGTGTGACATAATGAACAATGGCTCAGTTTGAAGTCAAAGAAAGCAAGGAACACTGAAAAGAGGTGCTGTGCATGTGGGGCCCTCCTGTACATGGAAAGCTTATAGAACTTTAACCTGTATCATCCAAAAGTGTCACAAAGTGTATTTAAACATTTTATTTTCTAAACTGCAGTACTGTAATATTAAAATATAATTTGTTAAAAAATATTGGTTAAATGTCTTGAGATATTTTTTTTTTGTCTTATCTATACTGTACCTGTCTCCTAGTTGTACACCATATTTCATATTTTTCAAGAGAGTGTAGGTTCAGAGCTTTCAGTCCATCTTCTAAGGAAAAGTTCCTGATACTGGGGATTAATACTGTTCTCCTACTCTGTATATCAGGAAGACCACTGCAGGACAGGTGAAGCAGTCTATGGAAATGTAGTTGCACAGTTTGGGCAGGGTGGTAGGGTGAAGGATGATTGGTGAAAGCCTCTTGACACAAAGAACTGAAACTACCCTCCCTTTCCTTAGAATGAATCAGATTGCCTCCCATTTTTCTGGTGCTGTATGACTCCTACAGGTTTAGTGCCCCAATGCATGTAATAAGTCTTTATGAGAACCATAGGATACATAGGGTGAGTGAGGCTCAGTATTTCATAAGAAGTGTAAGATACATAAGGCAGGAGGGTGAATGAGGCTCAGTACTTCATGAGAACCATCGGATACATAGGGTGTGAGGGTGGTATGAGGGCTTCAACTACTGTCTCCTCTTCCTTCATGTTCTGGTAGTGTGCCACTGGACACATCCACCAGTACACATGAGTCACTGCCAAAAAGAGAGGACACAGAATAAGATGCTAAGTATTTATGGATTATGGTAAAGACTTTGTATAATAATCTGATATATCTTACTGCTATTATCTCATTATTAAATGCATGACCAATGACATTGAGTCTTTAGAGATTTATTAATGATATGGTATTTATGTATTTATGGTAGGGTGACCCAAAGTGTGTTTACACTTTGGGTCACCCTACCTTGATAGTAGGGTAACCCAAAAAAAGGAAACACATTTAACATCCCTTATTCATTTATCTCGCTGAGTCTAACAAACTGATGAACTATTATAACATGCCAATATAAGCTATAATTAGTAGGTCTCCATAAACATGTCAACATACCAAAGCAAATGATGTTGATGAGCCCTGAGACGATGTAGACACCACCTTTGGACAGTGTTGGGTCATCCTTGCCATACACAAAAAGAATTACAATACCAGCCACCTGTAGGGCAAATGGTACCATCTCCAGGGCTATCCATGGCAGCAACAGAGAACGTAGATTCTAATATAAAGAAATAAGAGTGAAATCCAGGGAAGTTAGACTGTTAGGAAAAAACAATACAAGCTTTATTTAGGAAATCCAAAATGATTTTACAAGAAGGTAGTATAAAGTAAATTTGTACAATGGTTCTGAGGGCACATACCAGTAGACATTGTACCATACATAAATGGTACACTATGTAGATTTAATCTTAGTGGCTATGTGTATGGAGTGAGGAATGAGGCTCTGACTTAATATATGTCAGTGCCTTGGAAAATACGCCAATGTATATAAGGTAATGGAGAGGGAGGCAAGTGCTTAGAGTTTGGTTGTTGCAATGACCAATGCACTCTAACTTTAATGAACTCAAAATTTTGCTACAGTGCTATATTTTCTTTCTTTCAACACACCGGCTGTATCCCTCCGAGGCGGGGTGGCCCAAAAGGAAACACGAAAGTTTCTCCTTTTACATTTAGTAATATATACATGAGAAGGGGTTACTAGCCCCTTGCTCCTGGCATTTTAGTCGCCTCTTACAACACGCATGGCTTACGGAGGAAGAATTCTGTTCCACTTCCCCATGGAGGTAAGAGGAAATAAACAAGAACAAGAACTAGTAAGAAAGTAGAAAAAAATTCACAGGGGTGTGTATATATACGCTTGTACATGTATGTGTAGTGTGACCTAAGTGTAAGTAGAAGTAGCAAGACATACCTGAAATCTTGCATGTTTATGAGACAGAAAAATGTACACCAGCAATCCTACCATCATGTAAAACAATTACAGGCTTTCGTTTTACACTCACTTGGCAGGACGGTAGTACCTCCCTGGGCAGTTACTGTCTACCAACCTACTACGTAGAAGTGCTATATTTGTTTGAATCAAATTATTATTCATTGCTAATACAGTATTTCTTAGTTTTGGAATTCATTGTTGCATTTCTCAGGACTTTTTCTATTCTATTTATATGTTTCTTTAAGTCTGGAAACCTATGACTACATAATCTAATTTAGTTCTAGCCTAAATTTTCAAAATTTTGTTTAAGAATATGTACTTGTCTTAAGACCTGTTTTAAATCTGACCCAATTCTAGTACTGTATACTGAAACATCATTTTAAGATTTATCAGCAGTTTGTAGGTTAACTGTGAATTTTTGCTGCCATGGTTTTATGACTTATTCTTCTTTATGTGATCATTTATTTGCATTTACCTTGTTCAGCCACTGAGCAGAAGTTTGTGGCTATAGGGGGGTGAGTGCAGGAGGAAAGAGGAGTGATTGGTGGAATAATGAAGTAAAGCGTGTGATAAAAGAGAAAAAGGTAGCTTATGAGAGGTTTTTACAAAGCAGAGGTGTTATAAGAAGAGCAGAGTATATGGAGAGTAAAAGAAAGGTGAAGAGAGTGGTGAGAGAGTGTAAAAGGAGAGCAGATGATAGAGTGGGAGAGGCACTGTCAAGAAATTTTGATGAAAATAAGAAAAAAATATTGGAGTGAGATAAACAAGTTAAGAAAGCCTAGGAAACAAATGGATTTGTTAGTTAAAAAGAGAGTAGGGGAGTTAGTAGATGGGGAGATGGAGATACTGGGTAGATGGTGGGAATATTTTGAGGAACTTTTAAATGTCGACGAAGAAAGGGAAACGGTAATTTCATGCACTGGCCAGGGAGATATACCATCTTTTAGGAGTGAAAAAGAGCAGGATGTGAGTGTGGGGGAGGTGCGTGAGGCATTACATAGAATGAAAGGGGGTAAAGCAGCTGGAACTGATGGGATCATGACAGAAATATTAAATGCAGAGGGGGGATACAGTGTTGGAGTGGTTGGGATTTTTGTTTAATAAATGTATGAAAGAGGGGAAGGTACCTTGGGATTATCAGAGAGCATGTATAATTCCTTCATACAAAAGGAAGGGGGACAAAAGAGATTGTAAAAATTATAGAGGAACAAGTTTACTGAGTATACCAGGAAAAGTGTATGGTAGGGTTATTATAGAAAGAATTAGAGGCAAGACAGAATGTGGGATTGCGGATGAGCAAGGAGGTAGGTAGGGGATGTGTAGATCAAGTGTTTACATTGAAGCATATATGTGAACAGTATTTAGATAAAGGCAGGGAAGTTTTCATTGCATTTATGGATTTAGAAAAGGCATATGATAGAGTGGATAGGGGAGCAATGTGGCAGATGTTGCAAGCATATGGAATAGGTAGTACATTACTAAATGCTGTAAAGAGTTTTTATGAGGATAGTGAGGCTCAGGTTAGGGTGTGTAGAAGAGAGGGAGACTACTTTCCGGTAAAGGTGGGTGTTGGGGTAAATGCTAGGGTGTTGGGGAGAGGAGTGGGATTAAATTATGGAGAATCAAATACAAAATGGGAATTGACACAGTTACTTTTTGCTGATGATACTGTGCTTATGGGAGATTCTAAAGAAAAGTTGCAAAGGTTAGTGGACGAGTTTGAGAGTGTGTAAAAGTAGAAAGTTGAAAGTAAACATAGAAAAGAGTAAGGTGATGAAGGTATCAAATGATTTAGATAAAGAAAAATTGGATATCAAATTGGAGAGGAGGAGTATTGAAGAAGTGAATGTTTTCAGATAATTGGGAGTTGGCGTGTCAGCGGATGGATGTATGAACGATGAGGTTAACCATAGAATTAATGAAGGAAAAAAGGTGAGTGGTGCATTGAGGTATATGTGGAGAGTGGAGATAAACATTATCTATGGAGGCAAAGAAGGGAATGTATGAAAGTATAGTGGTACCAACACTCGTATATGGGTGTGAAGCTTGGGTTGTAAATGCTGCAGCGAGGAGGCAGGTGGAGGTGGTGGAGATGTCCTGTCTAAGGGCAGTGTGTGGTGTAAATATTATGCAGAGAATTCAGAGTGTGGAAATTAGGAGGTGTAGAGTTAATAAAAGTATTAGTCAGAGGGCTGAAGAGGGGTTGTTGAGGTGGTTTTGTCATTTAGAGAGAATGGATCAAAATAGAATGACATGGAGAGCGTATAAATCTGTAGGGGAAGGAAGGCGGGGTAGGAGTCGTCCTCGAAAAGGTTGAAGGGAGGGGGTAAAAGAGGTTTTGTGCTCGAGGTGCTTGGACTTCCAGCAAGCATGCGTGAGCGTGTTAGATAGGAGTGAATGGTATTTGGGACCTGACGAGCTGTTGGAGTGTGAGCAGGGTAATATTTAGTGAAGGGATTCAGGAAAACTGGTTATTTTTATATAGCCGGACTTGAGTACTGGGAATGGGAAGTACAATGCCTGTACTTTAAAGGAGGGGTTTGGGATATTGGCAGTTTGGAGGGATGTGTATCTTGCACACGAAAATCACTCACTACGAAAGCAAAAGACTTGGCAGATGATGCAACATCCCCCCAATGAAAAGCAGGGGTGTCACTAGCACGTTAAGAGACCATACAATAAGTGTTAGGGGCCCGAGACTGTTCAACTGCCTCCCAGCATACATAAGGGGGATTACCAACAGACCCCTGGCAGTCTTCAAGCTGGCACTGGACAAGCACCTAAAGTCAGTTCCTGACCAGCCGGGCTGTGGCTCATACGTTGGTTTGCGTGCAGCCAGCAGTAACAGCCTGGTTGATCAGGCTCTGATCCACCAGGAGGCCTGGTCACAGACCGGGCTGCGGGGGCGTTGACCCCCGGAACTCTCTCCAGGTAAACTCCAGGTAATACGCATATGCTTTTAAACTGTTGTGTTCTGAGCACCACTGCAAAAGCAGTGATTATGTATGAGTGAGGTGAAAGTGTTGAATGATGATGAAAGTATTTTCTTTTTGGGGATTTTCTTTCTTTTGGGTCACCCTGCCTCAGTGGGAGACAGTGTTAAAAAAAAAAAAAAGAAAAAATGTACAAGGTATACAGGCCAAGCTGATATCATTGACATACTACTATATACAAAGCCCCTTGTTATTACCTGGAGTTTACCTGGAGAGAGTTTCGGGGGTCAACGCCCCCGCGGCCCGGTCTGTGACCAGGCCTCCTGGTGGATCAGCGCCTGATCAACCAGGCTGTTGCTGCTGGCTGCACGCAAACCAACGTACGAGCCACAGCCCGGCTGATCAGGAACTGACTTTAGGTGCTTGTCCAGTGCCAGCTTGAAGACTGCCAGGGGTCTGTTGGTAATCCCCCTTATGTGTGCTGGGAGGCAGTTGAACAGTCTCGGTCCCCTGACACTTATTGTATGGTCTCTTAACGTGCTAGTGACACCCCTGCTTTTCATTGGGGGGATGGTGCATCGTCTGCCAAGTCTTTTGCTTTCGTAGTGAGTGATTTTCGTGTGCAAGTTCGGTACTAGTCCCTCTAGGATTTTCCAGGTGTATATAATCATGTATCTCTCCCTCCTGCGTTCCAGGGAATACAGGTTTAGAAACCTCAAGCGCTCCCAGTAATTGAGGTGTTTTATCTCCGTTATGCGCGCCGTGAAAGTTCTCTGTACATTTTCTAGGTCGGCAATTTCACCTGCCTTGAAAGGTGCTGTTAGAGTGCAGCAATATTCCAGCCTAGATAGAACAAGTGACCTGAAGAGTGTCATCATGGGCTTGGCCTCCCTAGTTTTGAAGGTTCTCATTATCCATCCTGTCATTTTTCTAGCAGATGCGATTGATACAATGTTATGGTCCTTGAAGGTGAGATCCTCCGACATAATCACTCCCAGGTCTTTGACGTTGGTGTTTCGCTCTATTTTGTGGCCAGAATTTGTTTTGTACTCTGATGAAGATTTAATTTCCTCATGTTTACCATATCTGAGTAATTGAAATTTCTCATCGTTGAACTTCATATTGTTTTCTGCAGCCCACTGAAAGATTTGGTTGATGTCCGCCTGGAGCCTTGCAGTGTCTGCAATGGAAGACACTGTCATGCAGATTCGGGTGTCATCTGCAAAGGAAGACACGGTGCTGTGGCTGACATCCTTGTCTATGTCGGATATGAGGATGAGGAACAAGATGGGAGCTAGTACTGTGCCTTGTGGAACAGAGCTTTTCACCGTAGCTGCCTCGGACTTTACTCTGTTGACGACTACTCTCTGTGTTCTGTTAGTGAGGAAATTATAGATCCATCGACCAACTTTTCCTGTTATTCCTTTAGCGCGCATTTTGTGCGCTATTACGCCATGGTCACACTTGTCGAAGGCTTTTGCAAAGTCTGTATATATTACATCTGCATTCTTTTTGTCTTCTAGTGCATTTAGGACCTTGTCGTAGTGATCCAGTAGTTGAGACAGACAGGAGCGACCTGTTCTAAACCCATGTTGCCCTGGGTTGTGTAACTGATGGGTTTCTAGATGGGTGGTGATCTTGCTTCTTAGGACCCTTTCAAAGATTTTTATGATATGGGATGTTAGTGCTATTGGTCTGTAGTTCTTTGCTGTTGCTTTACTGCCCCCTTTGTGGAGTGGGGCTATGTCTGTTGTTTTTAGTAACTGAGGGACGACCCCCGTGTCCATGCTCCCTCTCCATAGGATGGAAAAGGCTCGTGATAGGGGCTTCTTGCAGTTCTTGATGAACACAGAGTTCCATGAGTCTGGCCCTGGGGCAGAGTGCATGGGCATGTCATTTATCGCCTGTTCGAAGTCATTTGGCGTCAGGATAACATCGGATAGGCTTGTGTTAATCAAATTTTGTGGCTCTCTCATAAAAAATTCATTTTGATCTTCGACTCTCAGTCTGGTTTGCGGCTTGCTAAAAACTGAGTCATATTGGGACTTGAGTAGCTCACTCATTTCCTTGCTGTCATCTGTGTAGGACCCATCTTGTTTAAGTAGGGGCCCAATACTGGACGTTGTTCTCGATTTTGATTTGGCATAGGAGAAGAAATACTTTGGGTTTCTTTCGATTTCATTTATGGCTTTTAGTTCTTCCCGCGATTCCTGACTCCTAAAGGATTCTTTTAGCTTAAGTTCGATGCTTGCTATTTCTCTGACCAGTGTCTCCCTGCGCATTTCTGATATATTGACCTCTTTTAGCCGCTCTGTTATTCTTTTCCGTCGCCTGTAAAGGGAGCGCCTGTCTCTTTCTATTTTACATCTACTCCTCCTTTTTCTTAGAGGAATAAGCCTTGTGCATACATCGAGTGCCACCGAGTTAATCTGTTCTAGGCATAAGTTTGGGTCTGTGTTGCTTAGTATATCTTCCCAGCTTATATCGGTTAGGACTTGGTTTACTTGGTCCCACTTTATGTTTTTGTTATTGAAGTTGAATTTGGTGAATGCTCCCTCGTGACTAGTCTCATTTTGTCGGTCTGGGGCTCCACGCATACATGTCTGAACCTCAATTATGTTGTGATCTGAGTATATTGTTTTTGATATGGTGACATTTCTTATCAGATCATCATTGTTAGTGAAGATGAGGTCTAGTGTATTCTCCAGTCTAGTAGGCTCTATTATTTGCTGGTTTAAATTGAATTTTGTGCAGAGATTTAAAAGCTCGTGTGAGTGTGAGTTTTCATCAGAGCTGCCTCCTGGTGTTATTACTGCAACAATATTATTTGCTATATTCCTCCATTTTAGGTGCCTTAAGTTGAAATCCCCCAGGAGCAAGATGTTGGGTGCAGGAGCTGGAAGATTTTCCAGACAGTGGTCAATTTTTAACAGCTGTTCCTGGAATTGCTGGGATGTTGCATCCGGAGGCTTGTAGACTACCACAATGACTAGGTTTTGGTTCTCGACCTTTACTGCTAAAACTTCCACTACGTCATTTGAGGCATTAAGCAGTTCTGTGCAAACAAGTGACTCTGCAATGTACAGGCCAACCCCCCCCTTTTGCCTGTTCACTCTGTCACATCTGTATAGGTTGTAACCTGGGATCCATATTTCGTTGTCCAAGTGATCCTTTATGTGGGTCTCAGTGAAAGCCGCGAACATTGCCTTTGCCTCTGCAAGCAGTCCACGGATGAAAGGTATTTTGTTGTTTATTGCTGGCTTTAGACCCTGTATATTTGCAAAGAAGAATGTTATCGGACTGGTGGTATTGTTGGTACTGGGGGGGGATTTTTTTTCCGGCATTAGTATCTGTATCTGTTGGTTTGGAGTGGAGGCCATCGACTGTGGTTCCACTCCAGGAATGACTGGATTTGGTGTACGATTTCTGCCATTTCCTGCCAGTTTTTTTTCCTTCCTGGCACTAAAAAACCTCTCCCTTTTGAGTGGCTGTGGCTACCCAGGTTTTCCCATGGCCTGGATGTTTTGTATCTTTTTGTCCCCTTTAGATGGTATGCCTGGCAATTTAAGTTATAGCACAGTCTTTCCTGTACTGAAGAGGTACACATTTCAGGGTGAAAAAGCTTACAGGAAGGGAGTTTGCATTTTCCTGTTGTCATATGGGCATGACATTTTCTAGGGTGGTCATAGTTGCATGTCCCATCTGTTTTTCCAGATTTCCCATGCCAGCAGATACCAAGTGCATAGTATGTGCACAGGCTTGGTTTCCGTTTGCCTTGGGTTTCTGTGACTGTATTCCCTGTTGGTGCATGTTTCCCTGTCTTATTCCTATCCTCCTTAGCACCAACAATGGAGCTCCCACCAGTTGTTTTTGGTAATTTATCCTCACTATTGCTATTGGAGTCCTCTTGTTTGCTATTTCCTGCGGTATTTCTGGTTTGCAATATTGGTTTTATCTTATCTTTGACTACACTGAGCATTTCAGGCAAATTAGGTCAGTTTTGTCCCAGGATGTGACTCACACCAGTTGACTAACACCCAGGTACCCATTTTACTGATGGGTGAACATAGACAACTGGTGTAAGGAAACACGTCCAATGTTTCCACCCCTTCACTGGGAATCGAACCCGGACCCTCACCGTGTGAAGCGAAAGCTTTTGCCACCAGGCCATGGGGCACCATTGATCATCTCAACAAGTTCACAAGTAATGCACTATTCACTGCACCAAACTGTTCTTCACAACACTTGTAATATCTCCTGTTTGTAAACCTTTCCATAAAGCTGGTTTGATGCCTGTGAAGGGCTTGCAGTCTAAACAATTTAGGGTACCCTTCCCTTCCATATATCAAATCTAAGTACCTCCTATGGCCTCCTACAGGCTTAATACTTCCCTATTAATATATGGTAATAAATATTCCCTTTGCAAATTATGACTCAGTGAAGGCTCCCTAACTTCTATGAACACCTCAGTGCAAGTCTGTGCCACTTAAATTACTTAATTGGCTAATGTAGAATGTATCTGGCATTTTACATTTATGGAGACATTCCTTTCCATTGTGAGCCAAGTGCTCCACTATTTTAATTAATGGTGCTAGACCATGCCTGCGTGAGTATCAGATTAGGGTTGATGATTGGTACTTACCGTGCAGGAGCCGTAGGTCAGAAATAGGGAGGCGAAGGTGTAGATCGCATAAAATGCAAGACCCACAATGAAGATTGTCCGGATGTCTGAATGAAAACATTAAGATAAGGTAAAGTTTTATTATTCTTCATGGATATATATAATGATAAGATCAACTTTAATTATGGTCTTACAGACTATTATATCTTCAAAGGGAGTAGGGCAACTTAAAGCTGTGGAGGGCTCTTGATTCAAGGAATTGGAGCTACCTTCCTCTACCATGGTTACTTTCCATTGCACAGGCCCTGTATGACTCCTACAACTTTAACACTTCTCTGTGAATATCAGAAATGATAACAGTAATGAACCATTATTATTATACATTTATGCAATATTTGCCATTTATTAATGGTAAATTATGCAAAAAAGATGACTTATTTATTTCCATCATGAAACAATGAAAATAAGTCACTGTTAGCTTTATATTTAGGTAAGGTATATAATGATGAAGTGTGAGCAGGGTAGTATTTAAGAAGGGATTCAGAGATGATGGTAGAAAGCACAGTGCCTGCTCTCTGAAGGAGGGTTTGATCAGAGAAAAGGGAGGGCAGCTCAAAATCCTTGAAACAAAAAAACCTTCAGCATCAAGGCACCTCCTTATGAAGGGTACTAATTGCATAACATAAAACATCTTACTGTCAATAATGACTTGGACTCCTACAAGGGACTCGATTATGTGGAGAATTGGTTGAGTATGGTTGTTCTCCAGAGCGATCTTGTAGCTGTAGTATTGTGCGTTTAGCTCTTGACTCACCTCATCCACGTTGATTAAAGCAAAACACAGCCCCACTGATGCACAGAATGAAACCATCTGCAGTATAGTACAACTGGTAAAAGGTGACGGTGGTAAGTGGGGAAATTTTATTCAGATTATTAACCTGCATGTAGGGCAGTTCTGGACCAAAATCTAAATTTGGGTTTTTTAATACTAATAATACTGTAATAATCTTTATACAGTATCTGCAAGAACAGTACATGATGTAGCTGATATTGTTATTAAAAAACTTTTTTAATATTAGCAATGTCAAGATAGTTCATTCTGAAAATAAACCAAAAATAGATGTAATGAAAAAGTAGTTTAACAAAGACAAATTTGAATGCAGAAAATATAGCAAACACTAAAACAAACAAATTCAAGCTATCTGACCCTTATGGGTCTAGCACTTAGTTATGGTTATAATGATAACAGAAATTCAGTTAGGCCAGACCTTGTAGGGGTTGGGATGGGGGAGGAGTACCTTGATTTTATGAGAGGGAT
Organism: Cherax quadricarinatus; assembly: GCF_038502225.1. NCBI lineage: Eukaryota > Metazoa > Arthropoda > Malacostraca > Decapoda > Parastacidae > Cherax > Cherax quadricarinatus. Next base: position 16,330,598 of record NC_091334.1, read on the forward strand.
TTGATCCAAGTAATTAGAGTTCTCCTTATATCAAACCTGATTGCTTCCCATACTGAAAGCATAATTCCTATGGGTTTAGCACTTCTCCATAAGAATAATTAAGCAAGCTAAAGGTAAATATACTAAGAGAAAAACAATGGCATTTTGAAAATTGAATAGTAAAGAACAAGTCAGAATCAATTTAATTATTCAAATTATGAAAAACTAAGTGAAAACTTGTGTGACGAAGCACTGTATGACCCTTGTGGGTTTAGTGCTTAGTTTTGATTATTATAATTATGTGTGATGGAGCTCAAGAGTTAAACCTTCCACTGTGATGGAGTATGGCTGGGAAGCCATCATATATAATGAAATATGGCAGGCAAATCCATCGTGTGCAATGTGTGTTAAGCAAACTTAGACAATGATCTAGTCAAGTGGTCGTGCAGCTCAGGATGTTTATACTATGCAGTCCCACTGAAGTGTAAAAAAAAAAAAATGTATACGTGTATTTAAAAATCTTTGGGAAGCAGCCTTGAAAGGCTAGACCTGAGTTATAGATGAGCAGTTTGTCAGTACAAGAGAGAGGCTGGAACAATACCACTGACGAGTAGTCTATCAGAACAAGGAGCTGTATAGCCCTTGTGGCTTAGCGCTTCTTTTTGATTATAATAATAATATCAGAACAAGGAGGAGGCTGGAACAATATCACTGACGAGTAGTATGTCAGTACGAGAGGAAGGCTGAAACAATACCAATGACGAGTAGTCTGTCAGTATGACAGGGAGGCTGAAACATTACCAATGACGAGTAGTCTGTCAGTATGACAGGGAGGCTGAAACATTACCAATGACGAGTAGTCTGTCAGAACAGGCTAGAAAAATGACAGGATGGATAATGAGAACCTTCAAAACTAGGGATGCTAAGCCCATGATGACACTCTTCAGGTCACTTGTTCTATCTAGGCTGGAATATTGCTGCACACTAACAAAACCTTTCAAGGCAGGTGAAATTGCTGACCTAGAAAATGTACAGAGAACCTTCACGGCGCGCATAACGGAGATAAAACACCTCAATTACTGGGAGCGCTTGAGGTTCCTGAACTTGTACTCCCTGGAATGCAGGCAGGAGAGATACATGATTATATACACCTGGAAAACCCTAGAGCAGTGGTTCCCAAACTTGGGGTAAATTACCCCCTGGGGGTAATTTAACCATTTTTGGGGGTAATGGAGGGGTGACAGAAAAAAAGTTATGAATTCTGAAAATCAAGAAAACAATGCGGTACCCAGTATGAGGATTATTGTTAACTTTGTCTTAGTATATAAAGTTGTAAAGTAAACCTATTATAAGTAAGTAATAAAGTTAAACCAAATAACAATAAACATCAAAAACTAATATACAGTATTAGAAAAGAAGAAATATATAGCTAAGTGTGTGGAAACCCAAAAGTATTTTGACAAGTATGCTTCAGGACAAAAGTCACTCAGTAGCCCAGATCGACCTGTCCAGTACGTGTCACTCACTTCCTGAGGCTGCCTCTATTTCACACTGTCAGTTTATCTGTGAGCATCAGCCGAGGTAGACATAAGCTGGTATGTATGTGTACTGCCCTGTGCAGTATATAGTATTTACCCACTGTTACTGTGAATTTGTAGCTATTATTAATTTTATATATAATGTATGTGTGGTTCTTACGTTTTCAATGGTTTTGCTAGGATTAGCAGAGTTTGCGAGGCTGTATACGTTCACGTTTAGCCATATATATCAATAATAACATTTTGTGAAAGGGGTAACATGCTTTATGTGGCATGTTAAATTGGGTAACAAGCTGAAAAAGTTTGGGAACCACTGCCCTAGAGGGACTAGTACCGAACTTGCACACAAAAATCACTCGCAACAAAAGCAAAAGACTTGGCAGACGATGCAACATCCCCCCAATGAAAAGTAGGGGTGTCACTAGCACGTTAAGAGACAACACAGTAAGCGTCAGGGGCCCAAGACTGTTCAACTGCCTCCCAGGCACTGGACAAGCACCTAAAGTCGGTACCTGACCAGCTGTGGTTCGTACGTTGGATTGCGTGCAGCCAGTAGTAACAGCCTGGTTGATCAGGCCCTGATCCACCATGAGGCCTGGTCACAAACCGGGCCGCGGGGGCGTTGACCCCCGGAACTCTCTCCAGGTAAACAGGAGGGAGGCTGGAACAATACCATTGACGAGTAGTCTGGCAGAACAAGAGGGAGGCTGGAACAATACCATTGACAAGTAGTTAGAACGAGAGGGAGGCTGGAACAATACCACTAAAGAGTAGTCTGTCAGAATGAGAGGGAGGCTGGAACAATACCAAAGTTGTAATAAAGTTGGTAGAATTACCGACAATATGTAAAGTAAAAGGACACAAGTGCAACTAATGTGACATTTTATTGTGGCAACGTTTCGCTCTCCAGGAGCTTTATCAAGCCATTACAAACAATACATGGACACAGAGGGTATATAAAGGCTCAGAGTGAGGTGCAATACTAGTGAGGTACCATTTAGATGTTAACTAGTGGTGGTAGTACTAGTAGTAGTAGTAGTGACAAAAATAATACAATATGGTAGAGCAATTAATTCGTACATGAGTAAAAGGATATAAAAGCTATTACTTGGGTAACATAAAAATAGGTTGGACAAATATATAGACTGTAAAGAGGCAGGTTGTTTCAGTGTTCACTCTCTGTAATGTGCTTTGTGTAGTATAACAGGAGAGACTATGTAATGGCAGGGTTAACTGTTTTCAGGAGGATTCTTGCTAAGACTTCGGAGATGGTGAAGCTGCCGTTGTTTTGTTTAATTGTATTCGAAACAGCGATCAGTGCTGATTCGAGGCACTTGCGTCTGCGGAAATTAGTTACTTTGATCACTAATTGGGGCGTCTCTTCCCAGACTATTCCACTTCCTGACGACTCTGTAACTGCAGAAATATTTCCTAACATCCCTGTGGTTGAGGGAATCGAGTCATAGCTCTTGGCCCTGCCTCTTCACTGGTCGCTACTAGGTCTACCCTCTCCTTGCTCCATGAACTATATCGTACTTCTTCTTAAAGCTATGTATGGATCCTGCCTCCACTACATCACTCTCCAGATTGTTCCACTTCCTTACAACTCTGTGACTGAAGATTATTATTATTATTATAATCAAAATGAAGCGCTAAGCCACAAGGGCTATACAGCTGTGACTGAAGAAATACTTCCTAACATCCCTGTGACTCATCCGAATTTTCAACTTTCTGTTGTGATCCCTTGTTGCTGTGTCACATCTCTGAAACATTCTGTCCCTATGTACCTTGTCAATTCCTCTGAGTATTTTATATGTCATTATCATGTTCCCTCTACGCTCCTGTCCTCCAGTGTTGCCAATTAAGTTCCCTTAATCCCGGTGGCCTGGTGGCTAAAGCTCCCGCTTCACACACGGAGGGCCAGGGTTCGATTCCCGGCGGGTGGAAACATTTCGACACGTTTCCTTACACCTGTTGTCCTGTTCACCTAGCAGCAAATAGGTACCTGGGTGTTAGTCGACTGGTGTGGGTCGCATCCTGGGGGACAAGATTAAGGACCCCAATGGAAATAAGTTAGACAGTCCTCGATGACGCACTGACTTTCTTGGGTTATCCTGGGTGGCTAACCCTCCGGGGTTAAAAATCCGAACGAAATCTTATCTTATCTTATCTTATCCTTGTAGGACAAACCCTTTAGCTCCGGAACTAGTCTTGTTGCAAACCTTTACACTTTCTCTAATTCCTTAACGTGTTAAGAAATTGGGGCACGTGTCCTTAAGACACCTGCTGTCGATGTTCACCTAGCAGTATATAGGTACCTGGGTGTTAGTCGAATAGTATGAGGTCGCATCCTGAGGACAACATTAACCTATTTTTTCGCCAAAATGCTCTGCATGATCAGGAGCTTTCTCTATAGTATGTCATTTACCAGGAGTTTACCAGGAGAGAGTTCCGGGGGTCAACGCCCCCGCGGCCCGGTCTATGACCAGGCCTCCTGGTGGATCAGAGCCTAATCAACCAGGCTGTTACTGCTGGCTGCACGCAAACCAACGTACGAGCCACAGCCCGGCTGGTCAGGAACCGACTTTAGGTGCTTGTCCAGTGCCAGCTTGAAGACTGCCAGGGGTCTGTTGGTAATCCCCCTTATGTATGCTGGGAGGCAGTTGAACAGTCTCGGGCCCCTAACACTTATTGTATGGTCTCTTAACGTGCTAGTGACACCCCTGCTTTTCATTGGGGGGATGTTGCATCGTCAGTCAAGTCTTTTGCTTTCGTTGTGAGTGATTTTTGTGTGCAAGTTCGGTACTAGTCCCTCTAGGATTTTCCAGGTGTATATAATCATGTATCTCTCCCGCCTGCGTTCCAGGGAATACAGGTTTAGGAACCTCAAGCGCTCCCAGTAATTGAGGTGTTTTATCTCCGTTATGCGCGCCGTGAAAGTTCTCTGTACATTTTCTAGGTCAGGAATTTCACCTGCCTTGAAAGGTTCTGTTAGTGTGCAGCAATATTCCAGCCTAGATAGAACAAGCGGCCTGAAGAGTGTCATCATGGGCTTGGCCTCCCTAATTTTGAAGGTTCTCATTATCCATCCTGTCATTTTTCTAGCAGATGTGATTGATACAATGTTATGGTCCTTGAAGGTGAAGATTGATAACAGCTATGGTCTGTATAAGTTGTATCATGGAGAAATAAAGATTAATTATTATTATTATTATTATTATTATTATTATTATTATTATTATTATTATTATTATTATTAACCCACGAGAGGTAATATACGAGATAGACTTACCAGACAAATGACCCCAACAGCAATGGATCCATTACGTGTGGAAAAACAGCAACAACACGTAGTCATAATCACCATTTTTGACCAATGTTGTAGGGACCTCCAGGTACCTGCCAGCCATTATTATTATTATTATTATTATTATTATTATTATTATTATTATTATTATTATTATTATTATTATTAATTTGCCCCAAATGCTCTGCATAACAAGGGGTTTTCTTTATAGTATGTCATAGATGTCAGCCAGGTCTGTATACTTTATATATCTGCTTGTTGAAATGAAGATTATTATGGTATAGACCACACCAGACCTGATAGTCAAGACCACACTAACAGACCTGGTGATCACGACCACACTAACAGACCTGGTGATCAAGACCACACTAACAGACCTTGTCAAGACCACATTAACAGACCTGGTAGTCAAGACCACACTAACAGACCTGGTGATCACGACCACACTAACAGACCTGGTGATCAAGACCACACTAACAGACCTTGTCAAGACCACATTAACAGACCTGGTAGTCAAGACCACACTAACAGACCTGGTGATCACGACCACACTAACAGACCTGGTGATCAAGACCACACTAACAGACCTTGTCAAGACCACATTAACAGACCTGGTAGTCAAGACCACACTAACAGACCTGGTGATCACGACCACACTAACAGACCTGGTGATCAAGACCACACTAACAGACCTTGTCAAGACCACATTAACAGACCTGGTAGTCAAGACCACACTAACAGACCTGGTGATCACGACCACACTAACAGACCTGGTGATCAAGACCACACTAACAGACCTTGTCAAGACCACATTAACAGACCTGGTAGTCAAGACCATGCTAACAGACCTGGTAGTCAAGACCACATTAACAGACCTGGTAGTCAAGACCACACTAACAGACCTGGTGATCACGACCACACTAACAGACCTGGTGATCAAGACCACACTAACAGACCTTGTCAAGACCACATTAACAGACCTGGTAGTCAAGACCACATTAACAGACCTGGTAGTCAAGACCACACTAACAGACCTGGTGATCACGACCACACTAACAGACCTGGTGATCAAGACCACACTAACAGACCTTGTCAAAACCACACTAACAGACCTGATAGTTAAGACCACACTAACAGACCTGGTAGTCAACCAGTCTCTCTTATATATATATATATATATATATATATATATATATATATATATATATATATATATATATATATATATATATATATATATATATATATATATATATATATATATATATATATATATATGTCGTGCCGAATATGTAAAACTGGTCAATTAGCAAGAACTCATTTAAAATTAAGTCCTTACTGAAATTTTCTCTTATACGTTTAAAGATATTTTTTTTCATTAATGTTAATGTAAAAATATTTAATTTTGCAACAAAAGAATCTTAGAAAACTTACCTAACCTTATTATAACAAGAACAATTTATTTTAGCCTAACCCAACTAAATATATTTTAGATTTGTTTACAATAATTTAATACTAAACAAACACAGTGAAATATATTTTTTTCGTTAGGTTCAGAATGATTTTGGCGAAATTATTGCATACACAAATTTTCACTTGTCCTATATGGCAAGATGAGCGTTGCTATTTAAGTCAAGATGGCAAGTTCTGCCTATTTAGCACGACATATATATATATATATATATATATATATATATATATATATATATATATATATATATATATATATATATATATATATATATATATATATATATATATATATATATATATATGCAATAAGATCACAGTAAACAGGTGATTTCAGAATATGCAAAAACAACCACTCTGAAAGAATAGAGAAATTCCAAGCGCTTTCGTGACTACTCACATTATGTGAGTAGTCACGAAAGCGCTTGGAATTTCTCTATTCTTTCAGAGTGGTTGTTTTGCGCATATATATATATATATATATATATATATATATATATATATATATATATATATATATATATATATATATATATATATATATCTATATATATATAGGGAGGTACCACCTCTAGAACTGTTATAGGGACCCTCATCCTCAGAGAAAAGAATAAACTTGCTTCAGAGAAAACTCAAGGTTCTCCCTGAAGCTGTTTGAGAATTTTCTCCTACCCCCCCCCTATATTTTATATATATATTTTATTTAAAGAGAAAATACATTGACAAAACATTCACAAAAATACGATAGAAAGTAAAACAACACAGGTAACTCAGAGCTACATCTCGAATACTTCGTTCAGCTCCCCGGCGGTGGGCCGCGTGCCCAGAATGCTGCAGGCATTTCCTCTCTGGATCGCAACACTGAGTCTCTGAAAGAGGAAGCTGGTTGCCCTGTGGTCCTTGGTTTCTATGATGAGCTTTTCACCCAGCTCTATTAGGAACTTTAGAGCACACTTGCCCCATGCTCCAAGGGTCTCCGACCCTACTGGGATGAAGTCATATTTGCGGATCTTCTGGGTCTCCCTGTGGCTGGCAGCTCCACCCCCTTCCACTACGGAGTATGGCAAGTATGTGTCGCCAATGTGGCGGCACATGTGTAGTCCCAGGCAATCTGCTTTCCATCCTTCCAAGGTAGCATAGTGGCTCCATCAGGACGCTTTAGACTTCCGTCAGACCTCTGCACCTGGGGTTCCCGTTGAGCTGGGCAACAGGCTGTGGCGAGGCTTCTCTTTATGATGTCATTGACCTCCTCATGCCTGGCATACTTCCCTTCTGCTGTGTGACACACGAGACCATGAAGTCCGAATTGATCAGCTGTCGCCCTGCCGCAAATACACTTATGTTCGGTGAGGATGGGGGCGGCTAGGCGAAGAGCAACACCAATCCGAATGGCCTGTGGGTCTAGTCGAGTGCCCAGGGAGGAATTGGGAACAGCAAACAGGAAATCTCCTGAGTGTGGTGCCTTCACTGCCAGGAGACGAGCTTTGTCCTTTCCTGAGGCGTTGGAGAGCATTGTGCTGGCGATTTTTTTATATATATTTTTTTATATCTAAAATTCTGAGGAGAAGTTGCAGAGATTGGTGGATGAATTTGGTAGGGTGTGCAAAAGAAGAAAATTAAAAGTGAATACAGGAAAGAGTAAGGTTATGAGGATAACAAAAAGATTGGGTGATGAAAGATTGGATATCAGATTGGAGGGAGAGAGTATGGAGGAGGTGAATGTATTCAGATATTTGGGAGTGGACGTGTCAGCGGATGGGTCTATGAAAGATGAGGTGAATCATAGAATTGATGAGGGGAAAAGGGTGAGTGGTGCACTTAGGAGTCTGTGGAGACAAAGAACTTTGTTCTTGGAGGCAAAGAGGGGAATGTATGAGAGTACAGTTTTACCAATGCTCTTCTATGGGTGTAAAGCATGGATGATGAATGTTGCAGCAAGGAGAAGGCTGGAGGCAGTGGAGATGTCATGTCTGAGGGCAATGTGTGGTGTGAATATAATGCAGAGAATTCGTAGTTTGGAAGTTAGGAGGGGGTGCGGGATTACCAAAACTGTTGTCCAGAGGGCTGAGGAAGGGTTGTTGAGGTGGTTCGCACATGTAGAGAGAATGGAGCGAAACAGAATGACTTCAAGAGTGTATCAGTCTGTAGTGGAAGGAAGGCGGGGTAGGGGTCGGCCTAGGAAAGGTTGGAGGGAGGGGGTAAAGGAGGTTTTGTGTGAGAGGGGCTTGGACTTCCAGCAGGCATGCGTGAGCGTGTTTGATAGGAGTGGATGGAGACAAATGTTTTGTAATACTTGACGTGCTGTTGGAGTGTGAGCAAAGTAACATTTATGAAGGGGTTCAGGGAAACCGGCAGGCCGGACTTGAGTCCTGGAGATGGGAAGTACAGTGCCTGCACTCTGAAGGAGGGGTGTTAATGTTGCAGTTTAAAAACTGTAGTGTAAAGCACCCTTCTGGCAAGACAGTGATGGAGTGAATGATGGTGAAAGTTTTTCTTTTTCGGGCCACCCTGCCTTGGTGGGAATCAGCCAGTGTGATAATAAAAAAAAATATATTACATACATATACATACATATATATATATATATATATATATATATATAATATATATATATATATATATATATATATATATATATATATATATATATATTTATTTATTTATTTATTATTAACACACTGGCCGATTCCCACCAAGGCAGGGTGGCCCAAAAAAGAAAAACTTTCACCATCATTCACTCCATCACTGTCTTGCCAGAAGGGTGCTTTACACTACAGTTTTTAAACTGCAACATTAACACCCCTCCTTCAGAGTGCAGGCACTGTACTTCCCATCTCCAGGACTCAAGTCTGGCCTGCCGGTTTCCCTGAACCCCTTCATAAATGTTACTTTGTTCACACTACAACAGCACGTCCAGTATTAAAAACCATTTGTCTCCATTCACTCCTATCAAACACGCTCACGCATGCCCGCTGGAAGTCCAAGCCCCTCGCACACAAAACCTCCTTTACCCCCTCCATCCAACCTTTCCTAGGTCGACCCCTACGCCACCTTCCTTCCACTACAGATTGATACACTCTTGAAGTCATTCTGTTTCGCTCCATTCTCTCTACATGTCCGAACCACCTCAACAACCCTTCCTCAGCCCTCTAGACAACAGTTTTGGCAATCCCGCACCTCCTCCTAACTTTCAAACTACGAATTCTCTGCATTATATTCACACCACACATTGCCCTCAGACATGACATCTCCACTGCCTCCAGCCTTCTCCTCGCTGCAACATTCATCACCCATGCTTCACACCCATATAAGAGCGTTAGTAAAACTATACTCTCATACATTCCCCTCTTTGCCTCCAAGGACAAAGTTCTTTGTCTCCACAGACTCCTAAGTGCACCGCTCACCCTTTTCCCCTCATTAATTCTATGATTCACCTCATCTTTCATAGACCCATCCGCTGACACGTCCACTCCCAAATATCTGAATACATTCACCTCCTCCATACTCTCTCCCTCCAATCTGATATCCAATCTTTCATCACCTAATCTTTTTGTTATCCTCATAACCCTACTCTTTCCTGTATTTAACTTTTAATTTTCTTCTTTTGCATATGGAGAGGGAGCATGGACACGGGGGTCGTCCCACAGTTACTAAAAACAACAGACATAGCCCCACTCCACAAAGGGGGCAGTAAAGCAACAGCAAAGAACTACAGACCAATAGCACTAACATCCCATATCATAAAAATCTTTGAAAGGGTCCTAAGAAGCAAGATCACCACGCATCTAGAAACCCATCAGTTACACAACCCAGGGCAACATGGGTTTAGAACAGGTCGCTCCTGTCTGTCTCAACTATTGGACCACTACGACAAGGTCCTAAATGCACTAGAAGACAAAAAGAATGCAGATGTAATATATACAGACTTTGCAAAAGCCTTCGACAAGTGTGACCATGGCGTAATAGCGCACAAAATGCGTGCTAAAGGAATAACAGGAAAAGTCGGTCGATGGATCTATAATTTCCTCACTAACAGAACACAGAGAGTAGTCGTCAACAGAGTAAAGTCCGAGGCAGCTACGGTGAAAAGCTCTGTTCCACAAGGCACAGTACTCGCTCCCATCTTGTTCCTCATCCTTATATCCGACATAGACAAGGATGTCAGCCACAGCACCGTGTCTTCCTTTGCAGATGACACCCGAATCTGCATGACAGTGTCTTCCATTGCAGACACTGCAAAGCTCCAGGCAGACATCAACCAAATCTTTCAGTGGGCTGCAGAAAACAATATGAAGTTCAACGATGAGAAATTTCAATTACTCAGATATGGTAAACATGAGGAAATTAAATCTTCATCAGAGTACAAAACAAATTCTGGCCACAAAATAGAGCGAAACACCAACGTCAAAGACCTGGGAGTGATCATGTCGGAGGATCTCACCTTCAAGGACCATAACATTGTATCAATCGCATCTGCTAGAAAAATGACAGGATGGATAATGAGAACCTTCAAAACTAGGGAGGCCAAGCCCATGATGACACTCTTCAGGTCACTTGTTCTATCTAGGCTGGAATATTGCTGCACACTAACAGCACCTTTCAAGGCAGGTGAAATTGCCGACCTAGAAAATGTACAGAGAACTTTCACGGCGCGCATAACGGAGATAAAACACCTCAATTATTGGGAGCGCTTGAGGTTCCTAAACCTGTATTCCCTGGAACGCAGGAGGGAGAGATACATGATTATATACACCTGGAAAATCCTAGAGGGACTAGTACCGAACTTGCACACGAAAATCACCCACTACGAAAGCAAAAGACTTGGCAGACGATGCACCATCCCCCCAATGAAAAGCAGGGGTGTCACTAGCACGTTAAGAGACCATACAATAAGTGTCAGGGGCCCGAGACTGTTCAACTGCCTCCCAGCACACATAAGGGGGATTACCAACAGACCCCTGGCAGTCTTCAAGCTGGCACTGGACAAGCACCTAAAGTCAGTTCCGGATCAGCCGGGCTGTGGCTCGTATGCTGGTTTGCGTGCAGCCAGCAGCAACAGCCTGGTTGATCAGGCTCTGATCCACCAGGAGGCCTGGTCTCAGACCGGGCCGCGGGGGCGTTGACCCCCGGAACTCTCTCCAGGTAAACTCCAGGTACCCTACCAAATTCATCCACCAACCTCTGCAACTTCTCTTCAGAATCTCCAAAGAGCACAGCGTCATCAGCAAAGAGCAACTGTGACAACTCCCACTTTATGTGTGATTCTTTATCTTTTAACTCCATGCCTCTTGCCAAGACCCTCGCATTTACTTCTCTTACAACCCCATCTATAAATATATTAAACAACCACGGTGACACCACACATCCTTGTCTAAGGCCTACTTTTACTGGGAAATAATCTCCCTCTTTCCTACATACTCTAACTTGAGCCTCACTATCCTCGGAAAAACTCTTCACTGCTTTCAGTAACCTACCTCCTACACCATACACCTGCAACATCTGCCATATTGCCCCCTATCCACCCTGTCATACGCCTTTTCCAAATCCATAAATGCCACAAAAACCTCTTTAGCCTTATCTAAATACTGTTCACTTATATGTTTCACTGTAAACACCTGGTCCACACACCCCCTACCTTTCCTAAAGCCTCCTTGTTCATCTGCTATCCTATTCTCCGTCTTACTCTTAATTCTTTCAATAATAACTCTACCATACACTTTACCAGGTATACTCAACAGACTTATCCCCCTATAATTTTTGCACTCTCTTTTGTCCCCTTTGCCTTTATACAAAGGAACTATGCATGCTATCTGCCAATCCCTAGGTACCTTACCCTCTTCCATACATTTATTAAATAATAGCACCAACCACTCCAAAACTATATCCCCACCTGCTTTTAACATTTCTATCTTTATCCCATCAATCCCAGCTGCCTTACCCCCTTTCATTTTGCCTACTGCCTCACGAACTTCCTCCAAACTCACAAATGGCTCTTCCTCACTCCTACAAGATGTTATTCCTCCTTGCCCTATACACGAAATCACAGCTTCCCTATCTTCATCAACATTTAACAATTCCTCAAAATATTCCCTCCATCTTCCCAATACCTCTAGCTCTCCATTTAATAACTCTCCTCTCCTATTTTTAACTGACAAATCCATATGTTCTCTAGGCTTCCTTAACTTGTTAATCTCACTCCAAAACTTTTTCTTATTTTCAACAAAATTTGTTGATAACATCTCACCCACTCTCTCATTTGCTCTCTTTTTACATTGCTTCACCACTCTCTTAACCTCTCTCTTTTTCTCCATATACTCTTCCCTCCTTGCATCACTTCTACTTTGTAAAAACTTCTCATATGCTAACTTTTTCTCCCTTACTACTCTCTTTACATCATCATTCCACCAATCGCTCCTCTTCCCTCCTGCACCCACTTTCCTGTAACCACAAACTTCTGCTGAACACTCTAACACTACATTTTTAAACCTACCCCATACCTCTTCGACCCCATTGCCTATGCTCTCATTAGCCCATCTATCCTCCAATAGCTGTTTATATCTTACCCTAACTGCCTCCTCTTTTAGTTTATAAACTTTCACCTCTCTCTTCCCTGATGCTTCTATTCTCCTTGTATCCCATCTACCTTTTACTCTCAGTGTAGCTACAACTAAAAAGTGATCTGATATATCTGTGCTGAATAGGCAGAACTTGCGATCTTGGCTTAAATAGCTACAACTAAAAAGTGATCTGATATATCTGTGCCGAATAGGCAGAACTTGCGATCTTGGTTTAAATAGCAACGCTCATCTTGCCATATAGGACAAACGAAAATTTGTGTATGCAATAATTTCGCCAAAATCATTCTGAACCTAACGAAAAAAATATATTTCACTGTGTTTGTTTAGTATTAAATTATTGTAAACAAATCTAAAATATATTTAGTTGGGTTAGGCTAAAATAAATTGTTCTTGTTATAATAAGGTTAGGTAAGTTTTCTAAGATTCTTTTGTTGCAAAATTAAAAATTTTTATATTAACATTAATTAAAAAAATATATCTTTAAACGCATAAGAGAAAATTTTAAAAAGGACTTAATTTTAAATGAGTTCCTGCTAATTGACCAGTTTTACATATTCGGCATGACATATATATATATATATATATATATATATATATATATATATATATATATATATATATATATATATATATATATATATATATATATATATATATATATATATATATATATATGTATACATATATAGGTAGTAGGTTGGTAGACAGCAACCACCCAGGGAGGTACTACCGTCCTGCCAAGTGAGCGTAAAACGAAAGCCTGTAATTGTTTTACATGATGGTAGGATTGCTGGTGTCCATTTTTCTGTCTCATAAACATGCAAGATTTCAGTTATGTCTGATACTTCTACTTACACTTAGGTCACACTACACATACATGTACAAGCATATATATACACACACCTCTGGGTTTTCTAATATTTTCTTACTAGTTCTTGTTCTTGTTGTTTATTTTCTCTTACCTCCATGGGGAAGTGGAACAGAATTCTTCCTCCGTAAGCCATGCGTGTTGTAAGAGGCAACTAAAATGCCGGGAGCAAGGGGCTAGTAACCTCTTCTCCTTTATATATTACTAAATGTAAAAGGAGAAACTTTCGTTTTTCCTTTTGGGCCACCCCGCCTCGGTGGGATACGGCCGGTGTGTTGAAAGATATATATATATATATATATATATATATATATATATATATATATATATATATATATATATATATATATATATATATATATATATATATATATATATATGCAAAACAACCACTGTGAAAGAATAGTGAAATTCCATTCGCTTTCGTGGCTTCTCACATTATCAAGGAACTATCCAGAGGTGTGGTGTTGGAAGATACAGAATCTAATGCAAAGTGGGAGTTTTCACAGTTGCTTTTTGCTGATGACACTGTGCTTTTGGTAGATTCTGAAGGGAAATTGCAAAAGCTGGTGGACGAATTTGACTGGGTGTGTAAAAGAAGGAAATTAAAAAATGAATATAGAAAAACGCAACGTGATGAGAGTAACGAAAAATTAAGGTAATGGAACATTGGAGGGAGTATGGAGAAAGTGAAAGTGTTCTGATATTTGGGAGTGGAATTGTCAGCAGATGAGTCTGTGAAAGACGAGGTGAACCATAGAATTGACGAAGTAAGTGGTACACTGAGGCGTCTGTGGAGATAAAAAAAAAACCGTTATCCATGTATAGTGGTACCAACGCTCTTATATGGGTGTGAAGCATGAGTTGTGAATGTTGCAGCAGTGAGGAGGCTGGAAGTAGCGGAGATGTCTCTGAAGGCAATGTATGGTGTGAATATGATGCAGAGAATTCGTAGCTTGGAGATCAGGAGGTGCGGAGTTACTAAAAGTATTATTCAGGGGACTTAGGAGAGATTGTTGAGGTGGTTTGGGCATCTAGAGATGATGGAAGAAAATAGGATGACTTGGAGGGTGTATAAATCTGTACTGGAGAGAAGGCAGGGTAAGGGGTCGTCCTAGGTAAAGTTGGAGGGAGGGGGTAAAGGAGGTTTTGTGTGTGAGGGGCTTAAACATCCAGTGAGCGTGTTAGGAGTGAGTGGAAGCAAGTGGTTTTTATGACTTGACGTGTTGTTGGAGTGTGAGCAAAGTAAAATTTATGAAGGGATTCAGGGAAACAGGTTAATCGGACTGGTTCCTGGGAATGGGAAGTACAGTGCCGGCACTCTGGAGGAGGGCCAGGGATATTTGCATTCATACACCACAATTCAAACCTACAAAATTCCACGTATAAATCACTTCAATAAAAATCCACTGAATTAAATCACTTTCATCAAACTCAAAGCACAAATCACATAATGCTATGTAATTTAATGAATGATCACAATGCTTTTGTTGTTGTTGTTGGTAAGACAGTCCAGTCACGTGACACGCGTTACAACACGTTCTTATCACGAACAAACAAGCACAAAATATACAGGAAATGATGATGTATGAGTGTTTAAGAAATAATAATAACTAGTAATAATAATTAATAAAATAATTAATAATAATAATACTTAGAAGAAGAGAGTAATAAATAGACCAAATGCTCTACTTATATCAATATTTGGTTGGTTTTACCCTTGAATGCTACAAATAATACTGAGAAATATTTTTTTTTTATGCGAGACGTGCGCGACCCGTGGCACTCTGAGACGTAATGACGGTGTTGACCAGACACCACCACCCTGGCGGCAGCCATGTTATTACGTCACTCATATCTTAGTCCCTGATTGGCCAAGAAGGATGACAGCCATGTTGTGACGTCACAGCTGTCTAGGTATATGATTGGCTGTGATGGATAACGGTTATGTTGTGACGTCACAGTTGTTAACTATAGAATTTATTATTATTGTTATCATTAATAGTAGCAGTTGGGAGTCAATAATAATAATAATAATAATAATAATAATAATAATAATAATAATAATAATAATATTGTAAGTCACAAAAACAGCTGTCAGTTGCTGATACACTGAATGTTGATCTAAATGTAAACTTACGAAGTTTATTAGGAATTACAAGTGGAACTATAAGGTTAAGTTTATACTTTACCCACTTCCCTCCCTCCTCCTCCCCTCCCTCCTCCTCCCCTCCCTCCCTCCTCCTACCCTCCCTCCTCCTCCCCTCCCACCTCCTCCCCTCCCTCCTCCTCTCCTCCCTCCGCCTCCCCTCCCTCCTCCTCCCCTCCCTCCTCCTCCCCTCCCTCCTCCTACCCTCCCTCCTCCTTCCCTCCCTCCTCCTCCCCTCCCTCCTCCTTCCCACCCTCCTCCTCCACTCCCTCCTCCTCCCCTCCCTCCTCCTACCCTCCCTCCTCCTTCCCTCCCTCCTCCTCCCCTCCCTCCTCCTTCCCTCCCTCCTCCTCCCCTCCCTCCTCCTTCCCTCCCTCCTCCTACCCTCCCTCATGCTTCCCTCCCACATCCTCCCCTCCCACATCCTTCCCTCCCACAACCTCCCCTCCCACCTCCTCCCCTCCGTCATCCTCCCCTCCCTCCGCCTCCCATCCCTCCTCCTCCCCTCCCTCCTCTTCCCTTCCCTCCTCCTCCCCTCCCTCCTCCTCCCCTCCCTCCTCCTCCCCTCCCTCCTCCTCCCCTCCCTCCTCCTCCCCTCCCTCCTCCTCCTCTCTCTCCTCCTACACTCCCTCCTCCTTCCCTCCCTCCTCCTCCCCTCCCTCCTCCTCCCCTCCCTCCTCCTCCCCTCCCTCCTCCTACCCTCCCTCCTCCTTCCCTCCCTCCTCCTCCCCTCCCTCCTCCTACCCTCCCTCCTCCTCCCCTCCCTCCTCCTTCCCTCCCTCCTCCTTCCCTCCCTCCTCCTCCCCTCCCTCCTCCTTCCCTCCATCCTCCTCCCCTCCCTCCTCCTTCCCTCCCTCCTCCTCCCCTCCCTCCTCCTTCCCTCCCTCCTCCTCCCCTCCCTCCTCTTCCCTTCCCTCCTCCTCCCCTCCCTCCTCCTCCCCTCCCTCCTCCTCCCCTCCCTCCTCCTCCCCTCCCTCCTCCTCCCCTCCCCACTTCTCTCCCTCCTCCTCCCCTCCCCTTCCCTTTCCTATTCTTCCTCCCCCTCCTCTTTAGCTTCCTCCTCCCCTCCCCTTCAGCTACTTCCTCCCCCTCCTCTTCAGCTTCCCCCTCCCCCTCCTCTTCAGCTTCCTCCTCCCCTCCTCTTCAGCTTCCTCCTCCCCTCCTCTTCAGCTTCTTCCTCCCCTCCTCTTCAGCTTCCCCCTCCCCCTCCTCTTCAGCTTCCCCCTCCCCCTCCTCATCCGCTTCCGCCTCCCCCTCCTCTTCAGCTTCTTCCTCCCCCTCCTCTTCAGCTTCCCCCTCCCCCTCCTCTTCAGCTTCCTCCTCCCCTCCTCTTCAGCTTCCTCCTCCCCTCCTCTTCAGCTTCTTCCTCCCCTCCTCTTCAGCTTCCCCCTCCCCCTCCTCTTCAGCTTCCCCCTCCACCTCCTCTTCAGCTTCCCCCTCCCCCTCCTCTTCAGCTTCTTCCTCCCCCTCCTCTTCAGCTTCCTCCTCCCCCTCCTCTTCAGCTTCCCCCTCCCCCTCCTCTTCCGCTTCCCCCTCCCCCTCCTCTTCAGCTTCCCCCTCCCCCTCCTCTTCAGCTTCTCCCTCCCCCTCCTCTTCAGCTTCTTCCTCCCCCTCCTCTTCAGCTTCCCCCTCCCCATCCCCCTCAGCTTCCCCCTCCCCCTCCTCTTCAGCTTCCCCTTCCCCCTCCTCTTCAGCTTCTTCCTCCCCCTCCTCTTCAGCTTCCTCCTCCCCCTCCTCTTCAGCTTCTTCCTCCCCCTCCTCTTCAGCTTCCCCCTCCCCTCCTCTTCAGCTTCCTCCTCCCCTCCTCTTCAGCTTCCCCCTCCCCCTCCTCTTCAGCTTCCCCCTCCCCCTCCTCTTCAGCTTCCCCCTCCTCCTCCTCTTCAGCTTCTTCCTCCCCCTCCTCTTCAGCTTCCTCCTCCCCTCCTCTTCAGCTTCTTCGTCCCCCCCTCTTCAGCTTCCCCCTCCCCATCCCCCTCAGCTTCCCCCTCCCCCTCCTCTTCAGCTTCCCCTTCCCCCTCCTCTTCAGCTTCCTCCTCCCCCTCCTCTTCAGCTTCCTCCTCCCCCTCCTCTTCAGCTTCCTCCTCCCCCTCCTCTTCAGCTTTCTCCTCCCCCTCCTCTTCAGCTTCTTCCTCCCCCTCCTCTTCAGCTTCTTCCTCCCCCTCCTCTTCAGCTTCCTCCTCCCCCTCCTCTTCAGCTTCCTCCTCCCCCTCCTCTTCAGCTTCATCCTCCCCCTCCTCTTCAGCTTCCCCCTCCCCCTCCTCTTCAGCTTCCTCCTCCCCCTCCTCTTCAGCTTCCTCCTCCCCCTCCTCTTCAGCTTCTTCCTCCCCTCCTCTTCAGCTTCCACCTCCCCCTCCTCTTCAGCTTCCCCCTCCCCCTCCTCTTCAGCTTCCTTCTCCCCCTCCTCTTCAGCTTCCTCCTCCCCCTCCTCTTCAGCTTCTTCCTCCCCCTCCTCTTCAGCTTCCCCCTCCCCTCCTCTTCAGCTTCCCCCTCCCCCTCCTCTTCAGCTTCCTCCTCCCCCTCCTCTTCAGCTTCCTCCTCCCCCTCCTCTTCAGCTTCCCCCTCCCCCTCCTCTTCAGCTTCCTTCTCCCCCTCCCCATCAGCTTCCTCCTCCCCCTCCTCTTCAGCTTCCTCCTCCCCCTCTTCAGCTTCCCCCTCCCCCTCCTCTTCAGCTTCTTCCTCCCCCTCCTCTTCAGCTTCCCCCTCCCCCTCCTCTTCAGCTTCCTCCTCCCCCTCCTCTTCAGCTTCCCCCTCCCCCTCCTCTTCAGCTTCCTCCTTCCCCTCCTCTTCAGCTTTCCCCTCCCCCTCTTCTTCAGCTTCCTCCTCCCCCTCCTCTTCAGTTTTCCCCTCCCCCTCCCCCTCCTCTTCAGCTTCCTCCTTTCCTCCTCTTCAGTTTCCTTCTCCCCTCCTCTTCAGCTTCGACCTACCCCACCTCTTCAGCTGCCCCCTCCCCCTCCTCTTCAGCTTCTTCCTCCCCCTCCTCTTCAGTTTCCCCCTCCGCCTCCTCTTCAGCTTCCTCCTCCCCCTCCTCTTCAGCTTCCTCCTCCCCTCCTCTTCAGCTTCTTCCTCCCCCTCCTCTTCAGCTCCCCCCTCCCCATCCCCCTCAGCTTCCCCCTCCCCCTCCTCTTCAGCTTCCCCCTCCCCTCCTCTTCAGCTTCCTCCTCCCCCTCCTCTTCAGCTTCCCCCTCCCCCTCCTCTTCAGCTTCCTCCTCCCCCTCCTCTTCAGCTTCCCCCTCCCCCTCCTCTTCAGCTTCCTCCTCCCCCTCCTCTTCAGTTTCCTCCTCCCCTCCTCTTCAGCTTCTTCCTCTCCTCCTCTTCAGCTTCCCCCTCCCCCTCCTCTTCAGCTTCCCCTCCCCTCCTCTTCAGCTTCTTTCTCCTCTCCTCTTCAGCTTCCCTCTCCCCTCCTCCTCTTCAGCTTCCCCCTCCCCCTCCCCTCCTCTTCAGCTTCCTCCTCCTCCTCTTCAGCTTCCCCCTCCCCTCCTCTTCAGCTTCTCCTTCCCCCTTCTCTTCAGCTTCTCCCTCCCCCTCCTCTTCAGCTTCTCCCTCTCCCTCCTCTTCGGCTTCCTCCTCCCCCTCCTCTTCAGCTTCCCCCTCCCCCTCCTCTTCAGCTTCCTCCTCCCCCTCCTCTTCAGCTTCCTCCTCCCCCTCCTCTTCAGCTTCCTCCTCCCCCTCCTCTTCAGCTTCTTCCTCCCCTCCTCTTCAGCTTCCCCCTCCCCCTCCTCTTCAGCTTCTTCCTCCCCCTCCTCTTCAGCTTCCCCTCCCCATTTCCCTCAGCTTCCCCCTCCCCCTCCTCTTCAGCTTCCTTTTTTGCCTCCTCTTCAGCTTCCCCCTCCCCCTCCTCTTCAGCTTCCCCTCCCCCTCCTCTTCAGCTTTTTCCTCCCTCTCCTCTTCAGCTTCCCCCTCCCCCTCCACCTCCTCTTCAGCTTCTTCCTCCCCTCCTCTTCAGCTTCCCCCCCCCCTCCTCCTCTTCAGCTTCCCCCTCCTCCTCTTCAGCTTCCCCCTCCCGTCCTCTTCAGCTTCTCCTTCCCCCTCCTCTTCAGCTTCCTCCTCCCCCTCCTCTTCAGCTTCTCCCTCCCCCTGCTCTTCAGCTTCCCCCTCCCCCTCCTCTTCAGCTTCCTCCTCCCCCTCCTCTTCAGCTTCCCCCTCCCCTCTTCTTCAGCTTCCCCCTCCCCCTCCTCTTCAGCTTCCTCCTTCCCTCCTCTTCAGCTTCCCCCTCCCCTCCTCTTCAGCTTCCCCCTCCCATCATCTTCAGCTTCCTCCTCCCCCTCCTCTTCAGCTTCCTCCTCCCCTCCTCTTCAGCTTCCCCCTTCCCTCCTCTTCAGCTTCCTCCTCCCCCTCCTCTTCAGCTTCCTCCTCCCCTCCTCTTCAGCTTCCCCCTCCTCTTCAGCTTCCCTCTCCCCTCCTTGTCTTCAGCTTCCTCCTCCCCTCCTCTTTAGCTTCCTCCTCCCCTCCTCTTCAGCTTCCCCTTCCCCCTCCTCTTCAGCTTCCTCCTCCCCCTCCTCTTCAGCTTCTTCCTCCCCCTCCTCTTCAGCTTCCTCCTCCCCCACCTCTTCAGCTTCCCTCTCCCCTCCTTGTCTTCAGTTTCCTCCTCCCCTCCTCTTTAGCTTCCTCCTCCCCTCCTCTTCAGCTTCCCCTTCCCCCTCCTCTTCAGCTTCCTCCTCCCCCTCCTCTTCAGCTTCTTCCTCCCCCTCCTCTTCAGCTTCCTCCTCCCCCTCCTCTTCAGCTTCCCCCTCCCCTCCTCTTCAGCTTCCCCCTCCCCCTCCTCTTCAGCTTCCTCCTTCCCTCCTCTTCAGCTTCCCCCTCCCCTCCTCTTCAGCTTCCCCTCCCCCTGCTCTTCAGCTTCCCCCTGCCCCTCCTCTTCAGCTTCCTCCTCCCCCTCCTCTTCAGCTTCCCCCTCCCCTCCTCTTCAGCTTCCCCCTCCCCCTCCTCTTCAGCTTCCTCCTTCCCTCCTCTTCAGCTTCTCCCTCCCCTCCTCTTCAGCTTCCTCCTTCCCTCATCTTCAGCTTCCTCCTCCCCCTCCTCTTCAGCTTCCTCCTCCCCTCCTCTTCAGCTTCCACCTTCCCTCCTCTTCAGCTTCCTCCTCCCCCTCCTCTTCAGCTTCCTCCTTCCCTCCTCTGCAGCTTCCCCCTCCTCTTCAGCTTCCCCCTCCCCTCCTTATCTTCAGCTTCCTCCTCCCCTCCTCTTCAGTTTCCTCCTCCCCTCCTCTTCAGCTTCCCCCTCCCCCTCCTCTTCAGCTTCCTCCTCCCCTCCTCTTCAGCTTCCTCCTTCCCTCCTCTTCAGCTTCCCCCTCCCCTCCTCTTCAGCTTCCCCCTCCCCTCCTCTTCAGCTTCCTCCTCCCCCTCCTCTTCAGCTTTCCCCTCCCCTCCTCTTCAACTTCACTCTCCCCTCCTCTTCAGCTTCTTCCTCCTCTCCTCTTCAGCATCCCCCTCCCCTCCTCTTCAGTTTCCTCCTCCCCCTCACCTTCAGCTTCCTCCTCCCCTCCTCTTCAGCTTCCTCCTCCCCCTCCTCTTCAGCTTCCCCCTCCCCTCCTCTTCAGCTTCCCCCTCCCCCTCCTCTTCAGCTTCCTCCTTCCCTCCTCTTCAGCTTCAGCCTCCCCTCCTCTTCAGCTTTCTCCTTCCCTCATCTTCAGCTTCCTCCTCCCCCTCCTCTTCAGCTTCCTCCTCCCCTCCTCTTCAGCTTCCCCCACCCCACCTCTTCAGCTTCCTCCTCCCCCTCCTCTTCAGCTTCCTCCTTCCCTCCTCTGCAGCTTCCCCCTCCGCTTCAGCTTCCCCCTCCCCTCCTTATCTTCAGCTTCCTCCTCCCCTCCTCTTCAGTTTCCTCCTCCCCTCCTCTTCAGCTTCCCCCTCCCCCACCGCTTCAGCTTCCTCCTCCCCTCCTCTTCAGCTTCCTCCTTCCCTCCTCTTCAGCTTCCCCCTCCCCTCCTCTTCAGCTTCCGCCTTCCCTCCTCTTCAGCTTCCCCTTCCCCTCCTCTTCAGCTTTCCCCTCCCCTCCTCTTCAACTTCACTCTCCCCTCCTCTTCAGCTTCCTCCTCCTCTCCTCTTCAGCTTCCCCCTCCCCTCCTCTTCATTTTCCTCCTCCCCCTCACCTTCAGCTTCCTCCTCCCCTCCTCTTCAGCTTCCTCCTCCCCTCCTCTTCAGCTTCCCCCTCCCCTCCTCTTCAGCTTCCTCCTCCCCCTCCTCTTCAGCTTTCCCCTCCCCTCCTCTTCAACTTCACTCTCCCCTCCTCTTCAGCTTCCTCCTCCTCTCCTCTTCAGCTTCCCCCTCCCCTCCTCTTCAGCTTTCCCCTCCCCTCCTCTTCAACTTCACTCTCCCCTCCTCTTCAGCTTCCTCCTCCCCTCCTCTTCAGCTTCCTCCTTCCCTCCTCTTCAGCTTCCCCCTCCCCTCCTCTTCAGCTTCCTCCTTCCCTCCTCTTCAGCTTCCCCCTCCCCTCCTCTTCAGCTTCCCCCTCCCCTCCTCTTCAGCTTCCTCCTCCCCCTCCTCTTCAGCTTTCCCCTCCCCTCCTCTTCAACTTCACTCTCCCCTCCTCTTCAGCTTCCTCCTCCTCTCCTCTTCAGCTTCCCCCTCCCCTCCTCTTCAGTTTCCTCCTCCCCCTCACCTTCAGCTTCCTCCTCCCCTCCTCTTCAGCTTCCTCCTCCCCTCCTCTTCAGCTTCCCCCTCCCCCTCCTCTTCAGCTTCCCCCTCCCCCTCCTCTTCAGCTTCCCCCTTCTCTTCCCCTCCTCTTCAGCTTCCTCCTCCCCCTCCTCTTCAGCTTCCCCTTCCCCCTCCTCTTCAGCTTCCCCCTCCCCTCCTCTTCAGCTTCTTCCTCCCCCTCCTCTTCAACTTCCTCCTCCCCCTCCTCTTCAGCTTCCCCCTCGTCCTCCCCTCCTATTCAGCTTCCCCCTCTCCTCTTCAGCTTCCCCCTCCCTTCCTCTTCAGCTTCCTTCTACCCCTCCTCTTCAGCTTCCCTCTCCCCCTCCTCTTCAGCTTCCCCCTCCCCACTTTTCAGCTTCCTCCTCCCCTCTCTTCAGCTTCCTCCTCCCTTTCCTCCTCTTCAGCTTCCCCCTCTCCCTCCTCTTGCCCTTTGTTTTATTAAGTGGTTTAACACACTGGGTTAATGAACAAGAATACGCAGCGGAATAAGACAGCTGCCTAAGAAGGGTTAGAATAAGGAACTAAGAATGTTATTAAGACAGGTGGTGGTGAGGGGGGTTTAAAGTCTATCTACTAAACGAGGGTCATTTAAAGCGCTGATTAACGTAAACTGGCAGTGTGTATATACACTGAGAGACATATACCTCTCTGGCCTGGTGGCTAAATCTCTCGCTTCCCACGGGAGGGTCCGGTTTCGATTCCCAGCGAGGGTAGAAACATTGGGCATATTTCCTTATACCAGTTGTCTATGTTCACCCATCAGTAAAATGGGTACCTGAGGGTTAGTGGACTGGTGTGGGTCGCATCCTGGGGCAAAAGTGACCTAATATGCGGGAAATGCTCAGCATAACAAGCGGCTTTCTATATAGTAGTATGTCATTGATGTCAGCTATGGTCTGTATACCTTGTACATGTACTGGTAGTAAATAAAGATTATTATTATTATTATTATTATTATTATTATTATTATTATTATTATTATTATTATTATTACGCCGACCTACGCACGATACGCTGCTGAAATATTAACACTCCTGCTTGAGAGTAAAGAGCTGCAAATTTGTAGCTTAGATCAATACGTCGTTAGGGCGAGTGTTTGATCAGGGGTTAACACATATTACTTGTGTACACACACCCATGAGGCGTGTACATGTACTTATGAGGCGTGTACACATGACAATGAATTGTGTATATACGCCCATGAGTTGTGTATACACGCCCACGAGTTGTGTACACACGCCTATGAGTTGTGTATACACGCCCACGAGTTGTGTATACACGCCCATGAGTCATGTATACACGCCAATGAGTTGTGTATACACGCCCATGACTTGTGTATACACGCCCATGAGTCATGTATACACGCCAATGAGTTGTGTATACACGAACATTAGTTGTGTACACACGCCCATGAGTCGTGTATACACGCCTATGAGTTCTTTACACACGCCCATGAGTCGTGTTCAGATGCTCGTGAGATGTGGTAAAGGCAGGATCAATACATAGGTTTAAGAACAGGTACGACAAGGCTGTTGAAGCCAGGAGTGATTCCAGTAGATGCCAGTGAAAAGGCGGGCCCAGGAGCAGAGACTCGATCCCTGCAACCACTTACAGGTGAAAGAGAGCGCACACACACACACACACACACACACACACACATGATAACGACATACAAAATACTGCGTGGAATAGACAAGGTGGACAGAGACAGGATGTTCCAGAGATGGGACACAGAAACAAGGAGTCACAATTGGAAGTTGAAGACTCAGATGAGTCACAGGGATGTTAAGAAGCAGTTCTTCAATCACAGAGTTGTTAGGAAGTGGAACAGTCTGGAGAGTGATGTAGTGGAGGCAGGATCCATACATAGCTTTAAGACGAGGTATGATAAAGCTCATGCAGCAGGGAGAGTGGACCTAGTCGCGACCAGTGAAAAGGCGGGGCCAGGAGCTATGAATCGACCCCTGCAACCACATATAGGTGAGTACACACGCACACGCGCGCGAGGCAGGCAAATATTTATTTACAACCATAAAAGATTAATGGAGTGATCTTTGTTAAGAAGATTATCAGCTGATTGTTAGCATGACTGTCTGATGTTGGTAGAGGCTGTGGTTAGTTGATTGTTAGCATGACTGTCTGATGTTGGTAGAGGTTGTGGTTAGTTGATTGTTAGCATGACTGTCTGACGTTGGTAGAGGCTGTGGTTAGTTGATTGTTAGCATGACTGTCTGATGTTGGTAGAGGTTGTGGTTAGTTGATTGTTAGCATGACTGTCTGATGTTGGTAGAGGTTGTGGTTAGTTGATTGTTAGCATGACTGTCTGATGTTGGTAGAGGTTGTGGTTAGTTGATTGTTAGCATGACTGTCTGATGTTGGTAGAGGTTGTGGTTAGTTGATTGTTAGCATGACTGTCTGATGTTGGTAGAGGTTGTGGTTAGTTGATTGTTAGCATGACTGTCTGACGTTGGTAGAGGCTGTGGTTAGTTGATTGTTAGCATGACTGTCTGATGTTGGTAGAGGTTGTGGTTAGTTGATTGTTAGCATGACTGTCTGATGTTGGTAGAGGTTGTGGTTAGTTGATTGTTAGCATGACTGTCTGACGTTGGTAGAGGCTGTGGTTAGTTGATTGTTAGCATGACTGTCTGATGTTGGTAGAGGCTGTGGTTAGTTGATTGTTAGCATGACTGTCTGATGTTGGTAGAGGCTGTGGTTAGTTGATTGTTAGCATGACTGTCTGATGTTGGTAGAGGTTGTGGTTAGTTGATTGTTAGCATGACTGTCTGATGTTGGTAGAGGTTGTGGTTAGTTGATTGTTAGCATGACTGTCTGATGTTGGTAGAGGCTGTGGTTAGTTGATTGTTAGCATGACTGTCTGATGTTGGTAGAGGCTGTGGTTAGTTGATTGTTAGCATGACTGTCTGATGTTGGTAGAGGTTGTGGTTAGTTGATTGTTAGCATGACTGTCTGATGTTGGTAGAGGTTGTGGTTAGTTGATTGTTAGCATGACTGTCTGATGTTGGTAGAGGTTGTGGTTAGTTGATTGTTAGCATGACTGTCTGACGTTGGTAGAGGCTGTGGTTAGTTGATTGTTAGCATGACTGTCTGATGTTGGTAGAGGCTGTGGTTAGTTGATTGTTAGCATGACTGTCTGATGTTGGTAGAGGCTGTGGTTAGTTGATTGTTAGCATGACTGTCTGACGTTGGTAGAGGCTGTGGTTAGTTGATTGTTAGCATGACTGTCTGACGTTGGTAGAGGCTGTGGTTAGTTGATTGTTAGCATGACTGTCTGATGTTGGTAGAGGCTGTGGTTAGTTGATTGTTAGCATGACTGTCTGACGTTGGTAGAGGCTGTGGTTAGTTGATTGTTAGCATGACTGTCTGATGTTGGTAGAGGTTGTGGTTAGTTGATTGTTAGCATGACTGTCTGATGTTGGTAGAGGTTGTGGTTAGTTGATTGTTAGCATGACTGTCTGACGTTGGTAGAGGCTGTGGTTAGTTGATTGTTAGCATGACTGTCTGATGTTGGTAGAGGCTGTGGTTAGTTGATTGTTAGCATGACTGTCTGATGTTGGTAGAGGCTGTGGTTAGTTGATTGTTAGCATGACTGTCTGACGTTGGTAGAGGCTGTGGTTAGTTGATTGTTAGCATGACTGTCTGACGTTGGTAGAGGCTGTGGTTAGTTGATTGTTAGCATGACTGTCTGATGTTGGTAGAGGCTGTGGTTAGTTGATTGTTAGCATGACTGTCTGACGTTGGTAGAGGCTGTGGTTAGTTGATTGTTAGCATGACTGTCTGATGTTGGTAGAGGCTGTGGTTAGTTGATTGTTAGCATGACTGTCTGATGTTGGTAGAGGCTGTGGTTAGTTGATTGTTAGCATGACTGTCTGATGTTGGTAGAGGCTGTGGTTAGTTGATTGTTAGCATGACTGTCTGATGTTGGTAGAGGCTGTGGTTAGTTGATTGTTAGCATGACTGTCTGATGTTGGTAGAGGCTGTGGTTAGTTGATTGTTAGCATGACTGTCTGATGTTGGTAGAGGTTGTGGTTAGTTGATTGTTAGCATGACTGTCTGATGTTGGTAGAGGCTGTGGTTAGTTGATTGTTAGCATGACTGTCTGATGTTGGTAGAGGCTGTGGTTAGTTGATTGTTAGCATGACTGTCTGATGTTGGTAGAGGCTGTGGTTAGTTGATTGTTAGCATGACTGTCTGATGTTGGTAGAGGTTGTGGTTAGTTGATTGTTAGCATGACTGTCTGATGTTGGTAGAGGCTGTGGTTAGTTGATTGTTAGCATGACTGTCTGATGTTGGTAGAGGTTGTGGTTAGTTGATTGTTAGCATGACTGTCTGATGTTGGTAGAGGCTGTGGTTAGTTGATTGTTAGCATGACTGTCTGATGTTGGTAGAGGCTGTGGTTAGTTGATTGTTAGCATGACTGTCTGATGTTGGTAGAGGCTGTGGTTAGTTGATTGTTAGCATGACTGTCTGATGTTGGTAGAGGCTGTGGTTAGTTGATTGTTAGCATGACTGTCTGATGTTGGTAGAGGTTGTGGTTAGTTGATTGTTAGCATGACTGTCTGATGTTGGTAGAGGCTGTGGTTAGTTGATTGTTAGCATGACTGTCTGATGTTGGTAGAGGTTGTGGTTAGTTGATTGTTAGCATGACTGTCTGATGTTGGTAGAGGCTGTGGTTAGTTGATTGTTAGCATGACTGTCTGATGTTGGTAGAGGTTGTGGTTAGTTGATTGTTAGCATGACTGTCTGATGTTGGTAGAGGCTGTGGTTAGTTGATTGTTAGCATGACTGTCTGATGTTGGTAGAGGTTGTGGTTAGTTGATTGTTAGCATGACTGTCTGATGTTGGTAGAGGCTGTGGTTAGTTGATTGTTAGCATGACTGTCTGATGTTGGTAGAGGCTGTGGTTAGTTGATTGTTAGCATGACTGTCTGATGTTGGTAGAGGCTGTGGTTAGTTGATTGTTAGCATGACTGTCTGATGTTGGTAGAGGCTGTGGTTAGTTGATTGTTAGCATGACTGTCTGATGTTGGTAGAGGCTGTTAGTTGATTGTTAGCATGACTGTCTGATGTTGGTAGAGGCTGTGGTTAGTTGATTGTTAGCATGACTGTCTGATGTTGGTAGAGGCTGTGGTTAGTTGATTGTTAGCATGACTGTCTGATGTTGGTAGAGGTTGTGGTTAGTTGATTGTTAGCATGACTGTCTGATGTTGGTAGAGGCTGTGGTTAGTTGATTGTTAGCATGACTGTCTGATGTTGGTAGAGGCTGTTAGTTGATTGTTAGCATGACTGTCTGATGTTGGTAGAGGCTGTGGTTAGTTGATTGTTAGCATGACTGTCTGATGTTGGTAGAGGCTGTGGTTAGTTGATTGTTAGCATGACTGTCTGATGTTGGTAGAGGTTGTGGTTAGTTGATTGTTAGCATGACTGTCTGATGTTGGTAGAGGCTGTGGTTAGTTTATTCTTAGCATGATTGTCTGATGTTGGTAGAGGCTGTTAGTTGATTGTTAGCATGACTATCTGATGTTGGTAGAGGCTGTGGTTAGTTGATTGTTAGCATGACTGTCTGATGTTGGTAGAGGCTGTGGTTAGTTGATTGTTAGCATGACTGTCTGATGTTGGTAGAGGTTGTGGTTAGTTGATTGTTAGCATGACTGTCTGATGTTAGTAGAGGTTGTGGTTAGTTGATTGTTAGCATGACTGTCTGATGTTGGTAGAGGCTGTGGTTAGTTGATTGTTAGCATGACTGTCTGATGTTGGTAGAGGCTGTGGTTAGTTGATTGTTAGCATGACTGTCTGATGTTGGTAGAGGCTGTGGTTAGTTGATTGTTAGCATGACTGTCTGATGTTGGTAGAGGTTGTGGTTAGTTGATTGTTAGCATGACTGTCTGATGTTGGTAGAGGCTGTGGTTAGTTGATTGTTAGCATGACTGTCTGATGTTGGTAGAGGCTGTGGTTAGTTGATTGTTAGCATGACTGTCTGATGATGGTAGAGGCTGTGGTTAGTTGATTGTTAGCATGACTGTCTGATGTTGGTAGAGGCTGTGGTTATTTGATTGTTAGCATGACTGTCTGATGTTGGTAGAGGCTGTGGTTAGTTGATTGTTAGCATGACTGTCTGATGTTGGTAGAGGTTGTGGTTAGTTGATTGTTAGCATGACTGTCTGATGTTGGTAGAGGCTGTGGTTAGTTGATTGTTAGCGTGACTGTCTGATGTTGGTAGAGGTTGTGGTTAGTTGATTGTTAGCATGACTGTCTGATGTTGGTAGAGGCTGTGGTTAGTTGATTGTTAGCATGACTGTCTGATGTTGGTAGAGGCTGTGGTTAGTTGATTGTTAGCATGACTGTCTGATGTTGGAAGAGGCTATGGTTAGTTGATTGTTAGCATGACTGTCTGATGTTGGTAGAGGCTGTGGTTAGTTGATTGTTAGCATGACTGTCTGATGTTGGTAGAGGCTGTGGTTAGTTGATTGTTAGCATGACTGTCTGATGTTGGTAGAGGCTGTGGTTAGTTGATTGTTAGCATGACTGTCTGATGTTGGTAGAGGCTGTGGTTAGTTGATTGTTAGCATGACTGTCTGATGTTGGTAGAGGTTGTGGTTAGTTGATTGTTAGCATGACTGTCTGATGTTGGTAGAGGTTGTGGTTAGTTGATTGTTAGCATGACTGTCTGATGTTGGTAGAGGTTGTGGTTAGTTGATTGTTAGCATGACTGTCTGATGTTGGTAGAGGCTGTGGTTAGTTTATTGTTAGCATGACTGTCTGATGTTGGTAGAGGCTGTGGTTAGTTGATTGTTGGCATGACTGTCTGATGTTGGTAGAGGTTGTGGTTAGTTGATTGTTAGCATGACTGTCTGATGTTGGTAGAGGCTGTGGTTAGTTGATTGTTAGCATGACTGTCTGATGTTGGTAGAGGCTGTGGTTAGTTGATTGTTAGCATGACTGTCTGATGTTGGTAGAGGCTGTTAGTTGATTGTTAGCATGACTGTCTGATGTTGGTAGAGGCTGTGGTTAGTTGATTGTTAGCATGACTGTCTGATGTTGGTAGAGGCTGTGGTTAGTTGATTGTTAGCATGACTGTCTGATGTTGGTAGAGGCTGTGGTTAGTTGATTGTTAGCATGACTGTCTGATGTTGGTAGAGGCTGTGGTTAGTTGATTGTTAGCATGACTGTCTGATGTTGGTAGAGGTTGTGGTTAGTTGATTGTTAGCATGACTGTCTGATGTTGGTAGAGGCTGTGGTTAGTTGATTGTTAGCATGACTGTCTGATGTTGGTAGAGGCTGTGGTTAGTTGATTGTTAGCATGACTGTCTGATGTTGGTAGAGGCTGTGGTTAGTTGATTGTTAGCATGACTGTCTGATGTTGGTAGAGGCTGTGGTTAGTTGATTGTTAGCATGACTGTCTGATGTTGGTAGAGGCTGTGGTTAGTTGATTGTTAGCATGACTGTCTGATGTTGGTAGAGGCTGTGGTTAGTTGATTGTTAGCATGACTGTCTGACGTTGGTAGAGGCTGTGGTTAGTTGATTGTTAGCATGACTGTCTGATGTTGGTAGAGGCTGTGGTTAGTTGATTGTTAGCATGACTGTCTGACGTTGGTAGAGGCTGTGGTTAGTTGATTGTTAGCATGACTGTCTGATGTTGGTAGAGGCTGTGGTTAGTTGATTGTTAGCATGACTGTCTGATGTTGGTAGAGGCTGTGGTTAGTTGATTGTTAGCATGACTGTCTGATGTTGGTAGAGGTTGTGGTTAGTTGATTGTTAGCATGACTGTCTGATGTTGGTAGAGGTTGTGGTTAGTTGATTGTTAGCATGACTGTCTGATGTTGGTAGAGGTTGTGGTTAGTTGATTGTTAGCATGACTGTCTGATGTTGGTAGAGGCTGTGGTTAGTTTATTGTTAGCATGACTGTCTGATGTTGGTAGAGGCTGTGGTTAGTTGATTGTTGGCATGACTGTCTGATGTTGGTAGAGGTTGTGGTTAGTTGATTGTTAGCATGACTGTCTGATGTTGGTAGAGGCTGTGGTTAGT
Source organism: Cherax quadricarinatus (assembly GCF_038502225.1). NCBI lineage: Eukaryota > Metazoa > Arthropoda > Malacostraca > Decapoda > Parastacidae > Cherax > Cherax quadricarinatus. The sequence continues at coordinate 16,361,155 of NC_091334.1, forward strand.
TGATTGTTAGCATGACTGTCTGATGTTGGTAGAGGCTGTGGTTAGTTGATTGTTAGCATGACTGTCTGATGTTGGTAGAGGCTGTTAGTTGATTGTTAGCATGACTGTCTGATGTTGGTAGAGGCTGTGGTTAGTTGATTGTTAGCATGACTGTCTGATGTTGGTAGAGGCTGTGGTTAGTTGATTGTTAGCATGACTGTCTGATGTTGGTAGAGGCTGTGGTTAGTTGATTGTTAGCATGACTGTCTGATGTTGGTAGAGGCTGTGGTTAGTTGATTGTTAGCATGACTGTCTGATGTTGGTAGAGGTTGTGGTTAGTTGATTGTTAGCATGACTGTCTGATGTTGGTAGAGGCTGTGGTTAGTTGATTGTTAGCATGACTGTCTGATGTTGGTAGAGGCTGTGGTTAGTTGATTGTTAGCATGACTGTCTGACGTTGGTAGAGGCTGTGGTTAGTTGATTGTTAGCATGACTGTCTGATGTTGGTAGAGGCTGTTAGTTGATTGTTAGCATGACTGTCTGATGTTGGTAGAGGCTGTTAGTTGATTGTTAGCATGACTGTCTGATGTTGGTAGAGGCTGTGGTTAGTTGATTGTTAGCATGACTGTCTGATGTTGGTAGAGGCTGTGGTTAGTTGATTGTTAGCATGACTGTCTGATGTTGGTAGAGGCTGTGGTTAGTTGATTGTTAGCATGACTGTCTGATGTTGGTAGAGGCTGTGGTTAGTTGATTGTTAGCATGACTGTCTGATGTTGGTAGAGGTTGTGGTTAGTTGATTGTTAGCATGACTGTCTGATGTTGGTAGAGGCTGTGGTTAGTTGATTGTTAGCATGACTGTCTGATGTTGGTAGAGGCTGTGGTTAGTTGATTGTTAGCATGACTGTCTGATGTTGGTAGAGGCTGTGGTTAGTTGATTGTTAGCATGACTGTCTGACGTTGGTAGAGGCTGTGGTTAGTTGATTGTTAGCATGACTGTCTGATGTTGGTAGAGGCTGTGGTTAGTTGATTGTTAGCATGACTGTCTGATGTTGGTAGAGGCTGTGGTTAGTTGATTGTTAGCATGACTGTCTGACGTTGGTAGAGGCTGTGGTTAGTTGATTGTTAGCATGACTGTCTGACGTTGGTAGAGGCTGTGGTTAGTTGATTGTTAGCATGACTGTCTGATGTTGGTAGAGGCTGTGGTTAGTTGATTGTTAGCATGACTGTCTGACGTTGGTAGAGGCTGTGGTTAGTTGATTGTTAGCATGACTGTCTGATGTTGGTAGAGGCTGTGGTTAGTTGATTGTTAGCATGACTGTCTGATGTTGGTAGAGGCTGTGGTTAGTTGATTGTTAGCATGACTGTCTGATGTTGGTAGAGGCTGTGGTTAGTTGATTGTTAGCATGACTGTCTGATGTTGGTAGAGGCTGTGGTTAGTTGATTGTTAGCATGACTGTCTGATGTTGGTAGAGGCTGTGGTTAGTTGATTGTTAGCATGACTGTCTGATGTTGGTAGAGGTTGTGGTTAGTTGATTGTTAGCATGACTGTCTGATGTTGGTAGAGGCTGTGGTTAGTTGATTGTTAGCATGACTGTCTGATGTTGGTAGAGGCTGTGGTTAGTTGATTGTTAGCATGACTGTCTGATGTTGGTAGAGGCTGTGGTTAGTTGATTGTTAGCATGACTGTCTGATGTTGGTAGAGGTTGTGGTTAGTTGATTGTTAGCATGACTGTCTGATGTTGGTAGAGGCTGTGGTTAGTTGATTGTTAGCATGACTGTCTGATGTTGGTAGAGGTTGTGGTTAGTTGATTGTTAGCATGACTGTCTGATGTTGGTAGAGGCTGTGGTTAGTTGATTGTTAGCATGACTGTCTGATGTTGGTAGAGGCTGTGGTTAGTTGATTGTTAGCATGACTGTCTGATGTTGGTAGAGGCTGTGGTTAGTTGATTGTTAGCATGACTGTCTGATGTTGGTAGAGGCTGTGGTTAGTTGATTGTTAGCATGACTGTCTGATGTTGGTAGAGGTTGTGGTTAGTTGATTGTTAGCATGACTGTCTGATGTTGGTAGAGGCTGTGGTTAGTTGATTGTTAGCATGACTGTCTGATGTTGGTAGAGGTTGTGGTTAGTTGATTGTTAGCATGACTGTCTGATGTTGGTAGAGGCTGTGGTTAGTTGATTGTTAGCATGACTGTCTGATGTTGGTAGAGGTTGTGGTTAGTTGATTGTTAGCATGACTGTCTGATGTTGGTAGAGGCTGTGGTTAGTTGATTGTTAGCATGACTGTCTGATGTTGGTAGAGGTTGTGGTTAGTTGATTGTTAGCATGACTGTCTGATGTTGGTAGAGGCTGTGGTTAGTTGATTGTTAGCATGACTGTCTGATGTTGGTAGAGGCTGTGGTTAGTTGATTGTTAGCATGACTGTCTGATGTTGGTAGAGGCTGTGGTTAGTTGATTGTTAGCATGACTGTCTGATGTTGGTAGAGGCTGTGGTTAGTTGATTGTTAGCATGACTGTCTGATGTTGGTAGAGGCTGCTGTTAGTTGATTGTTAGCATGACTGTCTGATGTTGGTAGAGGCTGTGGTTAGTTGATTGTTAGCATGACTGTCTGATGTTGGTAGAGGCTGTGGTTAGTTGATTGTTAGCATGACTGTCTGATGTTGGTAGAGGTTGTGGTTAGTTGATTGTTAGCATGACTGTCTGATGTTGGTAGAGGCTGTGGTTAGTTGATTGTTAGCATGACTGTCTGATGTTGGTAGAGGCTGCTGTTAGTTGATTGTTAGCATGACTGTCTGATGTTGGTAGAGGCTGTGGTTAGTTGATTGTTAGCATGACTGTCTGATGTTGGTAGAGGCTGTGGTTAGTTGATTGTTAGCATGACTGTCTGATGTTGGTAGAGGCTGTGGTTAGTTGATTGTTAGCATGACTGTCTGATGTTGGTAGAGGCTGTGGTTAGTTGATTGTTAGCATGATTGTCTGATGTTGGTAGAGGCTGTTAGTTGATTGTTAGCATGACTATCTGATGTTGGTAGAGGCTGTGGTTAGTTGATTGTTAGCATGACTGTCTGATGTTGGTAGAGGCTGTGGTTAGTTGATTGTTAGCATGACTGTCTGATGTTGGTAGAGGTTGTGGTTAGTTGATTGTTAGCATGACTGTCTGATGTTAGTAGAGGTTGTGGTTAGTTGATTGTTAGCATGACTGTCTGATGTTGGTAGAGGCTGTGGTTAGTTGATTGTTAGCATGACTGTCTGATGTTGGTAGAGGCTGTGGTTAGTTGATTGTTAGCATGACTGTCTGATGTTGGTAGAGGCTGTGGTTAGTTGATTGTTAGCATGACTGTCTGATGTTGGTAGAGGTTGTGGTTAGTTGATTGTTAGCATGACTGTCTGATGTTGGTAGAGGCTGTGGTTAGTTGATTGTTAGCATGACTGTCTGATGTTGGTAGAGGCTGTGGTTAGTTGATTGTTAGCATGACTGTCTGATGTTGGTAGAGGCTGTGGTTAGTTGATTGTTAGCATGACTGTCTGATGTTGGTAGAGGCTGTGGTTAGTTGATTGTTAGCATGACTGTCTGATGTTGGTAGAGGCTGTGGTTAGTTGATTGTTAGCATGACTGTCTGATGTTGGTAGAGGTTGTGGTTAGTTGATTGTTAGCATGACTGTCTGATGTTGGTAGAGGCTGTGGTTAGTTGATTGTTAGCGTGACTGTCTGATGTTGGTAGAGGTTGTGGTTAGTTGATTGTTAGCATGACTGTCTGATGTTGGTAGAGGCTGTGGTTAGTTGATTGTTAGCATGACTGTCTGATGTTGGTAGAGGCTGTGGTTAGTTGATTGTTAGCATGACTGTCTGATGTTGGTAGAGGCTGTGGTTAGTTGATTGTTAGCATGACTGTCTGATGTTGGTAGAGGCTGTGGTTAGTTGATTGTTAGCATGACTGTCTGATGTTGGTAGAGGCTGTGGTTAGTTGATTGTTAGCATGACTGTCTGATGTTGGTAGAGGCTGTGGTTAGTTGATTGTTAGCATGACTGTCTGATGTTGGTAGAGGCTGTGGTTAGTTGATTGTTAGCATGACTGTCTGATGTTGGTAGAGGTTGTGGTTAGTTGATTGTTAGCATGACTGTCTGATGTTGGTAGAGGCTGTGGTTAGTTGATTGTTAGCATGACTGTCTGATGTTGGTAGAGGCTGTGGTTAGTTGATTGTTAGCATGACTGTCTGATGTTGGTAGAGGCTGTGGTTAGTTGATTGTTAGCATGACTGTCTGATGTTGGTAGAGGCTGTGGTTAGTTGATTGTTAGCATGACTGTCTGATGTTGGTAGAGGCTGTGGTTAGTTGATTGTTAGCATGACTGTCTGATGTTGGTAGAGGCTGTGGTTAGTTGATTGTTAGCATGACTGTCTGATGTTGGTAGAGGCTGTGGTTAGTTGATTGTTAGCATGACTGTCTGATGTTGGTAGAGGCTGTGGTTAGTTGATTGTTAGCATGACTGTCTGATGTTGGTAGAGGCTGTGGTTAGTTGATTGTTAGCATGACTGTCTGATGTTGGTAGAGGCTGTGGTTAGTTGATTGTTAGCATGACTGTCTGATGTTGGTAGAGGCTGTGGTTAGTTGATTGTTAGCATGACTGTCTGATGTTGGTAGAGGCTGTGGTTAGTTGATTGTTAGCATGACTGTCTGATGTTGGTAGAGGCTGTGGTTAGTTGATTGTTAGCATGACTGTCTGATGTTGGTAGAGGCTGTGGTTAGTTGATTGTTAGCATGACTGTCTGATGTTGGTCTGTTAGTTGATTGTTAGCATGACTGTCTGATGTTGGTAGAGGCTGTGGTTAGTTGATTGTTAGCATGACTGTCTGATGTTGGTAGAGGCTGTGGTTAGTTGATTGTTAGCATGACTGTCTGATGTTGGTAGAGGCTGTGGTTAGTTGATTGTTAGCATGACTGTCTGATGTTGGTAGAGGCTGTGGTTAGTTGATTGTTAGCATGACTGTCTGATGTTGGTAGAGGCTGTGGTTAGTTGATTGTTAGCATGACTGTCTGATGTTGGTAGAGGCTGTGGTTAGTTGATTGTTAGCATGACTGTCTGATGTTGGTAGAGGCTGTGGTTAGTTGATTGTTAGCATGACTGTCTGATGTTGGTAGAGGCTGTGGTTAGTTGATTGTTAGCATGACTGTCTGATGTTGGTAGAGGCTGTGGTTAGTTGATTGTTAGCATGACTGTCTGATGTTGGTAGAGGCTGTGGTTAGTTGATTGTTAGCATGACTGTCTGATGTTGGTAGAGGCTGTGGTTAGTTGATTGTTAGCATGACTGTCTGATGTTGGTAGAGGCTGTGGTTAGTTGATTGTTAGCATGACTGTCTGATGGTGGTAGAGGCTGTGTTAGTTGATTGTTAGCATGACTGTCTGATGTTGGTAGAGGCTGTGGTTAGTTGATTGTTAGCATGACTGTCTGATGTTGGTAGAGGCTGTGGTTAGTTGATTGTTAGCATGACTGTCTGATGTTGGTAGAGGCTGTGGTTAGTTGATTGTTAGCATGACTGTCTGATGTTGGTAGAGGCTGTGGTTAGTTGATTGTTAGCATGACTGTCTGATGTTGGTAGAGGCTGTGGTTAGTTGATTGTTAGCATGACTGTCTGATGTTGGTAGAGGCTGTGGTTAGTTGATTGTTAGCATGACTGTCTGATGTTGGTAGAGGCTGTGGTTAGTTGATTGTTAGCATGACTGTCTGATGTTGGTAGAGGCTGTGGTTAGTTGATTGTTAGCATGACTGTCTGATGTTGGTAGAGGCTGTGGTTAGTTGATTGTTAGCATGACTGTCTGATGTTGGTAGAGGCTGTGGTTAGTTGATTGTTAGCATGACTGTCTGATGTTGGTAGAGGCTGTGGTTAGTTGATTGTTAGCATGACTGTCTGATGTTGGTAGAGGCTGTGGTTAGTTGATTGTTAGCATGACTGTCTGATGTTGGTAGAGGCTGTGGTTAGTTGATTGTTAGCATGACTGTCTGATGTTGGTAGAGGCTGTGGTTAGTTGATTGTTAGCATGACTGTCTGATGTTGGTAGAGGCTGTGGTTAGTTGATTGTTAGCATGACTGTCTGATGTTGGTAGAGGCTGTGGTTAGTTGATTGTTAGCATGACTGTCTGATGTTGGTAGAGGCTGTGGTTAGTTGATTGTTAGCATGACTGTCTGATGTTGGTAGAGGCTGTGGTTAGTTGATTGTTAGCATGACTGTCTGATGTTGGTAGAGGCTGTGGTTAGTTGATTGTTAGCATGACTGTCTGATGTTGGTAGAGGCTGTGGTTAGTTGATTGTTAGCATGACTGTCTGATGTTGGTAGAGGCTGTGGTTAGTTGATTGTTAGCATGACTGTCTGAGGCTGTGGTTAGTTGATTGTTAGCATGACTGTCTGTGGTTAGTTGATTGTTAGCATGACTGTCTGATGTTGGTAGAGGCTGTGGTTAGTTGATTGTTAGCATGACTGTCTGATGTTGGTAGAGGCTGTGGTTAGTTGATTGTTAGCATGACTGTCTGATGTTGGTAGAGGCTGTGGTTAGTTGATTGTTAGCATGACTGTCTGATGTTGGTAGAGGCTGTGGTTAGTTGATTGTTAGCATGACTGTCTGATGTTGGTAGAGGCTGTGGTTAGTTGATTGTTAGCATGACTGTCTGATGTTGGTAGAGGCTGTGGTTAGTTGATTGTTAGCATGACTGTCTGATGTTGGTAGAGGCTGTGGTTAGTTGATTGTTAGCATGACTGTCTGATGTTGGTAGAGGCTGTGGTTAGTTGATTGTTAGCATGACTGTCTGATGTTGGTAGAGGCTGTGGTTAGTTGATTGTTAGCATGACTGTCTGATGTTGGTAGAGGCTGTGGTTAGTTGATTGTTAGCATGACTGTCTGATGTTGGTAGAGGCTGTGGTTAGTTGATTGTTAGCATGACTGTCTGATGTTGGTAGAGGCTGTGGTTAGTTGATTGTTAGCATGACTGTCTGATGTTGGTAGAGGCTGTGGTTAGTTGATTGTTAGCATGACTGTCTGATGTTGGTAGAGGCTGTGGTTAGTTGATTGTTAGCATGACTGTCTGATGTTGGTAGAGGCTGTGGTTAGTTGATTGTTAGCATGACTGTCTGATGTTGGTAGAGGCTGTGGTTAGTTGATTGTTAGCATGACTGTCTGATGTTGGTAGAGGCTGTGGTTAGTTGATTGTTAGCATGACTGTCTGATGTTGGTAGAGGCTGTGGTTAGTTGATTGTTAGCATGACTGTCTGATGTTGGTAGAGGCTGTGGTTAGTTGATTGTTAGCATGACTGTCTGATGTTGGTAGAGGCTGTGGTTAGTTGATTGTTAGCATGACTGTCTGATGTTGGTAGAGGCTGTGGTTAGTTGATTGTTAGCATGACTGTCTGATGTTGGTAGAGGCTGTGGTTAGTTGATTGTTAGCATGACTGTCTGATGTTGGTAGAGGCTGTGGTTATGTTGGTAGATGTTGGTAGAGGCTGTGGTTAGTTGATTGTTAGCATGACTGTCTGATGTTGGTAGAGGCTGTGGTTAGTTGATTGTTAGCATGACTGTCTGATGTTGGTAGAGGCTGTGGTTAGTTGATTGTTAGCATGACTGTCTGATGTTGGTAGAGGCTGTGGTTAGTTGATTGTTAGCATGACTGTCTGATGTTGGTAGAGGCTGTGGTTAGTTGATTGTTAGCATGACTGTCTGATGTTGGTAGAGGTTGTGGTTAGTTGATTGTTAGCATGACTGTCTGATGTTGGTAGAGGCTGTGGTTAGTTGATTGTTAGCATGACTGTCTGATGTTGGTAGAGGCTGTGGTTAGTTGATTGTTAGCATGACTGTCTGATGTTGGTAGAGGCTGTGGTTAGTTGATTGTTAGCATGACTGTCTGATGTTGGTAGAGGCTGTGGTTAGTTGATTGTTAGCATGACTGTCTGATGTTGGTAGAGGCTGTGGTTAGTTGATTGTTAGCATGACTGTCTGATGTTGGTAGAGGCTGTGGTTAGTTGATTGTTAGCATGACTGTCTGATGTTGGTAGAGGTGTGTTAGTTGATTGTTAGCATGACTGTCTGATGTTGGTAGAGGCTGTGGTTAGTTGATTGTTAGCATGACTGTCTGATGTTGGTAGAGGCTGTGGTTAGTTGATTGTTAGCATGACTGTCTGATGTTGGTAGAGGCTGTGGTTAGTTGATTGTTAGCATGACTGTCTGATGTTGGTAGAGGCTGTGGTTAGTTGATTGTTAGCATGACTGTCTGATGTTGGTAGAGGTTGTGGTTAGTTGATTGTTAGCATGACTGTCTGATGTTGGTAGAGGCTGTGGTTAGTTGATTGTTAGCATGACTGTCTGATGTTGGTAGAGGCTGTGGTTAGTTGATTGTTAGCATGACTGTCTGATGTTGGTAGAGGCTGTGGTTAGTTGATTGTTAGCATGACTGTCTGATGTTGGTAGAGGCTGTGGTTAGTTGATTGTTAGCATGACTGTCTGATGTTGGTAGAGGCTGTGGTTAGTTGATTGTTAGCATGACTGTCTGATGTTGGTAGAGGCTGTGGTTAGTTGATTGTTAGCATGACTGTCTGATGTTGGTAGAGGCTGTGGTTAGTTGATTGTTAGCATGACTGTCTGATGTTGGTAGAGGCTGTGGTTAGTTGATTGTTAGCATGACTGTCTGATGTTGGTAGAGGCTGTGGTTAGTTGATTGTTAGCATGACTGTCTGATGTTGGTAGAGGCTGTGGTTAGTTGATTGTTAGCATGACTGTCTGATGTTGGTAGAGGCTGTGGTTAGTTGATTGTTAGCATGACTGTCTGATGTTGGTAGAGGCTGTGGTTAGTTGATTGTTAGCATGACTGTCTGATGTTGGTAGAGGCTGTGGTTAGTTGATTGTTAGCATGACTGTCTGATGTTGGTAGAGGTTGTGGTTAGTTGATTGTTAGCATGACTGTCTGATGTTGGTAGAGGCTGTGGTTAGTTGATTGTTAGCATGACTGTCTGATGTTGGTAGAGGCTGTGGTTAGTTGATTGTTAGCATGACTGTCTGATGTTGGTAGAGGCTGTGGTTAGTTGATTGTTAGCATGACTGTCTGATGTTGGTAGAGGCTGTGGTTAGTTGATTGTTGGCATGACTGTCTGATGTTGGTAGAGGCTGTGGTTAGTTGATTGTTAGCATGACTGTCTGATGTTGGTAGAGGCTGTGGTTAGTTGATTGTTAGCATGACTGTCTGATGTTGGTAGAGGCTGTGGTTAGTTGATTGTTAGCATGACTGTCTGATGTTGGTAGAGGCTGTGGTTAGTTGATTGTTAGCATGACTGTCTGATGTTGGTAGAGGCTGTGGTTAATTGATTGTTGGCATGACTGTCTGATGTTGGTAGAGGCTGTGGTTAGTTGATTGTTAGCATGACTGTCTGATGTTGGTAGAGGCTGTGGTTAGTTGATTGTTAGCATGACTGTCTGATGTTGGTAGAGGCTGTGGTTAGTTGATTGTTAGCATGACTGTCTGATGTTGGTAGAGGCTGTGGTTAGTTGATTGTTAGCATGACTGTCTGATGTTGGTAGAGGCTGTGGTTAGTTGATTGTTAGCATGACTGTCTGATGTTGGTAGAGGCTGTGGTTAGTTGATTGTTAGCATGACTGTCTGATGTTGGTAGATAGTTGATTGTAGCAGACTGTCTGATGTTGGTAGAGGTTGTGGTTAGTTGATTGTTAGCATGACTGTCTGATGTTGGTAGAGGCTGTGGTTAGTTGATTGTTAGCATGACTGTCTGATGTTGGTAGAGGTTGTGGTTAGTTGATTGTTAGCATGACTGTCTGATGTTGGTCTGTTAGTTGATTGTTAGCATGACTGTCTGATGTTGGTAGAGGTTGTGGTTAGTTGATTGTTAGCATGACTGTCTGATGTTGGTAGAGGCTGTGGTTAGTTGATTGTTAGCATGACTGTCTGATGTTGGTAGAGGCTGTGGTTAGTTGATTGTTAGCATGACTGTCTGATGTTGGTAGAGGTTGTGGTTAGTTGATTGTTAGCATGACTGTCTGATGTTGGTAGAGGCTGTGGTTAGTTGATTGTTAGCATGACTGTCTGATGTTGGTAGAGGCTGTGGTTAGTTGATTGTTAGCATGACTGTCTGATGTTGGTAGAGGCTGTTAGTTGATTGTTAGCATGACTGTCTGATGTTGGTAGAGGCTGTGGTTAGTTGATTGTTAGCATGACTGTCTGATGTTGGTAGAGGCTGTGGTTAGTTGATTGTTAGCATGACTGTCTGATGTTGGTAGAGGCTGTGGTTAGTTGATTGTTAGCATGACTGTCTGATGTTGGTAGAGGCTGTGGTTAGTTGATTGTTAGCATGACTGTCTGATGTTGGTAGAGGTTGTGGTTAGTTGATTGTTAGCATGACTGTCTGATGTTGGTAGAGGCTGTGGTTAGTTGATTGTTAGCATGACTGTCTAATGTTGGTAGAGGCTGTGGTTAGTTGATTGTTAGCATGACTGTCTGATGTTGGTAGAGGCTGTGGTTAGTTGATTGTTAGCATGACTGTCTGATGTTGGTAGAGGCTGTGGTTAGTTGATTGTTAGCATGACTGTCTGATGTTGGTAGAGGCTGTGGTTAGTTGATTGTTAGCATGACTGTCTGATGTTGGTAGAGGCTGTGGTTAGTTGATTGTTAGCATGACTGTCTGACGTTGGTAGAGGCTGTGGTTAGTTGATTGTTAGCATGACTGTCTGATGTTGGTAGAGGCTGTGGTTAGTTGATTGTTAGCATGACTGTCTGACGTTGGTAGAGGCTGTGGTTAGTTGATTGTTAGCATGACTGTCTGATGTTGGTAGAGGCTGTGGTTAGTTGATTGTTAGCATGACTGTCTGATGTTGGTAGAGGCTGTGGTTAGTTGATTGTTAGCATGACTGTCTGATGTTGGTAGAGGCTGTGGTTAGTTGATTGTTAGCATGACTGTCTGATGTTGGTAGAGGCTGTGGTTAGTTGATTGTTAGCAGGACTGTCTGATGTTGGTAGAGGTTGTGGTTAGTTGATTGTTAGTATGACTGTCTGATGTTGGTAGAGGCTGTGGTTAGTTGATTGTTAGCATGACTGTCTGATGTTGGTAGAGGCTGTGGTTAGTTGATTGTTAGCATGACTGTCTGATGTTGGTAGAGGCTGTGGTTAGTTGATTGTTAGCATGACTGTCTGATGTTGGTAGAGGCTGTGGTTAGTTGATTGTTGGCATGACTGTCTGATGTTGGTAGAGGCTGTGGTTAGTTGATTGTTAGCATGACTGTCTGATGTTGGTAGAGGCTGTGCTTAGTTGATTGTTAGCATGACTGTCTGATGTTGGTAGAGGCTGTGGTTAGTTGATTGTTAGCATGACTGTCTGATGTTGGTAGAGGCTGTGGTTAGTTGATTGTTAGCATGACTGTCTGATGTTGGTAGAGGCTGTGGTTAATTGATTGTTGGCATGACTGTCTGATGTTGGTAGAGGCTGTGGTTAGTTGATTGTTAGCATGACTGTCTGATGTTGGTAGAGGCTGTGGTTAGTTGATTGTTGGCATGACTGTCTGATGTTGGTAGAGGCTGTGGTTAGTTGATTGTTAGCATGACTGTCTGATGTTGGTAGAGGCTGTGGTTAGTTGATTGTTTGCATGACTGTCTGATGTTGGTAGAGGCTGTGGTTAGTTGATTGTTAGCATGACTGTCTGATGTTGGTAGAGGCTGTGGTTAGTTGATTGTTAGCATGACTGTCTGATGTTGGTAGAGGCTGTGGTTAGTTGATTGTTAGCATGACTGTCTGATGTTGGTAGAGGCTGTGGTTAGTTGATTGTTAGCATGACTGTCTGATGTTGGTAGAGGCTGTGGTTAGTTGATTGTTAGCATGACTGTCTGATGTTGGTAGAGGCTGTGGTTAGTTGATTGTTAGCATGACTGTCTGATGTTGGAAGAGGCTATGGTTAGTTGATTGTTAGCATGACTGTCTGATGTTGGTAGAGGCTGTGGTTAGTTGATTGTTAGCATGACTGTCTGATGTTGGTAGAGGCTGTGGTTAGTTGATTGTTAGCATGACTGTCTGATGTTGGTAGAGGCTGTGCTTAGTTGATTGTTAGCATGACAGTCTGATGTTGGTAGAGGCTGTGGTTAGTTGATTGTTAGCATGACTGTCTGATGTTGGTAGAGGTTGTGGTTAGTTGATTGTTCGCATGACTGTCTGATGTTGGTAGAGGTTGTGGTTAGTTGATTGTTAGCATGACTGTCTGATGTTGGTAGAGGTTGTGGTTAGTTGATTGTTAGCATGACTGTCTGATGTTGGTAGAGGCTGTGGTTAGTTGATTGTTAGCATGACTGTCTGATGTTGGTAGAGGCTGTGGTTAGTTGATTGTTAGCATGACTGTCTGATGTTGGTAGAGGTTGTGGTTAGTTGATTGTTAGCATGACTGTCTGATGTTGGTAGAGGCTGTGGTTAGTTGATTGTTAGCATGACTGTCTGATGTTGGTAGACGCTGTGGTTAGTTGATTGTTAGCATGACTGTCTGATGTTGGTAGAGGCTGTTAGTTGATTGTTAGCATGACTGTCTGATGTTGGTAGAGGCTGTGGTTAGTTGATTGTTAGCATGACTGTCTGATGTTGGTAGAGGCTGTGGTTAGTTGATTGTTAGCATGACTGTCTGATGTTGGTAGAGGCTGTGGTTAGTTGATTGTTAGCATGACTGTCTGATGTTGGTAGAGGCTGTGGTTAGTTGATTGTTAGCATGACTGTCTGATGTTGGTAGAGGTTGTGGTTAGTTGATTGTTAGCATGACTGTCTGATGTTGGTAGAGGCTGTGGTTAGTTGATTGTTAGCATGACTGTCTGATGTTGGTAGAGGCTGTGGTTAGTTGATTGTTAGCATGACTGTCTGATGTTGGTAGAGGCTGTGGTTAGTTGATTGTTAGCATGACTGTCTGATGTTGGTAGAGGCTGTGGTTAGTTGATTGTTAGCATGACTGTCTGATGTTGGTAGAGGCTGTGGTTAGTTGATTGTTAGCATGACTGTCTGATGTTGGTAGAGGCTGTGGTTAGTTGATTGTTAGCATGACTGTCTGACGTTGGTAGAGGCTGTGGTTAGTTGATTGTTAGCATGACTGTCTGATGTTGGTAGAGGCTGTGGTTAGTTGATTGTTAGCATGACTGTCTGACGTTGGTAGAGGCTGTGGTTAGTTGATTGTTAGCATGACTGTCTGATGTTGGTAGAGGCTGTGGTTAGTTGATTGTTAGCATGACTGTCTGATGTTGGTAGAGGCTGTGGTTAGTTGATTGTTAGCATGACTGTCTGATGTTGGTAGAGGCTGTGTTTAGTTGATTGTTAGCATGACTGTCTGATGTTGGTAGAGGCTGTGGTTAGTTGATTGTTAGCATGACTGTCTGATGTTGGTAGAGGCTGTGGTTAGTTGATTGTTACCATGACTGTCTGATGTTGGTAGAGGCTATGGTTAGTTGATTGTTAGCATGACTGTCTGATGTTGGTAGAGGCTGTGGTTAGTTGATTGTTAGCATGACTGTCTGATGTTGGTAGAGGTTGTGGTTAGTTGATTGTTAGCATGACTGTCTGATGTTGGTAGAGGCTGTGGTTAGTTGATTGTTAGCGTGACTGTCTGATGTTGGTAGAGGTTGTGGTTAGTTGATTGTTAGCATGACTGTCTGATGTTGGTAGAGGCTGTGGTTAGTTGATTGTTAGCATGACTGTCTGATGTTGGTAGAGGCTGTGGTTAGTTGATTGTTAGCATGACTGTCTGATGTTGGAAGAGGCTATGGTTAGTTGATTGTTAGCATGACTGTCTGATGTTGGTAGAGGCTGTGGTTAGTTGATTGTTAGCATGACTGTCTGATGTTGGTAGAGGCTGTGGTTAGTTGATTGTTAGCATGACTGTCTGATGTTGGTAGAGGCTGTGGTTAGTTGATTGTTAGCATGACTGTCTGATGTTGGTAGAGGCTGTGGTTAGTTGATTGTTAGCATGACTGTCTGATGTTGGTAGAGGTTGTGGTTAGTTGATTGTTAGCATGACTGTCTGATGTTGGTAGAGGTTGTGGTTAGTTGATTGTTAGCATGACTGTCTAATGTTGGTAGAGGTTGTGGTTAGTTGATTGTTAGCATGACTGTCTGATGTTGGTAGAGGCTGTGGTTAGTTGATTGTTAGCATGACTGTCTGATGTTGGTAGAGGCTGTGGTTAGTTGATTGTTAGCATGACTGTCTGATGTTGGTAGAGGTTGTGGTTAGTTGATTATTAGCATGACTGTCTGATGTTGGTAGAGGCTGGGGTTAGTTGATTGTTAGCATGACTGTCTGATGTTGGTAGAGGCTGTGGTTAGTTGATTGTTAGCATGACTGTCTGATGTTGGTAGAGGCTGTTAGTTGATTGTTAGCATGACTGTCTGATGTTGGTAGAGGCTGTGGTTAGTTGATTGTTAGCATGACTGTCTGATGTTGGTAGAGGCTGTGGTTAGTTGATTGTTAGCATGACTGTCTGATGTTGGTAGAGGCTGTGGTTAGTTGATTGTTAGCATGACTGTCTGATGTTGGTAGAGGCTGTGGTTAGTTGATTGTTAGCATGACTGTCTGATGTTGGTAGAGGTTGTGGTTAGTTGATTGTTAGCATGACTGTCTGATGTTGGTAGAGGCTGTGGTTAGTTGATTGTTAGCATGACTGTCTGATGTTGGTAGAGGCTGTGGTTAGTTGATTGTTAGCATGACTGTCTGATGTTGGTAGAGGCTGTGGTTAGTTGATTGTTAGCATGACTGTCTGATGTTGGTAGAGGCTGTGGTTAGTTGATTGTTAGCATGACTGTCTGATGTTGGTAGAGGCTGTGGTTAGTTGATTGTTAGCATGACTGTCTGATGTTGGTAGAGGCTGTGGTTAGTTGATTGTTAGCATGACTGTCTGACGTTGGTAGAGGCTGTGGTTAGTTGATTGTTAGCATGACTGTCTGATTTGGTAGAGGCTGTGGTTAGTTGATTGTTAGCATGACTGTCTGACGTTGGTAGAGGTTGTGGTTAGTTGATTGTTAGCATGACTGTCTGACGTTGGTAGAGGCTGTGGTTAGTTGATTGTTAGCATGACTGTCTGATGTTGGTAGAGGCTGTGGTTAGTTGATTGTTAGCATGACTGTCTGATGTTGGTAGAGGCTGTGGTTAGTTGATTGTTAGCATGACTGTCTGATGTTGGTAGAGGCTGTGGTTAGTTGATTGTTAGCATGACTGTCTGATGTTGGTAGAGGCTGTGGTTAGTTGATTGTTAGCATGACTGTCTGATGTTGGTAGAGGCTGTGGTTAGTTGATTGTTAGCATGACTGTCTGATGTTGGTAGAGGCTGTGGTTAGTTGATTGTTAGCATGACTGTCTGATGTTGGTAGAGGCTGTGGTTAGTTGATTGTTAGCATGACTGTCTGATGTTGGTAGAGGCTGTGGTTAGTTGATTGTTAGCATGACTGTCTGATGTTGGTAGAGGCTGTGGTTAGTTGATTGTTAGCATGACTGTCTGATGTTGGTAGAGGCTGTGGTTAGTTGATTGTTAGCATGACTGTCTGATGTTGGTAGAGGCTGTGGTTAGTTGATTGTTACAGCCAGGGTAGTGTGATTGTTACAGTCAGGGTAGTGTGATTGTTACAGTCAGGGTAGTGTGATTGTTACAGCCAGGGTAGTGTGATTGTTACAGCCAGGGTAGTGTGATTGTTACAGCCAGGGTAGTGTGATTGTTACAGCCAGGTTAGTGTGATTGTTACAGCCAGGGTAGTGTGATTGTTACAGCCAGGGTAGTGTGATTGTTACAGCCGGGGTAGTGTGATTGTTACAGCCAGGGTAGTGTGATTGTTACAGCCAGGGTAGTGTGATTGTTACAGTCAGGGTAGTGTGATTGTTACAGTCAGGGTAGTGTGATTGTTACAGCCAGGGTAGTGTGATTGTTACAGCCAGGGTAGTGTAACTGTCACGACCAGGGTAGTGTAACTGTCACGGCCAGGGTAGTGTGATTGTTACAGCCAGGGTAGTGTGATTGTTACAGCCAGGGTAGTGTGATTGTTACAGTCAGGGTAGTGTGATTGTTACAGCCAGGGTAGTGTAACTGTCACGGCCAGGGTATTGTGATTGTTACAGCCAGGGTAGTGTGATTGTTACAGCCAGGGTAGTGTAACTGCCACAGCCAGGGTATCGTGATTGTTACAGCCAGGGTAGTGTGATTGTTACAGCCAGGGTAGTGTGATTGTTACAGCCAGGGTAGTGTGATTGTCACGGCCAGGGTAGTGTGATTGTTACAGCCAGGGTAGTGTGATTGTTACAGCCAGGGTAGTGTGATTGTTACAGTCAGGGTAGTGTGATTGTTACAACCAGGGTAGTGTAACTGTCACGGCCAGGGTATTGTGATTGTTACAGCCAGGGTAGTGTGATTGTTACAGCCAGGGTAATGTAACTGCCACAGCCAGGGTATTGTGATTGTTACAGCCAGGGTAGTGTGATTGTTACAGCCAGGGTAGTGTGATTGTTACAGCCAGGGTAGTGTGATTGTTACAGCCAGGGTAGTGTGATTGTTACAGCCAGGGTAGTGTAACTGTCACGGCCAGGGTAGTGTGATTGTTACAGCCAGGGTAGTGTGATTGTCACGGCCAGGGTAGTGTGATTGTTACAGCCAGGGTAGTGTGATTGTTACAGCCAGGGTAGTGTGATTGTTACAGCCAGGGTAGTGTAACTGTCACGGCCAGGGTAGTGTGATTGTTACAGCCAGGGTAGTGTGATTGTTACAGCCAGTGTAGTGTAACTGTCACGGCCAGGGTAGTGTAACTGTCACGGCCAGGGTAGTGTGATTGTTACAGCCAGGGTAGTGTGATTGTTACAGCCAGTGTAGTGTAACTGTCACGGCCAGGGTAGTGTAACTGTCACGGCCAGGGTAGTGTGATTGTTACAGCCAGGGTAGTGTAACTGTCACGGCCAGGGTAGTGTAACTGTGACGGCCAGGGTAGTGTGATTGTTACAGCCAGGGTAGTGTGATTGTTACAGCCAGGGTAGTGTAACTGTCACGGCCAGGGTAGTGTGACTGTTACAGCCAGGGTAGTGTGATTGTTACAGCCAGGGTAGTGTGATTGTTACAGCCAGGGTAGTGTGATTGTTACAGCCAGGGTAGTGTGACTGTCACGGCCAGGGTAGTGTGATTGTTACAGCCAGGGTAGTGTGATTGTTACAGCCAGGGTAGTGTGATTGTTACAGCCAGGGTAGTGTGATTGTCACAGCCAGGGTGGTGTGATTGTTACAGTCAGGGTAGTGTGATTGTTACAGCCAGGGTAGTGTGATTGTTACAGCCAGGGTAGCGTGATTGTTACAGCCAGGGTGGTGTGATTGTTACAGCCAGGGTAGTGTGATTGTTACAGCCAGGGTAGTGTAACTGTCACGGCCAGGGTAGTGTGATTGTTACAGCAAGGGTAGTGTAACTGTCACGGCCAGGGTAGTGTAACTGTCACGACCAGGGTAGTGTGATTGTTACAGCCAGGGTAGTGTAACTGTCACGGCCAGGGTAGTGTGATTGTTACAGCCAGGGTAGTGTGATTGTTACAGCCAGGGTAGTGTGATTGTTACAGCCAGGGTAGTGTGATTGTTGCAGCCAGGGTAGTGTAACTGTCACGGCCAGGGTAGTGTAACTGTCACGACCAGGGTAGTGTGATTGTTACAGCCAGGGTAGTGTAACTGTCACGGCCAGGGTAGTGTGATTGTTACAGCCAGGGTAGTGTGATTGTTACAGCCAGGGTAGTGTGATTGTTACAGCCAGGGTAGTGTGATTGTTACAGCCAGGGTAGTGTAACTGTCACGGCCAGGGTAGTGTGATTGTTACAACCAGGGTAGTGTAACTGTCACGGCCAGGGTAGTGTGATTGTTACAGCCAGGGTAGTGTAACTGTCACGACCAGGGTAGTGTGATTGTTACAGCCAGGGTAGTGTAACTGTCACGGCCAGGGTAGTGTGATTGTTACAGCCAGGGTAGTGTGATTGTTACAGCCAGGGTAGTGTAACTGTCACGGCCAGGGTAGTGTGATTGTTACAGCCAGGGTAGTGTTATTGTTACAGCCAGGGTAGTGTGATTGTTACAGCCAGGGTAGTGTAACTGTCACGGCCAGGGTAGTGTGATTGTTACAGCCAGGGTAGTGTGATTGTTACAGCCAGGGTAGTGTGATTGTTACAGCCAGGGTAGTGTGATTGTTACAGCCAGGGTAGTGTGATTGTTACAGCCAGGGTAGTGTGATTGTTACAGCCAGGGTAGTGTAACTGTCACGGCCAGGGTAGTGTGATTGTTATAGCCAGGGTAGTGTGATTGTTACAGCCAGGGTAATGTGATTGTTACAGCCAGGGTAGTGTGATTGTTACAGCCAGGGTAGTGTGATTGTTACAGCCAGGGTTGTGTAATTGTCACGGCCAGGGTAGTGTGATTGTTACAGCCAGGGTAGTGCGATTGTTACAGCCAGGGTAGTGTGATTGTTACAGCCAGGGTAGTGTGATTGTTACAGCCAGGGTAGTGTAACTGTCACGGCCAGGGTAGTGTGATTGTTACAGCCAGGGTAGTGCGATTGTTACAGCCAGGGTAGTGTAACTGTCACGGCCAGGGTAGTGTAACTGTCACGGCCAGGGTAGTGTGATTGTTACAGCCAGGGTAGTGCGGTTGTTACAGCCAGGGTAGTGTAACTGTCACGGCCAGGGTAGTGTGATTGTTACAGCCAGGGTAGTGCGATTGTTACAGCCAGGGTAGTGTAACTGTCACAGCCAGGGTAGTGTAACTGTCACGGCCAGGGTAATGTAACTGTCACGGCCAGGGTAGTGTAACTGTCACGGCCAGGGTAGTGTGATTGTTACAGCCAGGGTAGTGTGATTGTTACAGCCAGGGTAGTGTAACTGCCACAGCCAGGGTAGTGTAACTGTCACGGCCAGGGTAATGTAACTGTCACGGCCAGGGTAGTGTAACTGTCACGGCCAGGGTAGTGTGATTGTTACAGCCAGGGTAATGTAACTGTCACAGCCAGGGTAGTGTAACTGTCACGGCCAGGGTAATGTAACTGTCACGGCCAGGGTAGTGTAACTGTCACGGCCAGGGTAGTGTGATTGTTACAGCCAGGGTAGTGTGATTGTTACAGCCAGGGTAGTGTAACTGTCACAGCCAGGGTAGTGTGATTGTTACAGCCAGGGTAGTGTGATTATTATAGCCAGGGTAGTGTGATTGTTACAGCCAGGGTAGTGTAACTGTCACAGCCAGGGTAGTGTGATTGTTACAGCCAGGGTAGTGTGATTGTTACAGCCAGGGTAGTGTGATTGTTACAGCCAGGGTAGTGTAACTGTCACGGCCAGGGTAGTGTGATTGTTACAGCCAGGGTAGTGTGATTGTTACAGCCAGGGTAATGTGATTGTTACAGTCAGGGTAGTGTAACTGCCACAGCCAGGGTATTGTGATTGTTACAGCCAGGGTAGTGTGATTGTTACAGCCAGGGTAGTGTAACTGTCACAGCCAGGGTAGTGTGATTGTTACAGCCAGGGTAGTGTGATTGTTACAGCCAGGGTAGTGTAACTGTCACAGTCAGGGTAGTGTGATTGTTACAGCCAGGGTAGTGTAACTGTCACGGCCAGGGCAGTGTGATTGTTACAGCCAGGGTAGTGTGATTGTTACAGCCAGGGTAGTGTAACTGTCACAGCCAGGGCAGTGTGATTGTTACAGCCAGGGTAGTGTGATTGTTACAGCCAGGGTAATGTGATTGTTACAGTCAGGGTAGTGTAACTGCCACAGCCAGGGTATTGTGATTGTTACAGCCAGGGTAGTGTGATTGTTACAGCCAGGGTAGTGTGATTGTTACAGCCAGGGTAGTGTGATTGTTACAGCCAGGGTAGTGTGATTGTTACAGCCAGGGTAGTGTAACTGTCACGGCCAGGGCAGTGTGATTGTTACAGCCAGGGTAGTGTGATTGTTACAGCCAGGGTAGTGTAACTGTCACAGCCAGGGCAGTGTGATTGTTACAGCCAGGGTAGTGTGATTGTTACAGCCATGGTAGTGTAACTGTCACGACCAGGGTAGTGTGATTGTTACAGCCAGGGTAGTGCGATTGTTACAGCCAGGGTAGTGTGATTGTTACAGCCAGGGTAGTGTGACTGTTACAGCCAGGGTAGTGTGATTGTTACAGCCAGGGTAGTGTGATTGTTACAGCCAGGGTAGTGTGATTGTTACAGCCAGGGTAGTGTGACTGTTACAGCCAGGGTAGTGTGATTGTTACAGCCAGGGTAGTGTGACTGTTACAGCCAGGGTAGTGTGATTGTTACAGCCAGGGTAGTGTGATTGTTACAGCCAGGGTAGTGTGATTGTTACAGCCAGGGTAGTTTGATTGTTACAGCCAGGGTAGTGTGATTGTTACAGCAAGGGTAGTGTGATTGTTACAGCCAGGGTAGTGTGATTGTTACAGCCAGGGTAGTGTGATTGTTACAGCCAGGGTAGTGTGACTTACAGCCAGGGTAGTGTGATTGTTACAGCCAGGGTAGTGTGATTGTTACAGCCAGGGTAGTGTGATTGTTACAGCCAGGGTAGTGTGATTGTTACAGCCAGGGTAGTGTGATTGTTGCAGCCAGGGTAGTGTAACTGTCACGGCCAGGGTAGTGTGATTGTTACAGCCAGGGTAGTGTGATTGTTACAGCCAGGGTAGTGTGATTGTTACAGCCAGGGTAGTGTGATTGTTACAGCCAGGGTAGTGTAACTGTCACAGCCAGGGTAGTGTGATTGTTACAGCCAGGGTAGTGTGATTGTTACAGCCAGGGTAGTGTGATTGTTACAGCCAGGGTAGTGTAACTGTCACAGCCAGGGTAGTGTGATTGTTACAGCCAGGGTAGTGTGATTGTTACAGCCAGGGTAGTGTAACTGTCACAGCCAGGGTAGTGTGATTGTTACAGCCAGGGTAGTGTGATTGTTACAGCCAGGGTAGTGTAACTGTCACGGCCAGGGTAGTGTGATTGTTACAGTCAGGGTAGTGTGATTGTTACAGCCAGGGTAGTGTGATTGTTACAGCCAGGGTAGTGTGATTGTTACAGCCAGGGTAGTGTGATTGTTACAGCCAGGGTAGTGTGATTGTTACAGCCAGGGTAGTGTGATTGTTACAGCCAGGGTAGTGTAACTGTCACGGCCAGGGTAGTGTGATTGTTACAGCCAGGGTAGTGTGATTGTTACAGCCAGGGTAGTGTGATTGTTACAGCCAGGGTAGTGTGATTGTTACAGCCAGGGTAGTGTAACTGTCACAGCCAGGGTAGTGTGATTGTTACAGCCAGGGTAGTGTGATTGTTACAGCCAGGGTAGTGTGATTGTTACAGCCAGGGTAGTGTAACTGTCACAGCCAGGGTAGTGTGATTGTTACAGCCAGGGTAGTGTGATTGTTACAGCCAGGGTAGTGTAACTGTCACAGCCAGGGTAGTGTGATTGTTACAGCCAGGGTAGTGTGATTGTTACAGCCAGGGTAGTGTAACTGTCACGGCCAGGGTAGTGTGATTGTTACAGCCAGGGTAGTGTGATTGTTACAGCCAGGGTAGTGTGATTGTTACAGCCAGGGTAGTGTGATTGTTACAGCCAGGGTAGTGTGATTGTTACAGCCAGGGTAGTGTGATTGTTACAGCCAGGGTAGTGTGATTGTTACAGCCAGGGTAGTGTAACTGTCACGGCCAGGGTAGTGTGATTGTTACAGCCAGGGTAGTGTGATTGTTACAGCCAGGGTAGTGTAACTGTCACGGCCAGGGTAGTGTGATTGTTACAGCCAGGGTAGTGTGATTGTTACAGCCAGGGTAGTGTGATTGTTACAGCCAGGGTAGTGTGATTGTTACAGTAGTAACCATACAGTTGTTACAGGTAGGTAGGATTAGTTAGGTTAGATATCTCTCTGTCAATAAAAGTGAATTAATTGTAGCAAACCTCAACGGCAAAAAAATATAATAATAAAATGACGGCATTACAAAGTTTTGACACATCAACTGAAGACGGGAGCCACAGTGCGCAGAAATATCTAAGTCAAATAATCACTGTTAAAGGTTCGTTAAACAGTCACCCAACAGTGAAATGTCCGTTATTAAGGGGTAAATAAAAAAAACTGACTTTCTGCCCGTGGGGAAAGAGCAACGGGATCACTGATATGTTGATTATTTATAATCATGGGGGAGTGCTAAACCCGTAGGATCATACGGCACCTGGTGGGGAGGGGGGAGATGGAAGGTATTCAGGCTCAATTCAGGGACCCGGAGCACAGATCCAATTCCCTAGATCAAGAGCCCCCACCAGCGTCAAGGAATCACTCTGGAGGGGGACTGATATGTTGAGTAATTCTCTCTCTCTCTCTCTCTCTCTCTCTCTCTCTCTCTCTCTCTCTCTCTCTCTCACACACATCATATGTTATATAAGTGTTTATGAGTTACCATAGTGACGAGGAGGGTCGATACCATGGTTGCTGGTAGACGTTATATGTACTTGAGCATCTCCTGTCAGCAGTCTTGATATATCACCACATTTGTCATCCACAAGTTGCCTTCTTTCATGTCAGTTTGACCGTGGTGTCCTCCTCACCTGTCGTCACATGCTATTCTAAGCTAACAACCAGTCCTAGCCTAAGCTAACAACCAGTCCTGGCCTAAGCTAACAACCAGTCCTAGCCTAAGCTAACAACCAGTCCTGGCCTAAGCTAACAACCAGTCCTAGCCTAAGCTAACAACCAGTCCTAGCCTAAGCTAACAACCAGTCCTAGCCTAAGCTAACAACCAGTCCTGGCCTAAGCTAACAACCAGTCCTGGCCTAAGCTAACAACCAGTCCTGGCCTAAGCTAACAACCAGTCCTAGCCAAACAACCAGTCCTAGCCTAAGCTAACAACCAGTCCTAGCCTAAGATAACAACCAGTCCTAGCCTAAGCTAACAACCAGTCCTGGCCTAAGCTAACAACCAGTCCTAGCCTAACAACCAGTCCTAGCCTAAGCTAACAACCAGTCCTAGCCTAAGCTAACAACCAGTCCTAGCCTAAGCTAACAACCAGTCCTGGCCTAAGCTAACAACCAGTCCTGGCCTAAGCTAACAACCAGTCCTGGCCTAAGCTAACAACCAGTCCTAGCCAAACAACCAGTCCTAGCCTAAGCTAACAACCAGTCCTAGCCTAAGATAACAACCAGTCCTAGCCTAAGCTAACAACCAGTCCTGGCCTAAGCTAACAACCAGTCCTGACCTAAGCTAACAACCAGTCCTGGCCTAAGCTAACAACCAGTCCTTGCCTAACAACCAGTCCTAGCCTAACAACCAGTCCTAGCCTAAGCTAACAACCAGTCCTAGCCTAAGCTAACAACCAGTCCTAGCCTAAGCTAACAACCAGTCCTGGCCTAAGCGAACAACCAGTCCTGACCTAAGCTAACAACCAGTCCTGGCCTAAGCTAACAACCAGTCCTAGCCTAACAACCAGTCCTAGCCTAACAACCAGTCCTAGCCTAAGCTAACAACCAGTCCTAGCCTCAGCTAACAACCAGTCCTAGCCTAACAACCAGTCCTAGCCTAACCTAACAACCAGTCCTAGCCTAACAACCAGTCCTAGCCTAACCTAACAGCCAGTCCTAGCCTAACCTAACAACCAGTCCTGGCCTAAGCTAACAACCAGTCCTGGCCTAAGCTAACAACCAGTCCTAGCCTAACAACCAGTCCTAGCCTAACAACCAGTCCTAGCCTAAGCTAACAACCAGTCCTAGCCTCAGCTAACAACCAGTCCTAGCCTAACAACCAGTCCTAGCCTAACAACCAGTCCTAGCCTAACAACCAGTCCTAGCCTAACAACCAGTCCTAGCCTAACAACCAGTACTAGCCTAACAACCAGTCCTAGCCCAACCTAACAGCCAGCCCTAGCCTAACCTAACAACCAGTCCTAGCCTAACAACCAGTCCTAGCCTAACCTAACAGCCAGCCCTAGCCTAACCTAACAACCAGTCCTAGCCTAACAACCAGTCCTAGCCTAACCTAACAACCAGTCGTAGCCTAACCTAACAACCAGTCCTAGCCTAACCTAACAACCAGCCCTAGCCTAACCTAACAACCAGCCCTAGCCTAACCTAACAACCAGCCCTAGCCTAACCTAACCTACTTCAGGCTAACCTAACCTAGTTTAACCTAACCCAGAGCAATTTAACGTAACCTGCCCTAGCCCGGCCTAGGATAGGCTCATCAAACATCACTTAATCTAAACAAGCATTACTATTATATTTTGGTTAAAAACATTGGCAAAAATGTGAGTCCATTGATCGTGTTTCTTTTAGAAACAGCGGGTACATAACACGGAAATGTGAAATTTAGAATAAATACAATATTTACAATAAATTTAGAATAATTATAACACAAAAGTGAAGTCATCACAGTCCCAATATGAGATATTGAAGTTACAGAAGAGCACCAGTGTTATATTTGTCTTGATAATAAGATCAGAGACCTTTGATCCCTTGGGAAAAACTTTTCCCGCTTCACACACGGAGGGCCCGGGTTCGGTTCCCGGCGGGTGGAAACATTTCGACACGTTTCCTTACACCTGTTGTCCTGTTCACCTAGCAGTAAATAGGTACCTGGGTGTTAGTCGACTGGTGTGGGTCGCATCCTGGGGGACAAGATTAAGGACCACAATGGAAATAAGTTAGACAGTCCTCAATGACGCACTGACTTTCTTGGGTTATCCTGGGTGGCTAACCCTCCGGGGTTAAAAATCCGAACGAAATCTTATCTTACTACAAAAGAATTAGAGGCTGCCCACCAAGCTTCTACCATCACTGGTGTGGACCTTCATTTTCGTTTATAATTGTGTATGTCTGTAGATTATTATTATTATAATCAAGGGAAGCGCTAAACCCGTAGGATTATACAGCGCCTGGGGGGGGGGATGTGGAAGGCATTCAGGCTTAATTTGGGGAACTGGAGCACAGATCCAATTCCCTAAATCAAGAGCCCCTCACCAACATCAAGGAACCTTCCCTGAGGGGTATGTCTGCAGAACCTTCAAGAAGACTCAGCCACTAAATAAAGTTGTAGATACTAGAATGAGGCGGTAGACGAAAAATAGTTAAATGGTTTGTAGGAGAAATGTTAAGATTTTTTCTCTCGTTGCAAAAAAAAGTTATAATAATAACTATTAATTTTCTAAGGGGTGAACCGGTAAGCCAGCGGAAGGCCTCGGTCAGATGACCAAAAGCTTCAACGGCGGGTCATCATATGACTAAGGAAACACTTTTCCGGTTACCTGACAAACTTTACCTAACCTAACCTCGTTGCAATGGAGAGAAATGGTTATAATATTAACCATAATTTTTAAAGGGCTTGACCGGTAAGCCAGCGGAAGGCCTCGGCCAGATAACCAAAAGCTCCAGCTGTGGGTCATATAACTAAGACTCTCGCCAGGAAACACTTGTCTTGTTTCCTGACAAACTTTATACCTACCATCATCGCTACAGAGAGGTGAGGTCGGCGAGCACACCACCTGCTGCTGCTCCACAGTCTCCGCCACTCCCTACCAGCCCTCTGAGGGCGGGGAATAGGGCGGGGTTTTAGGGACAATCGTCCCAGAAAAAAGGTACAATGTACCTCTTCCCATGGGAAGGCATTTTGGATGTCAACGACACCTCCACTGCGGAGTCAAGGCCGGGTCACCATCTAGTACAGACCCGGGCAGCTAAATGATGTGAATCTCGAACAACCTCTTCGGAACACCTGTGTTTCCAGATAAACCTTACCTAACCTAACCTAACCTAACGTAACCTAACCTAACCTAACCTTACCTAACCTAACCTAACCTAACCTAACCTAACCTAACCTAACCTTACCTAACCTAACCTAACCTAACGTAACCTAACCTAACCTAACCTAACCTAACCTAACCTAACCTAACCTAACGTAACCTAACCTAACCTAACCTAACCTAACCTAACCTAACCTAACGTAACCTAACCTAACCTAACCTAACCTAACCTAACCTAACCTAACCTAACGTAACGTAACCTAACCTAACCTAACCTAACCTAACGTAACCTAACCTAACCTAACCTAACCTACTTAACCTAACCTAACCTAACCTAACCTAACCTAACCTAACCTAACCTACTTAACCTAACCTAACCTAACCTAACCTAACCTAACCTAACCTAACCTAACCTAACCTAACTTACTTAACCTAACCTAACCTAACCTACCTAACCTAACCTAACCTCGACGGTCAGATGACCAAAAACTCCAGCTGTGGGTTACATGACTAGGACCCGCGTCAGGAAATATTAGTCTTGTTTCCTGACGAATCTTACCGTGGCTAACGCGACTGTCTGGAGTTTTGAGACTGACCGCGGGTTCTACCCCACCCACGGTATGGTTTGTTTGCAGTCGTGTCATTACGATTTCGTGAGTCAGGAATCTTACCTAACCTTGTAACCGCTGTTTTTTTCACTCTTCAGAGGCTATGGTTCCTCTTGACTTACACTCTCCTATAAGATTTGTTCGGATTTTTAACCTGGAGGGTTAGCTACCCAGGATAACCCAAGAAAGTCAGTGTCGTCGAGGACTATCTGTCTGATTTCCATGGGAGGCCGTCAATCTTGTCCCCCAGGATGCGACCTATGACAGTCGACCAACATGCAGGTACATGTACCTACTTACTGGTAGGCGAACAGGGACACCAGGTGTTTACCTGGAGAGAGTTCCGGGGGTCAACGCCCCCGCTGCCCGGTCTGTGACCAGGCCTCATGGTGGATCAGAGCCTGATCAACCAGGCTGTTACTGCTGGCTGCACGCAATCCAACGTACGAGCCACAGCCCGGCTGGTCAGGTACCGACTTTAGGTGTTTGTCCAGTGCCTGCTTGAAGACTGCCAGGGGTCTATTGGTAATCCCCCTTATGTATGCTGGAAGGCAGTTGAACAGTCTTGGGCCCCTGGCGCTTACTGTGTTGTCTCCTAACGTGCTAGTGACACCCCTGCTTTTCATTGGGGGAATGTTACATCGTCTGCCGAGTCTTTCGCTTTCGTTGTGAGTGATTTTCGTGAGCAAGTTCGGTACTAGTCCCTCTAGGTGTAAGGAAACATGCCCAGTATTTCTACTCGGCCGTGGTTACAGGAGTCAGTTCACAGCTCCTGTGTGTGTACTCACCTATACATGGTTGCAAGGGTCGATTCACAGCTCCTGGCCCCACCTCTTCGCTCGTCGCTACTGTGTGATAAATTTCCGTTATCACCTGGTCAGTCAAAAAGGTGATTCTGACGTTGCTTCTGAAACGAGCGGTTCACCACTCTGGTCTTGGTGTATAGTACAGCCATCCTGCATTAATATTATCCTCTTAGGGAAGGGTAGAGCATATTATACAAGAAGAAAGCTGCATCACTTCCTCCATGATCTCACTGTACTGACCAGCTGTAAATCTGCCTTCCATTTCAGTCAGCTTCTTTACTCCAAGAAATATAAATCCAGCCACATACATTTGCTGTTATGAAGCCATTTTAGCGCCTCTTTATAATTCTTTTCTCGGTCAGTTTTCATATCGATTTTTTTTTTTTTTAGGGAAGTTCAGCTTAGTTTATTAATTTAACCAAACTGTCCAGAAATTGATCTTTTCACAAGAGGCCTTAGAAGTATTGTTGCAAGCCGCATTGCAAGTTGTGCTTGTGTACTCACCTATATTTGGTTGCAGGGGTCGATTCATAGCTCCTGGCCCCCCTCTTCGCTAGTCGCTTCTAGATTCACTCTCTCCCTGCTCCACGAGCTATGTATGGATCCTGCCTCCACTACAGCACTCTCCAGATTATTCCACTTACTAGCATCCCTGTGACTGTTTGTGTGTGTGTGTGTGTGTGTGTGTGTGTACTCACCTAATTGTGGTTGCAGGGGTCGAGACTCAGCTCCTGGCCCCGCCTCTTCACTGATCCCAACTAGGTCCTCTCCCTCTGCTTCCTGAGCTTTGTCATACCTCTTCTTAAAACTATGTATGGTTCCTGCCTCCACTACTTCGCTTGCTAGGCTATTCCACTTCCTGACGACTCTATGACTGAAGAAATACTTCCTAACGTCCCTGTGACTCGTCTGAGTCTTCAGCTTCCAGTTGTGACCCCTTGTTTCTGTGTCCCCTCTCTGGAACATCCTATCTCTGTCCACCTTGTCTATTCCCCGCAGTATCTTGTATGTCGTTATCATGTCTCCCCTGGCCAGCTTCTGTCCTCCAGTGTCGTCAGTCCAATTTCCCTCAACCTTTCCTCGTACGACATTCCCCTGAGCTCTGGGACTAGCCTTGTTGCAAACCTTTGTACTTTCTCTAACTTCCTGACGTGCTTGACCAGGTGTGGGTTCCAGACTGGTGCTGCATACTCCAGTATGGGCCTAACATACACAGTGTACAGTGTCTTGAACGATTCCTTATTAAGGTATCGGAACACTATTCTCAGGTTTGCCAGGTGCCCGTATGCTGCAGCAGTTATTTGGTTGATGTGTGCCTCCGGTGACGTGCTCGGTGTTATGGTCACCCCAAGGTCTTTCTCCCTGAGTGAGGTCTGTAGTCTTTGTCCACCTAGCCTATACTCTGTCTGCGGTCTTCTTTGCCCCTCCCCAATCTTCATGACTTTGCATTTGGCTGGATTGAATTCGAGAAGCCAGTTTCTGGACCACATGTCCAGCCTGTCTAGGTCTCTTTACAGTCCTGCCTCATCCTCATCCGATTTAATTCTTCTCATCAGCTTCACATCATCTGTGAATAGGGACACTTCAGAGTCTATTCCTTCCATCATGTCGTTCGCATATATCAAAAATAGCACTGGTCCTAGAACTGACCCCTGTGGGACCCCGCTCGTCACAGGCGCCCACTGTGATACCTCTTCACATACCATGACTCGTTGTTGCCTCCCTGTCAGGTATTCCCTGATCCATTGCAGTGCCCTCCCTGTTATATGCGCCTGATCCTCCAGTTTCTGCACTAATCTCTTGTGGGGAACTGTGTCAAAGGCCTTCCTGCAGTCTAGGAAAATGCAGTCAACCCACCCCTCTCTCTCGTGTCTTACTTCTGTTAACTTGTCATAAAACTCCAGAAGGTTTGTGACACAGGATTTACCTTCCATGAACCCATGCTGGTTTTCATTTATAATCTTGTTCCGTTCCAGGTGTTCCCCCACTCTCCTCCTGATAATCTTCTCCATGAATAACAAAAAGGCACAATACCGTGACTGGAACGATACACAAATAACCCGCACATAAAAAGACAGAAGCTTACGACGACGTTTCGGTCCGACTTGGACCATTGACAAAGTCACACTGACTTTGTCAATGGTCCAAGTCGGACCGAAACGTCGTCGTAAGCTTCTGTCTTTTTATGTGCGGGTTATTTGTGTATACTTCTCCATGACTTTGCACACAATACATGTCAGAGACACAGGTCTGTAGTTTAGTGTCTCATTTCTGTTTCCTTTCTTAAATATGGGGACTACATTTGCAGTCTTCCATTTCTCAGGTAGTTGCCCAGTTTCAAGGGATGTGTTGAAGATTGTGGTTGGGGGCACGCACAGCATCTCTGCTCCTTCTCTAAGGACCCACGGGGAGATGTCCGGTCCCATCGCCTTTGAGGTATCAAGGTCACTTAGCAGCTTCTGCACCTCCTCCTCGTTTGTTCGTATGTCATCCAACACTTGGTGGTATATTCCCTCTTGATGTTCCCTTCTGTGCTGTCTTCCCAGAGCCCTTCCTGTCTCTACTGTAGAAACTTCCTTAAATCTCCTGTTTAGCTCCTCACACACCTCCTGATCATTTCTTGTGAGTTCACCTTCTGTCCTCAGTCTGATCACCTGGTCTTTGACTGTTGTCTTCCTCCTGATGTGGCTATACAACAGTTTCGGGTCAGTCTTGATTTTCGATGCTGTTATTTTCATACTGTCGCTGGGCCTCCCTCCTTACCTGTGCATACTCGTTTCTGGCTCTGCGACTAATCTCCCTATTTTCATGTGTTCTCTGCCTTCTGTACTTTTTCCATTCTCTATTGCACTTTGTTTTTGCCTCCTTACACCGTCGGGTAAACCAGGGGCTCGTTCTGGTCTTCCCGTTGTTACTGTTGCCCTTGGGAATAAACCTTTCCACTGCCTCGCATTTGGTTGTTACATATTCCATCATTTCATTTACTGGCTTTCCTGCCAGTTCTCTGTCCCACGGAACCTCCTGCAGTGTGTGTGTGTGTGTGTGTGTGTGTGTGTGTGTGTGTGTGTGTGTGTGTGTGTGTGTGTGTGTGTGTGTTTGTGTATGTGTGTGTGTGTGTGTGTATGTGTGTGTGTGTGTGTCTGTGTATGTGTATGTGTGTGTGTGTGTGTGTGTGTGTGTGTGTGTGTACTCACCTATTTGTGGTTGCAGGGGTCGAGTCTTAGCTCCTGGCCCCGCCTCTTCACCGGTTGCTACTGGGCCCTCTCTCTCCCCGCTCCATGAGCTTTATCAAACCTCGTCTTAAAACTGTGTATGGTTCCTCCCTCCACTACGTCATTTTCTAGGCTATTCCACTGCCTTACAACTCTATGACTGAAGAAATACTTCCTAATATCTCTCTGACTCATTTGTGTCTTCAACTTCCAATTGTGGCCTCTTGTTTCTGTGTCCCCTCCCTGGAACATCCTGTCTTTGTCCACCTTGTCTATTCCACGCAGTATTTTATATGTCGTTATCATGTCTCCCCTGACCCTCCTGTCCTCCAGTGTCGTCAGGCCGATTTCCCTTAATCTTTCTTCATAGGACATTCCCCTTAGCTCTGGAACTAACCTTGTGGCAAATCTTTGTACTTTCTCTAGTTTCTTGACGTGTTTATCAAGTGCGGGTTCCAAACAGGTGCTGCATACTCCAGTATGGGCCTGACATACACGGTGTACAGTGTCTTGAACGATTCCTTACTAAGGTATCGGAATGCTGTTCTCAGGTTTGCCAGGCGCCCATATGCTGCAGCAGTTATCTGATTGATGTGTGCTTCCGGAGACATGCTCGGTGTTATACTCACCCCAAGATCTTTCTCCTTGAGTGAGGTTTGCAGTCTTTGGCCACCTAGCCTATACTCTGTCTGTGGTCTTCTGTGCCCTTCCCCTATCTTCATGACTTTGCATTTGGCAGAATTAAATTCGAGAAGCCATTTGCTGGGCCAGGTGTCCAGTCTGTCCAGGTCTCTTTGAAGTCCTGCCTGGTCCTCATCAGATTTAATTCTCCTCATTAACTTCACATCATCTGCAAACAGGGACACTTCTGAGTCTAACCCTTCCATCATGTCGTTCACATATACCAAAAATAGCACTGGTCCTAGGACCGACCCCTGTGGGACCCCGCTCGTCACAGGTGCCCACTGTGATACATCATTACGTACCATGACTCGTTGTTGCCTCCCTGTCAGGTATTCTCTGATCCATTGCAGTGCCCTTCCTGTTATATGCGCCTGATGCTCTAGCTTCTGCACTAATCTCTTGTGAGGAACTGTGTCAAAGGCCTTCTTGCAGTCCAAGAAGATGCAATCAACCCACCCCTCTCTCTCGTGTGTGTGTGTGTGTGTGTGTGTGTGTGTGTGTGTGTGTGTGTGTGTGTGTGTGTGTGTGTGTGTGTGTGTGTGTGTGTGTGTTTGTTTGTTTGTTGTGTGTGTATGTTACAAAAACATCACGAGTGAAACAACAAGCAACACCATAAACAAAATCAACAGGAGAAACAAGGAACAACGATAAGCAGAGCACCACCTTCACCCCCCCAATCTAACCTCAATCTTCCTTCCCCAATCTCTTTTCTCCAATCTCCCTTCTTAATCCCTCTTACCCAGTCCCTCCCTCGACCCCCACACAACCCCCTCCCCACACCATTAATATATTCCCTTTTACAAAGAACATTTTGATTAATGTTACCAATATATTTATCGCAGTCGCTGTCTGCAGTACTGTAATGGTTTTTGGAGATATATCAGACTAGATTAATTCAGAATCATTGCTGACATGCACAGCCTACACTGTACATTATTATATGACGTGTACAATACCGATAGGTTGATGAATAGGCTCGATTGGTAGCGCACTCACCTCACACTGAGATCTGGGGGTCGATCCCCGGTACGGGTGGAAATATTAGGACCTTGTCTCCATGACACCTGCTGTCCATGTTTACCCATCAGTAAAATAGGTACCTGGGTTTGTAGATGAATGGTTCAGAGAACCGACATGTTGATAAATTAGACACATGTGCAACTCTTGGGTATCTTTATTGAGGAAACGTTTCGCCACACAGTGGCTTCATCAGTCCATACAAAGGAGAATCTTGAAGAACAGGAGGAGAATGAGGTAATCAGTCCCTCAACCTTGAGTCGATGTGGTCAGTCCATCAATCTTGAGTAGAATATGGCATACGTGCTGAGAAGGAGCTTATAAACCGTTGGCAGGAGAGGTGCAGAAGTCATAGGTCGTGAACATTAAAATGGTATAAAATACCGACAGGTTGTTAGGTAAGACACATATGCAACAGTTAGGTATCTTTATTATGAAACGTTTCGCCTACACAGTAGGCTTCTTCAGTCAAGTACAGAAAAGTTGATAGAAGCAGAAGATACTTGAAGACGATGTAATCAGTCCATCACCCTTAAAGTTTTGAGGTGGTCAGTCCCTCAGTCTGGAGAAGAGCTCTTCTCCAGACTGAGGGACTGACCACCTCAAAACTTTAAGGGTGATGGACTGATTACATCGTCTTCAAGTATCTTCTGCTTCTATCAACTTTTCTGTACTTGACTGAAGAAGCCTACTGTGTAGGCGAAACGTTTCATAATAAAGATACCTAACTGTTGCATATGTGTCTTACCTAACAGTCATAGGTCGTGTAACATTTGTTCAATGTTGAAGTAGGTCGTGCCCAAGAATGTCGGTTCTCTGAACCATTCATCTACAAACCTGTCAGACACTGCAACTTCTTGGGATCTTAATACTTGGGAATTCTTCGCTTGCCTAATTCTTGGGCACGACCTACTTCAACATTGAACAAATGTTACACGACCTATGACTTCTGCACCTCTCCTGCCAACGGTTTATAAGCTCCTTCTCAGCACGTATGCCGTATTCTATTCAAGATTGATGGACTGACCACATCGACTCAAGGTTGAGGGACTGATTACCTCATTCTCCTCCTGTTCTTCAAGATTCTCCTTTGTATGGACTGATGAAGCCAGTGTGTGGCGAAACGTTTCCTCAATAAAGATACCCAAGAGTTGCACATGTGTCTAATTTATCAGGTACCTGGGTGTTAGTCGACTGGTGTGGGTCGCATCCTGGGACAAAATTGACCTAATTAGCCCGAAATGTTCAGCATAACAAGGGGCTTTCTATACAGCAATATGTCATTGATGTCAGCTTTGACCTGTAAACCTTGTACATGTACTTGTAGAAACAAAGATTGTTATTATTAGATGTGTTTTTAGTGAAGAAAAGTGTGAACAGTAAATGTTGAGTGTGTAAAAGATACTCCGTTACCATGTGTATTGTTCAGAACAGTAACAAGTGTTCAACACATGGAACTAATGAACCTTGACCCTAAAATAGGGGAGGAAAGTAAGGTGTCAACGTATATACACAGAAAACTACACATCTGGGTGTATATACCCTGCGGTGACGTGGCTCATGCAAAAGACTGATAAGGATTTTGATTGTTTAAAAACGATAGGTCTGCTTTTTGCATATGTAAATGCTGAATTATTTAACAGAGCTGGCAGAACTATAAGACTTATGTGCAGTATGTCACTCTGTCTGACTTTTTTGGGTTATCCTAGGTTCTCTACACATATGCTGCTATGTATGATAATTCTATGTAACTGTATTTGTGTATACCTGAATAAACTTACTTACTTACTTACTAACATGAATATTCCCAGGAGTGAACAGATACTGAACATCTATCAAGGCTGATAGACTGATTACCACATCATCTACAATTTTCAATGTATCATTTCTGTATTGGCTTAAGAGGCACGTAAGTTCCCCCGTCTTCTCATAACATGTTCATTTTTCCACTATAATCTAAATTGTCCATAATTACTGCCATAGTAAAGCCTGGTTGATCAGGCCCTGATGCACCACGAGCCTGGTCATGGACCGGGCCGTGGGGGGCGTTCACCCCCGGAACATCCTCCAGGTATACAGTCGCAGTGAGTTATTATGCAGACATGAATTCATCCACAGAAAAAAAAATATACAGTAGCTTATACATGGTATGAATTATTTGTATATACTTATACTATTAGCAAGGTATAGTTGAATGCCAATGGAAATAAGTCATTTTATCCGACTTATTTAAGGGGGTTATGCTAGGTAATTTACACCACATATAAGTGTACTCAGGTGTACGTGTACCTAATTATACCTACTGACCAATTTTGAATTTCGCGGTGTTTATCGCGGTCTCCTGGAAGTGTAATATATTTTCTCGCCTGTGTCCCTCTCAAAAAAAAAAATCTTTCCTGGGGATTAAAACCCACTGGGAGGGAAATAATTTCCCGAGTATTATCTATTTTAATGCTAGAAGTTGTGTATTTTTTGATATATGTGAAGAGAAAATAGGTTGTGAGTGTCTGAGAAATGTTTGTTTGGGTTTGGAGCTCCTCGAAAGTTTTTGTTAGAAGTGGAAGCCTCAGCTGCTTGTAATTACTTATATTAGCGCTGGTAGGTGCCCAGGTGGATGCCATAACCCCCCAGCACCAGTGCCAGGAGAGGATGCAGGTGTAAATCAGTGCCATAATGCCTAAAGTCAAGTCAGGAAGGATGTACGGAAGCTGCTTCCCAGACTACGAGCTGAGGAGGAGGGAAGCTGGGCTGAGAGCCACCCTAGGCTGGGAGAGTGCTATCAGAAGGTCATTATATTCCTCTATGATACCCTGCACCTCCTGGGACCCCAGGGAGAATGACCCCAAGACTGGGTTCATAGGTCACGGGGGAGTCTTCAACCTTGAGTTCTCTCCTGATGGGTGAGTTACACTCCATCACCTCAGTTATAATGAGTTATTTTGAATTTTTTGGGGGGTTATTCTAGGGAATTTGTACATATGTTGCTAGGTATGATAACTTGTGTAGCTGTATTTATGTGTACGTGTACCTAAAATAAACCTAATGGTCAAGGGCCCCCAGGGGAAATAATAATAATAATAATAATAATAATAATAATAATAATAATAATAATAATAATAATAATAATAATCTTTATTTCTACAAGTACGTGTACAACGTATACATCAGTGATATACTACTATGTAGAAAGCCGATTGTTATGCTTGGCATTTCCAGCGAATTAAGTCAGTTTTGTTCCCAGGATCCCCTCAAGGGAGGTTCCTTGATGCTGTTCAGGGGCTGTTGATTTAGGGAATTGGATCTGTGCTCCAGTTCCCTGAATTGAACCTGAATGCATCCCATCCCCCCCACAGGCACTGTATAATCCTACAGGTTTAGTGCTCCTCCATGATTTTAATAATTGTCCCCAGGATGCGACCCACACCAGTCGAATAACACCCAGGTACCTATTTTACTGATAGGTGAGCATGGATAGGAAACAAATCCTAAGGTTTCCATCTGTACCGGGGATCGACCCCCAGACCTCGGAGTGCAGGCTGAGTGCGCCAATAATTGAGCTATGAGACAACTTTAAATTATTTTGAAGTTATTCCAGGTAATTTACATATATGATGTTACTATGCATAATAACTTGTGTAACTGTATTTATCTGTATCTGTACCTAAAATAAACTTAATTATTTGTATCATGGGGATGGGACATGTTATTGGGTGTTTTGTGCCCTCTAAAGGGAGGGAGGGTCTTTGATGCTGGTGAGGGGCTCTTGATCCAAAGAATTGGACTCGTCTCTACCCCTCCTTGAAGTGGACTTGTTCTCCAAGTGCTCTATAACCCCTCTGGGTTTACTGCTTCCACTAATGTAATAATGACAATTGGCATTTCCTCTTCTAGAATGGGAGGTCTTGATGCTGTGGAAGAGCTCTTGATCCAAAGAATTGAAACCTTTCTTTCCTTGAGTCTGATTGACTGCCCATTTCCCAGGCACTGTGACCCCTGTGGGTTTAGCACTCACCTTATGAAAGTAATAATCGTAATCTAAGATTACTCCCCATTAAACATAGACCCTTGATGCTAGTGAAGGGCTCTTGATCCAAGGAATTGGAGTTAACCCTCCCTTTTCCTGACTGAATTCCACTCCTCTGGTACAGTACTTATGAGTGAGATACATGGATGACAGTTAACTCTAGTGGCAAGAAACGATTCACATGTGCAGTAGGCTTTGTTTTTTTAAAAGCAGGTGAATATAAAGATGGAGACAATAAAAATAGAGAGGTAATTTTGAGGTGATCAGTCCCTCAGCCTTGATAGCTGGTAGTCAGTCCCACAGCCTTGATAGCTGGTAGTCAGTCCCACAGCCTTGATAGCTGGTAGTCAGTACCTCATCCTTGATAGCTGGTAGTCAGTCCCTCAGCCTTGATAGTGGTAGTCAGTCCCTCAGCCTTGATAGCTGATAGCCAGTCCCTCAGCCTTGATAGTTGGTAGTCAGTCCCTCAGCCTTGATAGCTGATAGCCAGTCCCTCAGCCTTGATAGTTGGTAGTCAGTCCCTCAGCCTTGATAGCTGGTAGCCAGTCCCTCAGCCTTGATAGCTGGTAGTCAGTCCCTCAGCCTTGATAGCTGGTAGTCAGTCCCTCAGCCTTGATAGTTGGTAGTCAGTCCCTCAGCCTTGATAGGTGGTGGTCAGTTCCTTAGCCTAAAGCAGAGGCTTGAGGTCAAAGACTTGTATATGTATGTACTTGTATTATTGCCTGCTTTTGACTGAGGAAGCCTGCTGCATAGGCAAAATATTTCAACAAAAATACTCAACTGACACATTGAGGTCCATAGTTCGATCCCCGGTGTGGGTGTTTCTTTAACCCCTTCAGGGTCCAAGGCCAAAATCTGAAGTGGTGCTCCAGTGTCCAAGAAATTTTGAAAAAAAAAAAAAATATTTTTTTTTTACAGAATTAAAGAGCATATTTTTGTGAAGGTAACAAGACAAAAAAAAAATTCTGATCAGTACTTACCGAGATACAGTGCCAAGAAGTTTGTCAAAAATGATGTGGTGGCGGCAACATCGACGAATTCCACATACGCGCATTACATTATTTTGCGGTTTTTATTGTTTTTTCTTTTCTTTTCCAATTTTTTTCTATTCCTACTAACATTTGGGGCCTGAGAGACCAATACTGTATATAATGTATATATATAAACTCACTGTATTGAACACAATAACCGCACTAAAGTTCTTATCATATTATTGTTTACCACTGTTGTTTATTACAATAAACATGCACAAATCTTGTATAATACTAATGTTCTATCATATATTTACATATTTACAATCACTGGACATGGTTTTAGAACTGCTGGAGCTTGTGGAACTCCTTGAAACAAGGCACCATGCACAGAGGCACCTTACATTCCTCACACATAAACCGAGTGTCTTTGCGTCTTTGTTGCCGTCGTTTTGTTTGTGCACAGACGATGCATCTCTTCTGAGCAAATTTCTTCTGAGTTGAAGGAAGTTGTATTATGAAATGATCACCTTCCCTCCTCAAACGCTTGGGTATATCCTGAGGAATTCGAGGACCGTGTTGTATAGCAGGTGTTCTTACCTGGTACTTCATTATGAGTTGTCTGACATCAGACAAACAAAATTCACCATACGGTGGTCTGTTGCCAGTCTTTATTTGGTATATATTATATGCATTGAGCATTGAAATGTCCATGAGATGGAAGAAAAGTTTCATGTACCACTTGTAACTCTTACGAACACAGTCAACAAAACCAATCTGCATGTCACATTTGTCAACCAAGCGCATGTTTTGTGTATAATCAATCACTGTCACTGGTTTTTGAATACGTTCATTAGTCACTCGATCAACTTTGCCACTGTCTTGCATTTCATTACGGTGAATGGTTGTCAACAATGTGACATCTCGTTTGTCATGCTACCATAATGCCATGATGTCATTGGCAGTAAACACCTGCACGTCATCACCACGAGCACCTGCATTGAGCCTGGGCATATGTTTACGATTAGAACGCATTGTGCCACACACATCTGTCTTGTTCACTCGCATGAAATCACTGAGTAATGGGCTTGTGTACCAGTTATCGGTATATAATGTATGCCCCTTACCAAGATAAGGTGCCATCATGTTTCTCACTACGTCACCTGAGATACCCAATAACATCTTGGTATCTTTCAATGTTTTACTACCCGTGTATACAACAATATCCAACACCAGGCCACTGTCACAATCACAGAGTACAAACAGTTTTATACCAAAGCGTTTCCTCTTGCTCGGTAT
Organism: Cherax quadricarinatus; assembly: GCF_038502225.1. NCBI lineage: Eukaryota > Metazoa > Arthropoda > Malacostraca > Decapoda > Parastacidae > Cherax > Cherax quadricarinatus. The sequence goes on from NC_091334.1 coordinate 16,399,502, forward strand.
ATACTGCTTGAATGACAGTCTGCCTTTGAACAAAATCAAAGACTCGTCAATTACAAGATTCTTGAATGGATAAAAGTATATGCTGAACTTTTGTTTGAGATACATGAAAACATTTCTAATCTTGTATAACCTGTCACTTCTGTCAGACCTGGTTTTGTCAGAGAAGTGCAACATACGTAAGAGTAAGATAAACCTGTTCACTGGTGTGATTTCACTGAAGACCGGGGTAGAAATTAGCCGATCTGTGGACCAATATGCTTTTATATTATGCTTATAGACGTGAGGCATAAGCATTATTGTAGCAAAAAGCAAATACATTTCTGCAACAGTCGTCTCTTTCCACCTGTGTAGTCTTGACTGTGGTGATAAGATTGTATTTGCCATGGTGTACTCAAAATACTTATTACTTTCCCTGACAATAATTTCCATCAATGGCTGGTCAAAGAATAATTCAAAGAATTCCAGTTCATTGGCCGTGGTTCCAAGGGGACAAGTAGGTAGAATTCCACTTTGAGAGTCATCAAAGTGGTGAGGCTTGGGAACAAAATTGGGATTTTGCTGCCAATCCCAGATACGGTTTGCTGGTGGATACTGGACATCATAGGCTGGTTGTGCGGGTGGTTGTGGTTGTGGTGGGCTGGTGGCTGGCACTCCGCTTTGTCCCTGAACTGACGAGTCAGCAGCGTGGGTCCCAGCGTGGCCTGGTGAGTCACACATGGCGGTGCCACTACCATCACCACTAACACCATCCACTGATGCCTGTGGTCTATCCATGCCAAGTGTAGCCACATCATCCTCACTATCACTACCTAAAACTGGTGTTGGGCCACGGGATGTACTCCGTGATGTACTCCGGGATGTACTCCGTCCCCTGGGCACAGCATAGGGTACACTACCCGAGCGCATGCGGCGGCGAACATACCGACGCTTCACTGGTGAATATGATTCCTCACTATCACTACTCGAATGATCGTTGAGCGCAATAAAATCACAGTCCACGTCACTATCATCATCATTACTGAAGTCAGAGGCCTGGCCACGCGAAAATATTAGTTTTCTGTTGCGATGAGGAACAACCGACCGTGAGTCACGAGTGCCCACACCAGAGGTAGAAGGTTGAGGATCGTCAGGGTTTTCTGCACTATTATCGATATCCTGGTCATTCTTTTCGGTCACTAACTGATCAAAGCCGTAGAATTCGTCTTCATTTCCACTTCCATCAGTGTCAGAACTATCAGATAGGAAGAGGAGAGTCCCAATTTTCCGGGGAGTGAGAGCTGACTTGCGACGAGGCATGGTGAACAAGGGTAACTGAGCCAGCGTTCCCACAATGCTATGCGGGCGCCTAGATTTTTTGTTTATGGCGCACACCCACCACGCAGACCCGTTCTCTCACATGTAGGCCTATGAGTGTTTTCGCGCTAAATTTGACGGCGCTAGAATTTTGGCATAGATCTATGGTTTGGACACTCAATGTGAAGCCGTAGATCTATGGGACGGACCCTGAAAGGGTTAAGACACCTGCTGTTCACCTAGCAGTAAAATAGGCGTACTTGAGTGTTAGTCGACTGTAGTGTGTCACATTCTGGCAACAAAATTGACCTAATTTTCCAAAATGCTCTGCATAACAAGGGACTTTCTACATAGTAGTATGTCATTGATGTCAGCTAAACCTGTATATGTTGTACATGTACTTGTAGAAGTAAAGATTATTATTATTATTTTATTATAATTGTTATATGTGTGCTTTATTCATCAATTTCTTGGTATTGTATTCCATTTATAAAATGATCCCATGGCTCTGTGTGACCCATATGGGATTAGTGCTTCATCATGATTATAATAATATAAAATTATGCCACCTGGACCATGGTTGGACTGCAGGAATAGGTAAACTCTCGAAACCAGTCACAGGTATATAGTTAAGATTTGTTCAGAGTTTTAACCCAGAGGGTTAGCCACCCAGGATGACCCAAGAAAGTCAGTGCATCATCAAGGACTGTCTTATTTCCATTGGGGTCCTTCAATTTTGTCCCCCAGGATGTAACCCACACCAGTCAGCTAACACCCAGGTACCTACTTACTGCTAGGTGAACAGGGACAGCAGGTATAAAGAAACATGCCCAGTGTTTCCACCCGGCTGGGGATTGAATTGATATGATCCATCACCGCTATGTAGAATGCTTGGGGATCCTAATGGAAATAAATCATCTTATATGGCCTGTAGCTCGATTGGTAGTGCACTTAGCTCACACACTGAAGTCCAGGGGGTTGATCACTGATACAGCTGGAAACATTAGGACGTGTTTCCTTAAGACACCTGCTGTCCAATGATCACCGATCAATAAAATAGGTGCCTGGGTGTTAGTCGATTGGTGTGAGTCGCATCCTGGGACAAAATTGATCTAATTTGCCCAAAATGCTCTGCATAACAAGGGGCTTTCTATATAGTAGTATGTCAGTGATGTCATCTAGGCCTATATATGTAGCTTGTACATGTACAGTGGAACCTCGGTACTCAAACAGCTCCCTACTCTAACAAGGCTCGGCATTCAACCAAACAAACACAACCTGCCAGAACTTCGCTGTAAACTGTTTCATGTTTCTTCGCATTTTTTGGATTTTTTTTTTATATTATTTGTATAAATGAGTCACCATGGGGCCTACAAAGATTAGTGATAACAGCCAAACAAAAAGAAAATTGGTTGGGAAGAATTCGCTCAATACTCGAATGATCAGCAGTCGAACAGCCTTCTGGAATGAATTAAGTTTGAGTACCGAGGTTCCACAGTACTTGTAGAAATAAAGATTTATTATTATTATTATTATTTATTATTATTATTATTATTATTATTATTATTATTATTATTATTATTATTATTATTATTATTATTAACATTGTCTTTCATTGCTTTGATCTTGGTGAAGTGTTATTGATCCAAGAAATTTAGCCTACCTCTGCTTTCTTGAATCAGAGCAGATTATTTCCATTACCCAGGTGCTGTATGGCCCCTATGGGTTTAGCATTTTCCTTTGAATATAATAATAATTGGCCAACTGAAAATTTCGCCTGTACGATATGAATAAGTTGAAATGTATCTTATCTTATTTTTGAGTGATTGATGGATTGATAAATATTTGTATTGAGGTCATCATTAACATATGATGATCTTTATTTACGTAAAATACAATTGATTTTACAGACAGGATTACGTATTTTTAAAATGGTTAACTACACTAAGCACAGTTATATAAACACATTTATTATTTAACCTAGAATAACCCAACAAAGTCACTGTGACTTATGACCATTAAGTCATTGTTTGAATCGCACTTGAGCAGGTGTAATGCCTTTTTTGTAATGCTACATTTATGCTAAATGTTTGGCTTGACAAGCTTGGCCCGGGGCCCAGCTCCAGGAGTAGAAAAATTTTTAAAACTCGTCAAAGATATATCACAGGTATAATCTGGTTTATCCTAAATTAAGTAGAATAGGCAATGAGTGACAAGTAGAGGACAAAGATAAGTGAAAAAGCATAAACATAAAGACTTGCATTATTGCATGTTTTTTTTATCCTAGGTTTAATTTACATAATGTACTGTTTTATACTGTACATATGAGAAGAAATCACATTAACATAAGTGACTGCAAATATAAAAAAAAGTACCACAATGAAAAACAGTGAACTTGAGTGTATAGATAGATGAAAGAAGTCAGGTATTTAAATTTTTCATTGGTATTTTTTTCAAATGAAATATATACTGCATGTGTATACCTCTTATTACAGTGGCTAGCGTGTGATCAGTTCACATCTGAGAGGATGCAGGGTCAAACTCCACTATGCGACAGGCCATATAAGCAAGTCTCTTATCACCTGTAGCTTCTGTTACTTAGCAGTAAATAGACACTTAGAAATTAATTGACTTGTGTGGGATTCTAGTGAAAATATGCCATATTGATTGGCTTACTTGGATTATTATGGATTACTAATCCTTTGGTTAATAACTCAAATAAAATCTTCAGAAACATTATTCAGTACAAATTTATATAGTGTGCATAATGTTACAGTTTGTAAAGTCATCTGTAGATTTCCCTAAATCGAGCATATCATAAGCTCGATCATTGAAAGCTACTTGTACAGGTACACGCAGTAGTGTTTTATTGGTTTTAAAGCCTATTGACTTGATGTCACGTATCCTTGACATCCAGTCATGGATACTTTAATCCCTAAAATAGGATTTAAATTACAATAGCTGCTAGGAAAAGAAATTACTTTAGCAAATTACCAGCAGAGGCATACCTCGTAATACTGTGGTGTGTAGACAAAGGCACTGCACTGCACAGTGTCCTAGAATTTTTCCAAAACTATTTTTGTTTCTGTAAAGAAAAAGTAAAATATGCTCATATACTTTCTTCTTTCTTTCAACACATTGGCCGTATCCTAGCAAATAAAATTTAAAAAAAAATTCTCGGGGAAATTTCAGCTTCAAATATTAACCCTTAAACGGTCCAAACAAATCGACATTCAAATCCATAGTGCTCCAAAAGTAGATCTACGTTTTTTTTTACATATTTTCAAAAATAACAAAAAAAATGTAGATAAAAGTTTTTTTGCACATTTTTAAATGTAAAACAAGAAAGAAGATCTACATTTTTTTACATATGTACTTTCAAATGCTGAAAAAACGTATATATACGTTTGGACCATTTAAGGGTTAAATAAAAGAGAACCTCTAATCACATATTGTACCATACACAATATATAACTGTTAAATAAATCAAAATACTACAGTGTACTAGAGTTATTTTAATTGAAATAGATTTCTACTGATGTTTAGATATTAGTTTTGATATTGTCAGTTTTGTTGCAGGAGTCACTTGGTTGCTGCATGTGAACAGCGAGCCGTCATGGTCTTTGATCCTTTGTCAAGACGACAGATTCATCATATACCACATGCTCATGATAATTGTGTCAATTGCATCAAGTAAGTATATTTTGTGTAGTGAATGACACACTTAATATTAGATTCATGGGGAAGCACCAAACCTAATATTGCATAATAGTCATACAGCACCTGGGGAATGGTATGCTTTGAGGAAGAGGAGAGTAGTTCCAATACCCAGGATCTAGAGCTCTTATTTGCCATCAAGGTTGTCCCTCTCCTTGAAGGGTATACTGTATATTATAGGCACTGTACTGGGTACATGTTTTACAATCACATACCACTCTCTTTCAGATAAAAAAGAAACTCCACACTGAAAATATCGTTGTCAGTGCTGCACTGTACTTTGCGTGCTTTTAAAGCCTATGTTTTAATTATTTAAACTTTTCAGTTTTATCTAGGAGAATATTTATATTTTCTAAAAAATTCTGGACAGGTTTGGTCACTGCTTATTTTCCTGTTTTTTTTTTTTTTTTTTTATACATTGGCCGTTTCCCACCGAGGCTGGGTGACCCAAAAGAGAAAGAAAAACCCAAAAAGAAAGAAAAAACTTTCATCATCGTTCAACACTTTCACCATCGTTCATACATTATCCTCCATTGAAGACACAAAAAACAAAACAATATGAAGTTTAATGAAGAGAAATTTCAACTACTCAGATATGGAAAACTTGAGGAAATTAAAACTGTATTGGGTATTACAACAAATTCTAACCATATAATAGAGTGAAAAAGTAATGTGAAGGACCTTGGAGTGGCAATGTCAGAGGATCTCACCATCAAAGACCACAACAATGTATCTACCACATGATAGGATGGATAATGAGAACCTTCAAAACTAGGGACACCAAGCCCATGATGATTCTCTTCAAATCGCTTGTTCTCTCTAGGCTGGAATACTGATGTACACTAACTGCCCCCTTCAAGGCAGACGAAATTGCTGACCTGGAGAGTGTACAGAGAATTTCACGGCACACATAGTACAATAAAACATCTAAATTGGTGGGAATGGTTGAAGTCCCTTGATTTGCATTCCCTGGAATGCAGGTGAGAGAGATACATAATATACACTTGGAAAATCGTAGGGGGATCAGTACCAAACTTGTACATGAAAATCACTCCCTATGAAAGCAAAAGTCTCTGCAGGAGATGCAACATTCCCCCAATGAAAAGCAGGGGTGCCACGAGTACACTGAGAGACAACACAATAAGCGTCAGGGACTGAAGACTGTTCAACTGTGTCCCAGCATACATAAGGGGGATTACCAATAGACCCCTGGCTGTCTTCAACAAGGCACTGGACATGCACCTAAAGTCAGTACCTGACCAGCCAGGCTGTGGTTCATATGTTAGTTTGCATGCAATCAGTAGTAACAGCCTGGTTGATCAGACCCTGATCTACCACAAGGCCTAGTCTCAGACCAGGCTACAGGGGCATTGACCCCAAAACCCTCGCCATATCTTTGCAGAGGCACTCGGATACGACAGTTTAGATGTCCCTCCAAACAGCCAAATGTTAGCATTAAATATGTACTTCAAAAATTACTGTGGCCTACCTCTTGCTGCAGTAGTTATTGAAATTTTAATCATTAGTATTTAAATTAATTTTGCATGTGTCAGTGTTTTTTTATTTTTTGCTGTCAAGTTTAAGAAAAGTGACAGGCTTTACTTTTACGCAATTTTGGTCTATTCAACTTCCCGATATCCTTATGATATTGTCTTTGCCTTGGAAGTAGTATTAATCTTAGACAGTTGGTCTTGTACATTACTTAACTATAATAACACTCATTTTAATAAAGAAATATGGAGAGTTTGCATGTAACATCATGGTGAGCATCTGGCATATTGGTGGTTGAGTTTGTGCCATTGATGTTGCGTTTAGTCTCTCGTGAATTGTTAAAAAAAAAAAGTGTTTACCTTAGCCATAATACTATACATTACTGTAGTACTTTTTAATAATAATATACAGTATGTACAAATCTAATAATTATTATTCAAGTGTTGATACATTAACTAGAGTTCCTTAAACAGGATATAACATTCCAGCAGTTACTGGAGTGTTCTTCCACACAGTATAATATTACATACTGTGACATGAAACAAAACACTCTGCTGTGCTTACTTTGTGCTGCCAGGGCTTCTATATATTATACACCAGTGGCTCAATCTGTGAGCAGTAGTACAAGAAAGAGATCACAGGGTAACAATGGGTTCTTGTCAAAACCCACTTGACATGGTTACATCATTAAGATATTAGTTATTTCATATATGTACTGTAATAGTTTTGTTGCTAATCATCTACACAGTGCAATATGCAAATTCAGTCTTGAAAAGAATATCATTACCACTATAAACATTGGTCACTTACTATATTACAGTGCAGTCAAATAAGTTCATTCATCTAGTCAGTGCAAAGTGTAGATACAGTCAAAAGTTTTCAGATACTATTAGCAAAGAAGCGATTTACTATTTCCTGTAGAGCTTCTTGGATGTGTGTCTAAATGGTCAGATGTTTAGGCACTATAATATAATGTTTCAGTGTATGACCCTGTCTCTGTCCACATACTTTGCATTTCATATGACTGACATCTCTATACAGTCTTAACTTCAGTATACTCTAGCCTTAATCTAGTAGTGACAGTGCTTTTTCAATCTACTGAATCTTGTAACTTTATTCATAAACTTGCTTTACTTAACACATTTCATTGTGATTGGCAATTGATTCACTAGTTCCTATCTGTTTTGTTCTACTTCAGACTCATTTGTTAGTTCTGTTGTAACAATGATTTAAAAACTTCCATTTAAGAACATTAAATTATATTTGATATTCTCTTTGTTTAGGGCTAGTTTACCCGAGGCATCAACTTCTAGGAGGTGTATGTTAAAGGGAATCCACAAGAATTGAACTCAAAACCATTTTTCAATTTTTGCATACCTGTATTTGGCCTCATACATAAGAATGGTACATTTAAACTTCAAGTTGTTTGGAGCAAGTATTTTAGTGAGGATGACTGGTTGGTTAATTGGGTTTATAGCCTGTCGGCTATATGAAGGTCATTAAGGCAGCATGTTACCTCTCAATCACCAGTTAAGAATAATCCTTAAAATAGGAATTCAGATAAACTCGTTGTTTATACACTGAGAGACATGTACGTTTTGGTGTACAGTAGTCCCCCTGTATCCACGGGTGATACATTTCAAGACCTACTGCGGATACCCGAAACCGTGGATAGTAGCAAACCTTTCATATAAGTTGTTTTTCATTTGCATACATACCTGTGATAAAGTTTAATTGAAAAATTACACACAATAAGGCATTACCAACAGTAAATAATAATAAAATACATGTACATTATTATACATGCTTCACAAATGGAAGATTCATTCTTACCATGCATCTTAGCGACCTCAGCATACAATATTTTTTCTTGTTGTATTAAGTAAAGAATCATCACTTTTTTGCTGATGGCAAGAACTTCACAGCTTGTCTTAGGCTTTGAAGAATTGCCACCATCACTAATTTTGCATTTTGTGTCATTTTTAAAGAAAATTAAGGCTTATTTTCAGGCCAAGGTATACCATGGATAACTGAGACCGTGGAAACCGAATCTGCGGGTATGGGGGTTCTACTGTACATATTTATACTTGATGAGCTAGGGAGTTGGAAACAATTAAGCTGGCTGTTGTTTCATTTATATAGGGGTTGTTCAAAGAAGGATTGAGGGGAGGAGGGTAAAGGAAGTTTTGAGTGCTAGGGACTGGAGCATCTAGCAGCCATGTGTGAGCTTGTTAAGAGCAGAACAAGTGTAGACAAATGGTCTTTATGGCTTTATATGTTGTTAGTTTGTGAGCAAGATAATATTTATCATGGGAGTCGGCAAAACTGGTTATCTGCTCTCGAGTCCTGGGAGTTGAAAGTCCAGTCTCAGCACTGAAGGAGAGGTGGAGGATTTTCCAGTATGGAGTGTTATTAAATTGTGATGTGTGTGTACTTCGTGCTAGACACCTATTGAATAATTGATGGTGAATGTGTTTCCTTATAGCTGAGTCAACCTACCTTAGTGAAAAACTGCCGGTGTGTTAAAAAATACTGTGTGTACTAATGACATTTGTATGACATAACACTTATAAGTTTAGGTGTTTTAACTTGATCACACCCGATGGCTGTTGAGCGAAAAAAGGAGTGTCTGATCACCAAAATGTCGGACACAGTTGCTTGAGTCATGTGACTGCACAACAAGGTAAAAATGGTTAAAATCTCATCAGATAATATCTGCCTAGTTGTGTACTTAAGTAGCTAAAGATTACAGTTGGCATATCATATTCTTGAAATATCTCAAAAAAACACTTGCTCTCTTATTTGGAAAGTTTTTTTTTTTTTCCTTTTTGTTGGCTTGTCTGAAATGTAAATTGAAATCCAGAAATTTTTGTTTTACTGTGAAAATTCAAATTAAGAAATTTTGAATGAGGTACATACATACTGTATTTCTGTACTACAGGAAGTTGATGTTGATCATCATTGAGGTAACTTATTGCAATTTATCACAGATTCCTAGATTCGCGTGTGTTTGCTTCGTGCAGTGACGACCACACAGTAGCACTGTGGGATGTTCGCAATCTCAAGAGGCGTATCCGGCTTCTACAAGGTCACAGCAATTGGGTCAAGAACATTGAGTATTCAGCTGCTGATGGAATCCTGGTCACTTCGGGCTTTGATGGCAAGATCCTTGGATGGGATATTAATGGGTAAATTGTGTACTGAGCATGAATAAGTGTGGTGATATTTCAGTAATATTAAGAAAATTATCAAATAAAATGTTGTTTGTTATTAATTTGGGCAAACTACTGTTGGACGAAGGTCTCCCATGTATATACTGCCTCTCCTCACTTAGCAACGTATGTACTCATTTACCGACCGCTTGGACTTACAACCAGTTCTCCAACCAGTGTGCAAGCCTAAGTTATGTATATTAGAGCTGATTTCCTCTATTCTTTTTATTAGAGTATACAGTACACTACTGTATAAACTTTTAAAAATATACTAAAAATGTTATAAATTGTGCTAAGGTGACAATAAAAAAGATGGTTGACACAAACCCACTACCAGTACAGTATGTTCCTTGCTTAACAACCAATTCGCTTACTGGCCTAGTCTTAGAAATGGAACCCTGTTAAGTGAGGAGAGACTGTATACATATTAAGAGTGTAATGTATGAAAGAGAGAGATTTAAGATATGAATATTTGATGACAGGATTTAAAGCCAAACTTATGATAATAATAATAGTGTGGGTGATTCAGCGCAAGACGTAGTGAAGGCTTGATCCACCATCTGCTGAGCCCGAGACAGACTTGCTTTCTGTTTGTACTCGCCTATATAGTCTCTGTGATTTATTGATTTAGCACTTTGCTTTTCATTTGTAAGTTGACTACAACAACATGAAGGTCCTTACCTTTTTCTGTAGGCAAATGGTTCAGGAGCTCTGAGGGTTAACAGTGAATCATAAATATCTGTAGAATATTGTAGATTTTTTCCTCTTACAATGTAGTTTAGAGAACAAGTTCGATTAAAAGTTATGAAAATTTACATGTTTCTAAACAATATAGCATCAATTCTGTTATTTATAGTATATGTATATTGTAGCTAAAATTTGAAATTCATCAGCAAATGCCTTAAACTACTTGGAAACATTGAGTTTGGTTTCCTTGGGATAATTTTTTCTAAGGTTAACCCACTCATCATTCGTATGTGATATAGCACATGGAAAGGAACCATTTGTAAAATAAATGCATTACGTTTTTCAGGTATTTGGAGAACCATTTTGTAAATAAGTGACTTTATCAGGTACACAGAGGAAGGCTTGCTATCAACAGAGCTGTTCAAAATGCAAGGGTTGATGCGAATGCGGCTTAGCCCCGACTGCAGTAAATTAGTAATGTGCACCACAGGTGGCTACATGGTACTGGTTCACAATCTGAGTCTGGAACATCTCTCACAAGACCTTCAGGATTTTAAGGTTGGTTTTTTTTTTTTTTTCTTCAACAAGTTGGCTGTCTCCCACCAAGGCAGGGTGACCCAAAAAAGAAAGAAAATCCCCAAAAAGAGAATATTTTCATCATTCAACACTTTCACCTCACTCACACATAATCACTGTTTTTGCAGAGGTGCTCATAACACAACAGTTTAGAAGCATATACGTATAAAGAAACACAACATATCCCTCCAAACTGCCAATATCCCAAACCCCTCCTTTAAAGTGCAGGCATTGTACTTCCCATTTCCAGGACTCAAGTCCGGCTATATAAAAATAACCAGTTTCCCTGAATCCCTTCACTAAATATTACCCTGCTCACACTCCAACATCTCGTCAGGTCCCAAGTACCATTCGTCTCCATTCACTCCTATCTAACACGCTCATGCACGCTTGCTGAAAGTCCAAGCCCTTCGCCCACAAAACCTCCTTTACCCTCTCCCTCCAACCTTTTCGAGGGTGACCCCTACCCCTCCTTCCTTCCCCTACAGATTTATACGCTCTCCATGTCATTCTACTTTGATCCATTCTCTCTAAATGACCAAACCACCTTAACAACCCCTCGTCAGCCCTCTGACTAATACTTTTATTAACTCCACACCTTCTCCTAATTTCCACACTCTGAATTTTCTGCATAATATTTACACCACACATTGCCCTTAGACAGGTCATCTCCACTGCCTCTAACCGCCTCCTCAATAATTTATGTTCTCTCGATATTTCCCTGGTACAAATGGGTGAGTACAGCAAGGTAACATAAATGACCTGTGACTTGTTTCGAGAGTTTTTCCTACTCTCATGGCTTGCTCGCTCACAAGGTCATCACAGCCTGGTTGATTTGGCACTTGAAGGAGGTAATGATTTAGTTTCCTCTTGAAGATTTATACATTTGTTCCAGCAATATTTTCTGTCTGATGGTAGCAGGCTGATATTTACTATTATTATGTCGATATTTGCTGGTAGCAGGTTTATATAAACAGCCTATCAGAATAGTGCAGATTACTCAAACACATTTAAAACAACCAATTAAAAATGTGCGGCTGCTTACAGTCAACCTATTGACTAAGCAAACCTCCTGCCACATACTCGGGTTGCTTCCGCCAAACTCAGCACTCACATTGGTTGACTTAACTTCATCAAGCAGCCAATAATTGCCATGTTCATAACAATGAATAATAATAATCAGTGCCACTTGCTAGTTACCCCTGAAAAAGGCAGAATTTTCCCTCTGTGGTAATCACCCCAGAGGTTATATTACCACCGAGTTTGGGAGGGTATGTAAAGGTAGAAAGTTGAAAGTGAACGTAGATAAGAGTAGGGTGATGAGGGTATCAAATGATTTAGATAAAGAAAAATTGGATATCACATTGGAGAGAGGGAGTATGCAAGAAGTGAATGTTTTCAGATATTTGGGAGTTGATGTGTCAGCAGATGGGTTTATGAAGGATGAGGTTAACCATAGAATTGATGATGGAAAAAAGGTGAGTGGTGCATTGAGGTATATGTGGAGACAAAAAACATTATCTAAGGAGGCAAAGAAGGGAATGTATGAAAGTATAGTGGTACCAACACTCTTATATGGGTGTGAAGCTTGGGTTGTAAATGCTGCAATGAGGAGGTGGTTGGAGGCAGTGGAGATGTCCTGTCTAAGGGCAATGTGTGCTGTAAATATTATGCAGAGAATTTGGAGTGTGGAAATTAGGAGAAAGTGTGGAGTTAATAAAAGTATTAAAGGGCTGATGAGTTTGCGAAAACTGAATGAATTCAGTCATTCATTTTTAATATCAGCCGTTTCTTTTTTTTTTTAATAAGGGTGAGGCTTATCATCTTAAATAATTATGTAGAACTTTTCAGTTTATTGGTGAGGATTGTCAGTATTATTATATAGGTTTGCCATAGCCAATTTTGACCCGAAAAGCAAGGATTAGATGTAGTAGGTACAATATAAATAACCAACCTACTGGCTTAATTTCTGCTTTTATTTTGTAGAGTAAACTGTTTTGTTAATACTACATGGATGAAAGTTTCATGAATGCTTACATATGAAAGGTGAAGAAAAACTTTTGCATGAAAATGTAACAATAAGTGGAAAAGATTATGTATTTCAACTTCAGTCATATATCCACTGAAGAGGATATCTGCCTGAAGCTGAAATATAGAGGTTTCTCTTTTATTTTTATTTTTTTATGTATCTGTTATTTCATCTTTCTGCTGAAGTAGCTTTTCACTTAAGAACATAAGAAAGAAGGAACACTGCAACAGGCCTATTGACCCATGCAAAGCAGGTCCATGCCACCCCCTGCCCTAGAACAGTGACCACCTAGTCAGGTCACTTCCACTTAAGGAAGGAGCATGGCACCAGACTTGGTAGCACAAGCTAGTCAGGTCCAACTCACACTCACTCATGTATTTATCCAACCTATTTTTAAAACTACACAAGGTCTTAGCTTCTATAACGGTACTTGGGAGTTTGTTCCACTCATCCACAACTCTATTACCAAACCAGTGCTTTCCTATGTCCTTTCTGAATCTGAACTTTTCCAACTTGAAACCATTGCTGTGAGTCCTGTCTTGGCTGGATATTTTCAGCACACTATTTACATCCCCTTTATTTATTCCTGTTTTCCATTTATACACCTCAGTCATATCCCCCCCCTAATTCTACGCCTTTCTAGAGAGTGCAGATTCAGGGCCCTCAGTCTGTCCTCATAGGGAAGATTTCTGATACATGAGATCAGCTTTGTCATCCTCCTCTGTACGTTTTCCAGTGCATTTATGTCCATTCTGTAATGTGGTGACCAGAACTGTGCAGCATAATCTAAATGAGGCCTAACCAAGGATATAATAAAGTTGAAGAACACCCTGAGGACTTCTATTATTTTACTTCTTGATATGAAGCCACTTCACTCAGTTAATGTTAATGATGTGCCAAACTTTTTCTTTCATTGCATTCACTCATACATTTTCATGTACCAGTAGATGTCTGAAATTTTTTTAAACACTTCTAACTATGTAAAAATATGATGGATTAAACAATAATGGTACATTTGTATATTTCAAGCATTATTTGAATGATGATGATAGTGTGGTTTCAGGTAGTGTGACATGGATGGCCTCCTTTGATTTGAATACCTATTCCACTTAAATGTTTATGCTTAATGCAGTGGTTTTGATTAAATGTTGACAGGTTGATCATCTTTAGACTATAATTCTTTGTGCTTATTAATATACAGTGTATGTTGTTTTCCAGCCCAACATGTACCGTTTGATGCAGCTGTCCAACACTCCACTCCCTCAAGCTGCAATGTTCACACACCTCTTTTGTGCTCAGCGGAACCGAATTGAATTCATCTCTGATTTTCCGCCTTCCAATGAGGCAGAAGTAATCCATTCTTTGCAAGTTCATCCTCAGGGTTGGTGTGTCCTCTCTCGTAACACATCAATGGAAGACTCTTCAGAGGTGGGTCACCCAAGTTTCCACTTGTTTGTGTATCACTTGTCAAGAAGTTTATACCATGATTGGGATATGCTCCGCAGAGTAATTTTAGTAGTTTTGCCATAATTATTGCACTTGCATATTTTATAAGAGAATGCAGACTTGAAACAAAAGTTTGATAGGATTTCACTTTATAATTATCCAAGTTTGCAGGTACTGAGCTCATAAACTCTTGGTTTCATAGATTTCAACCATGTGACTTAAAGCAGCCTTGTGATATGTTTTTGAGCCCTTGTATGGAGTTGCCTTCCACCGTGCTGTTATTGAGCTCATTCCACTTTATCACTCTTGTGTTGAGGAAATGTTTTCATATTAATGGCTCCTGCACTACAAAGGAGGGGCGAGGGTGTTGCAGTTCAGAGGGTCATCTGAAGTGTGGCATCAGCATGATTTTGGCAAGACAGTGATTGAATGAATAATGGTGAATGTGTTTCTTCTTTTTCTTTTCTTTGGTGGGGGGGTCATATTACCCTAGTGGGAGAAGGCTGGTGTGTTAATTTTAAAAATTGGATGTGTAATTTCCAACAATGCCCTTCTTTTCTTGTTTTATTCCTAGTAAAGATTTTTGTCTTAATCTACATTCTGTGCCCATAGATATTTCATAAGTCACTTATCCTCTCTTGTTCATCATTCCTCTAGTGATATAAAAACTAGTAGTACTTGCAATCTTTCTTCATAGCTGACACCCTTAAACTCTGGCACCAGTCTGGAAACACTCCTTTGTACTTTTAAGTGTCACTTTCTTTTCTTAGACAAGGTTTCCAAAACAGGTGCTGCATGTTTTATGGGCTCTGTGCAAAATACTGTGTGTGTGTTTTGAATGTGTATGTGTGTAGGTTGCTGAATGCTATACTGCTACACCTATGTTTACACGCTTAGCCTGCACTGCTGGCGTTATTCTGTTTGTGCTTCAGGGGACACACTTTAAGGTAACAGATATTGTATTTCAAGGCCCTTTTACTATTTTCCATGTGTGAAATTGTCTATTTTTTTTTTTTAGTTTGCAAGGGGGAAGGGTCAGCTCTAGCTCCTGGTTCAGCCTCTTAGCTTTTAACTGACTGCTGTGATTGAGCAGTCATATTCATTTTTGAATCCCTATAAGCAGTCTGCTTGTACTCTGCTATTTCTCAGCTTATTCCACATTTTTATCACTTATAATGGCTCATTTTAATATTTATTATCCAGTGGCTCATTTAAATGTTTATTTTTCAACTGTTACCCTTTTTCTTGTTTCATCAGTGGTCAAGAGCTTACTTTTGTCTACCCTGTCTATGCTTAATAGTATTTTATTTGCCATTATCATATGTATTACTGGGAGCAAGGGGCTAGTAACCCCTTCTCCTGTATAAATTACTAAATTTGAAAAGAGAAACTTTTGTTTTTCTTTTTGGGCCACCCTGCCTCGGTGGGATACGGCTGGTTTGTTGAAAATAAAAAAAAATATGTATTACTATTATTCATTGTTCCATTGACGTGAAGACTTCGTCTCGTATTCTTTCTCTTTAGCTCATTACTTCCTCAATGTTTAAATGAACACTGACTTAACTCTCGTGTAGTAAGCACTGTCAGAACAGGTACATTGAAGTTATCTTTAATGGTACTTTTAACTCTCAATATTTTAACCTTGATTACAGCTGCAAGTGTTAGTTTTATTTAGCCCTGGTTGCAGCAGTAACTCAGTAC
Organism: Cherax quadricarinatus; assembly: GCF_038502225.1. NCBI lineage: Eukaryota > Metazoa > Arthropoda > Malacostraca > Decapoda > Parastacidae > Cherax > Cherax quadricarinatus. Next base: position 16,415,654 of record NC_091334.1, read on the forward strand.
TTGAAGTGGACTTAATTTCATCTACAAATGTTAGTAGTTTGAGATAGCCTGTACTACTGATGTAACTGTGAACAAATGAACATACTTTCAGCCAGAACTGTTATATTCAATAGGCATATTAACTCTTGAATACCTCTATAACTTCAGTGGTGGGATTTGCTCTTACTTTAACTTGCCCATAATAGCTAAAGATGTTAATGCATATTGTAGTTGCATTGTTTTTAACTCCAGCTGTCTGAAGTACAGTGGACCCCCAAGTTTTGTGATTAATTCGTTTCAGAAAGTCTGCCGACTGGCAAAATTCATGATTGGCGAATCTATTTTCCCCATAAGAAATATTGGAAACCCAATTAATCCTTTTCAGACAGCCAAAAGTATTAACAAAAAATAATTTCTTTAAAGATTAAATATAGATTTACATACAGAAAACAGTGACAAATAAATATAATGCACTAATAAAATGGATAAATGAAGATTTAACATTGCACTTAACCTTTATTGATTCTTGTTGGTGTAGGAGGTAGGTAGGAGGCAAGAGGAAGGCGAGCCTATTATGCTTCAATATGATGCTAATATCATCTCTATGGCTTATTTATCTATCACAATTCATCTAATATGATATTATAAACAATATTAGTAACATAGAAATGAATAAAATATGGCATAATGTATGAGAGGAGTAAATGGTGTAAGTGTTGTTGTTGGGCTTAACCCTTTGGGGGTTTCGGACGTACTAGTACGGCTTACGACCCAGGGTTTTTGACGTACTAGTACGCCTAAATTCTAGCACCCTCAAATCTAGTGAGAGAAAGCTGGTAGGCCTACATATGAAAGAATGGGTCTATGTGGTCAGTGTGCGCAGTATAAAAAAATGCTGCAGCACACAGTGCGTAATGAGAAAAAAAAACTTTGACCATGTTTTTGGATTAAAACAGCGATTTTGCACTGTATTTTCGTATGGTATTTATTGTTGTATTCTAGTTTTCTTGGTCTCATTTTATAGAATGGAAGACATATTACAGAAATTGAGATGATTTTTGACTGGTTTTACAATGAAAAGTACCTTGAAATTGAGCTCAAAGTAGCAGAAATGTTCGATTTTTATCAAAGTCCAAAAGTAAACAAATCATGCCAAGCGTCCAATACACATCAACTGGTGAGTCTAATATTCTTTCACAAGTGTGTTGATATTATTTATACCATTTCTACACTAATGCAGTAGTTTGCATAACAGTAAATCTTACTTTTTTGTAAGAATAAAAATTCAAAGTGGAAAGCCAAAGAAATATAAGAGGGGCCTGGGGGTGTGACTAACGAACAGAGAACTTGTTATTTTAGTGCCAGGAATGTCTTTCTTGTTTATTCTGGACCCTATTCGGAAATTGACATCTTTTGAAATTTGTGTGAAATTGGCAAAATTGCTAAATTCTGACCACTTTATTGGATAGTTGAAATCGGTAAATGGGTGGTTTCTTGTACTCATTCGATAGAAAAAATGGAGTTCTAGCGAAATAGTTATGACTTTTGTTGACTAGTACACTGGAATTGGCCGAAAATAGGGCTCAAATTGGGCAAAATCGCTGATGCGTAAACATCATCGAGACCGCTAACTTTGCGAGAGCATAATTCCGTGAGTTTTCCATCAAATTTCATACTTTTGGTGTCATTATGATTGGGAAAAGATTCTCTATCTTTTCATAAGAAAAAAATTTTTTTTTTTTTTTTTAAATTTGGCCGACCCTGAGAACAAGTCTCTGAGAGGACCTGCCGACCCCCAAAGGGTTAAGGGCCGCCACTGAGAGAAGCCGTGTTGGTGGCAGTGGAGGCTTTGGCCACCACCACCATCACACTTAAACAATGTATGTAATTTATAAATAAGAAATACATCTACCATCCGACTTACGACCTGCTCGACTTACGACCACTCGACTTACGACCGTGTTTTTTATGCCAAATTTCTGGGAAATAAACAACTATTTGTGTTGTACACAGTGTTTATCCTAAACCTTACAGTATAAAATACAGTACTAACAACATAAAATGTAGAGTAAAACGTGAAATACCAAAATAAAACAATAAAATAAAGTCATTACAAAAATATTTTGTTGATATTCAGTAGTAAAGTTCGACTTACGACCATTTCGACTTACGACCGGTTTCTCGGAACCGAACTCGGTCGTAAGTCGGATGGTAGGTGTATTTACATTTTAATTTATAAATAAGAAATATTTACACTTTAATTTATAAATAAGTAAGTTTATTCAGGTATACACAAATACAGTTACATACATAGATTATCATACATAGCAGCATATGTGTAAAGTACCCAGGATAACCCCAAAAATTCAACAGTGACATATTTCCGTTAGTGTCCTTTTATATTTACACTTTTTTTTTTTTTTTTAGCAAGTCGGCCGTCTCCTACCGAGGCAGGGTGACCCAAAAAGAAAGAAAATCCCCAAAAAGAAAATACTTTCATCATCATTCAACACTTTCGTCTCGCTCACACATAATCACTGTTTTTGCAGAGGTGCTCAGAACATTTACACTTTTAAATTTACACTTACCTTGGAGGAGATGTTAGTTTAATTAGTTAGTTTGATGAAGGAGATGTTGGCAGAGGTTTAGGGTGGTGGAAGATAGCAGGGCGGTGTATGTTCAGCGGTCCTATACTCATCCAACAGCATTGGAGAGTTACTCTCATGTTGTTTTTCTATCACTTACTTGCTACACTGTTAATTCTACACTTTATCGCTGGCTGGAGCTATAGCCTTTATCGATGCCTGCTGCTTTAGTATCGTGCATATTGTAGAATCACTGCAGAAGGCACATTCTCCCCTCTTCCTCCTCTACTTTAGTACTTTGCTATGAGTTTTTTCTTGAATTCTGTCGTGTTTCTCACCTTCTTTATCAAAGGGCTGGCACTAGGAGCTTTCTTTGGGCCCATGGTGGCTTATTTAGCAGTTGCAAGCACAAAAACAATGAATTATTATGAAATGTGTTGTATGAACCCGTAGGGTGAGGCAATGGCACACTGAGTGTGAATAGTGCAGGAAACTGGCTTTGTGTGCATGCTAACGGGCAGACACGTACCAGAAGGTCGCCGAATCACGAGTCCAATCACGAACCGTGAAGCTAAATTTTGCCGAAAAAACTTGCCGAAAGTCAGATTTCACGAAAGTTGCGGCTGCCGAACGGCGGGGGTCCACTGTACTTTGATTGCATATGTAATATTTTTTTTGTTTGTGCTTGTTCATTTCGTCAGCTATATAGAAATTGCATCCCAAGTTTATATATTTATTTTTGCATATTGTTGCTTGTGTAGTGTTTTGTAATGGTAACAGCATCTAACAGTATTGACTTGTTTCAGTGGAGCTGTGTCCATGACATCCAGGAACTTGGAGTAACAGCTTGTAAAGATGATGATGAAAATGAAGATGAAGACAAACATGATCATCTTGAACCCTACGATGACATTCCTTCAACTAGGGAACCAGAAGTGCAAATATCCTCAACTCAGACTAGGCAGATGAGTGGAAGCAGTAGTAGCAGTAGCAGTAGTACTGGGAGTGAAGGAGGGGGTGGAAGTGGAAATCTTCACCTCTCTCTGACATTCAGTCCCAGAGTGGAAATTATGTTGAGGCATAGTCCTAGAGATGAAGGCGATGATGGAGGTGGTGGAGATAGTGGTAGTGAAGGTGGGGGAGGTGGTGAAAGAGGAGGAGGAGGAGGAGGCAGTGGAGGTGCTGGTGGAGCTGGGGGAGAGGGAAGGGGTTCTTTTGGAGCTGGTGCTAGTGGAAATAGTGGCATTGGTGTTGTAGATGGTGCAGGAATTGCTGTGGGAGCAGGTGGAGGAGGAGGAGGAGGAGGAGGAGGGGGAATAGACATACAGTTTAGATTCACTTCTATGGATGTGTTTGAGGCTTTAGAACACATACGAGAGAGGCGTGAAGAACAAAGACTTCGACAAGGAAGACATCAGCGATCCAGTAGAGAAGAAGGGGAAGGTTCCTCAGGCAGTGGGCCTGGGGAGGGGTCCTCGTCTACCTTACAACGTATTGGCCGCAACAGGACTTTTAGCATTCGCAGCAGGAGAGACTTAGACTCTAGAAGAGAAAATTCAGGCTCTGAGAGAACTGCAGGCAATGCCTTTGATTCTCGAAATGCATTTTATATAAGAACTGGCTCGGGCAATCATAGAGCAATTTTATTACTTCGTCCTGGACAAAATTATCCACGATACTATCGCACTGTAGACCCTAACCACAAGATTGCTAAAAATATACCACGATTGACTCACTATATTGAAGAACCAAATGTAGGTCGAGGTTTTATAAAAGAATTGTGCTTTAATTCTGATGGTCGGTTAATATGCTCCCCTTACGCTCATGGTGTACGCCTAATGATGTTTGATCAAAACTGTTCCGAGCTCTCCACCTGTGTAAAAGATACCCCTCAAACTTTATATGATGTGTCAACTAGTAATTGTCACTCAAACTGTGTTGTGAGTACCAAGTTTTCCCCCACACACTGCCTTCTAGTCTCGGGCTGCCTCAGTGGCAAGATTGTGTGGCATCAACCGGTTCTCTAGTGCCGATAAGAGTGAGTTAAGATATTATAAATGCTTGTCTGCCTCAGCTTGGACACTGTTGTGCAGCTATGTCAGTCAGTGTTTTCCTACCTAAAGTGAATATGTTGTGTTTTGAAAAAAACATAGTGAGACAGCGTTAACAAATACTGAACGAAGTGAAGGGGTTATATGTCTAGCCTCAGAGGCACCTTAATAATCGCATCTAAAAGATGTCCTTGACGATTTGGAATAATGAATAACATGCAGATTGTAACTTGTAAAGCAGTTTATATACCACACTTAGTCAATTATTTTTAGAAATAACTTTTTATAGTAGTAGCTTTTCATCCAGTCTTCCTTATTTAAAGCAGGCAGCAGTATTTAAAAAAAATGTTGTTTTTCATGTCCTAGTAAATGGTAAGCCATGTGAAATTATGCTACTATTGTCATGGATACTCAAAATTTTGTGTGATTTAACAAATAACTAATCAGACTGTATGCTGATTTCCATCAGCTGATGCAGATAATTTTTATGCAATACCTAAGGATTGTTTTGAAGCTTACAAATGCGTGTGTATGTACATCCTGCAGTAGACTGTTGTATTTGTTCACTTGGTAAGAGTGTGGCCCATTGCAGTTCAGTTAGTTGTGTACTGTAGGGAGTGTAGGGCTTATCCAGATTTCTCTGTAATTATTTAGCATAGGATTCTTCTTAACTCTAATTATATGTTATTTTTTTTTGTTTTTATTGTGTCTTTCATTTGTATTTCCTCTCAACCTTGTAGGATTGAACTTGATAAAAAAACTGGCATGGAGGGCTTATGTTGGGCATATTTTTATTATTATTATTATTATTATTATTATTATTATTATTATTATTATTATTATTATTTTTATTACCATCTATCAGTATTTTGCATAAAATTTATTATTACTATATGTACCTGAGTATAACCTGACTCCATGTATAGGTTGGCCCCGGACATAAAGACAATTAGAGCACTGCAGTAGGCCCACTGACCCATTCTAGGCAGGTCTTGCTCACATCCAACCATTATGTGACATAAGACTAGTGGAGCACTGCAGTAGGCCTACCAGCCCATGCTAGGCAAGTCCTTTCCAAACTCAAACCCTCTGACAAAATATTTTTCCAGTCCGTTTTCAAGGCTATCCAAGAAATAAGCTTTGATAAACTTTCTGACTCATGTTGTGCAAGTCCAGCTCAGATCCATCCCCCCCCCCTCTCCTGAATTTATCCAACATATACTTAAAGCTCCCCAAAGTTTTAACCTTTTTGCTGTCCATCACATAGAACTACAGTACATCATTGAAGCCAGATCCCTGACATAGTTCTCCGTCATGAGCTCAGCTCACTCATACAAACTGTGAGCGGTAAATTTTGGTCTAGATATGAGAGAATGAGTCTGTGTGGTGAGTGTGCACAGCATATAAAAAAATCCTCCCTCACATGCATGATGGGAAAAAAACTGTGACCATGTGTATGGTTTAAAGTAACAAATTTGTGTTGTTGTCTCAGGTGGTTTTTTATAGTTTTACTAGCTTTTTCTTGGTATCATTTGATAGAATTAAGACATATTACTGAAATAGAGTTGATTTTGACTGGTTTCAGAGTTGGAAGTAGCTTGAAATTGAGCTCAAAGTAGCAGAAATATTTGATTTTTGCTGATATTCCAGAGGATAGGTAGGGGCCCCCTACAATCTCCAGTCTGTTTTATGGGTTTTTAATAGGTTTGATTCAATTATTGGAATGCTGTAAACCATGACTAGTCTTTCCTGGCTCTATTTTATTATCTGAGAAATAAGTAAATCTATTTTTGTGTGAAAAAGAATTCACAATGGAAAACGAATGTGATACAGAAGAGGCCTGGGGACATGACTAATGAGCAGAGGAAGTGTTATTTTAGTGTCAGGAATGTCTATGTTGTTTATTATAAATTCTGTTTTTAAATTGGATTTAGAAAAGGCATATGATAGGGTATAGGTAGTAGGTTGGTAGACAGCAACCGCCCAGGGATGTACTACCGTCCTGCCAAGCGAGTGTAAAACGAAAGCCTGTAATCGTTTTACATGATGGTAGGATTGCTGGTGTCCATTTTTCTGTCTCATAAACATGCAGGATTTCAGGTACATCTTGCTATTTCTACTTACACTTAGGTCACACTACACATACTTGTACATGTACAAGCATATATATACACACCCCTTTGAGTTTTCTTCTATTTTCTTTCTAGTTCTTGTTCTTGTTTGTTTCCTCTTACCTCCATGGGGAAGTGGAACAGAATTCTTCCTCCGTAAGCCATGTGTATTGTAAGAGGCGACTAAAATGGCGGGAGCAAGGGGCTAGTAACCCCTTCTCCTGTATATATTACTAAATGTAAAAGGAGAAACTTTTGTTTTTCTTTTTGGGCCACCCCGCCTCGGTGGGATACAGCTGGTGTGTTGAAAGAAAGAAAGAAAGATATGATAGGGTGGATAGGGGTGTAATGTGGGAGATGTTGCAAATGTATGGAATAGGAGGTAGTTTATTGAAAGCAGTGAAAAGTTTTTACGAGGATAGTGAGACTCAGGTTAGAGTATGTAGGCGAGAGGGGGATTATTTCCCGGTAAAAGTAGGCCTTAGACAGGGATGTGTGATGTCACCATGGTTGTTCAATATATTTATAGATGGAGTAGTAAGAGAAGTGAATGCTTGGGTGTTGGCAAGAGGTGTGGGGTTAAAAGATAAAGAATCTAACACACAGTGGGAGTTGTCACAGTTGCTCTTTGCTGATCACACTGCTTTTGGGAAATTCTGAAGAGAAGTTGCAGAGGTTGGTTGATGAGTTTGGTAGGGTATGTAAAAGAAGGATTTTTTTTTTTAAGTCGGCCGTCTCCCACCGAGGCAGGGGGTCCGAAAAAGAAAGAAAATCCTCCCCCAAAAAAATACTTTCATCATCATTTAAGACTTTCACCTCACTCATACATAATCACAGTTTTTGCAGAGGTGCCCAGATACAACAGTTTATAAGCACATATAAAGATATATAACATATCCCTCCAAACTGCCAATATCCTAAACCCCTCCTTTAAAGTGCAGGCATTGTACTTCCCATTTCCAGTACTCAAGTCTGGCTATATAAAAATAAACGGTTTCCCTGAATCCCTCCACTAAATATTACCCTGCTCACACTCCAATGGCTCGTCAGGTCTCAAAAACCATTCGTCTCCATTCACTCCTATCCAACATGCTCTGCACGCTTGCTGGAAGTCCAAGCCCCTTGCCCACAAAACCTCCTTTACCCCCTCCCTCCAACCTTTTTGAGGACGACCCTTACCCTACCCTGCCTTCCTTTCCCCTACAGATTTATATGCTCTCCATGTCATTCTACTTTGATCCATTCTCTCTAAATGACCAAACCACCTCAGTATAGGAAATATAGGAAAGAATAAGGTGATGAGGATAACAAAAAAATTAGGTTATGGAAGATTGGATATCAGATTGGAGGGAGAGAGTATGGAGAAGGTGAATTTGTTCAGATATTTGGGAGTGGACATGTCAGCTGATGGGTTTATGAAAGATAAAGTGAATCATAGAATTGACGAGGGAAGAAAAGTGAATGGTGCACTGAGGAGTCTGTTGAGACAAAGAACTTTATCCCTGAAAGCAATGAGGGGAATGGATGAGAGTATAGTTATACCAACGCTCTTGTATGGGTGTGAGGCATGGGCTGTGAATGTTGCAATGAGGAGGAGGCTGGAGACAGTGGTGATGTCATGTCTGAGGGCAATTTGTGGTGTGAATATAATGTAGAAAATCTGTCGTTTGGAGATTAGGAGGAGGTGTGGGATTACCAAAACTATTATCCAGAGGGCTGAGGAAGGGTTATTGAGATGGTTTGGACATTTAGAAATGGAACAAAATAGAATGGCTTCGAGAGTATACACATCTGTATTGAAGAGAAGGCAGGGTAGGGGTTGGCCTAGGAAAGGTTGGAGAGAGGGGGCAAAGGAGGTTTTGTGTGCGAGGGGCTTGGACTTCCAGCAAGCATGCGTGAGTGTGCTAGACAGGAGCGAATAGAGACAAATGGTTTTTAGGACTTGATGTGCTGTTGGAATGTAAGCAAGGTAACATTTATAAAGTGATTCAGGGAAACCGGCAGGCTGGACTTGAGTCCTGGAGATGGGAAATATAGAGCCTGCACTCTGGAGGAGGGGTGTTAATGTTGCAGTTTTATAATTGTAGTGTAGGCATGCCTCTGGCAAGACAGTGATAGAGTGAATGATGATGAAAGTTTTTCTTTTTCGGCCCACCCTGCCTTGGTGGGAAACAGCCGATGTGTTAATAAGAAAAAATTATTTTGTGTGAAGATGGCCAAATTACCGAATTCTGATCACTTTATAGGGTAGTTTAAATAGTTGAATGGCTAGTTTGTTGTGCTCAGTCAATAGAATGGAAGGCTTACTAAGAAAATAGCTTAGAATTTGGTTGACTGGAACAATAGAATTGGCTTAAAATAGGACTCAAAATTGTCAAAATTGCCAGGACATAAATTGCGCTGAGTCTGCCAACTTTGCACCTGTGTAATTCCTTAAGTTTTTCATCAGATTAGTACTTTTGGTGTCATTACCTTCAGAAAAAGATTCTCTGCCATTTCAGAAGATTTTTTTGACATTGAGAGCAAGTTTCATTTTGAAGGTCTGGACATTGAAAGGGTTAACTTCAGTGGCCCTACTAGGTAGATTGTTCCACTCATTAGCTGTTCTATTCCAAGTCAGTACTTTCCTATATTCTTCCTAAACCTAAACTTAGCCAGTTCTTTCTTGGAGGGACACCCTCTGAATCTTATTTATATCACCTTTCTCTATTTTCCATTTGTACACTTCAGTCATGTCTTCCCTCATTTTGCATATTACATAAAAAGTTCAGTTTAGGTCCTCAAATCCAACCTTTCTCACTCAAATATTTGTCCAGTCTGTTTTTAAAGTTATCCAAAGGTTTAGCTTCAGTGATCAAAAGCAGGGCAGGGCAGGGCTGCATAGGGCTTGGCAGGGCTGCCTTTCATAAGAACATAAGAATTTTGTTTAGATACCATTGAAGTTTGGATAAAAATGGAAGAACACTGCAAAGGGCATACTGTCCCATACAAGGCAGGTCCATCTCAGAACCAGCTATCACAACTCCTATCTACCTATTTGTTTAACCTTTTCCTAAAGCTACTCATGAATTTGCTTCAAAACCTTAGTTACTGATCAAAACCAGCCCTTCTCGTGCATATATTTGTCTAATCTTTTTAAAGCTACCCAAGGTTTTAGCTTCTGTTACCCTACTTGGCAGATTGTTCCACACATTGACAACTCTGTTTGAAAACCAATTCATTCCTATGTCCTCTCTAAATCTAAATTTATCTAATTTAAATTGGTTATTTCTAGTTCTCACTTTATTTGATATCCTCAGTACTTTATTTGTATCGCCTTTGTTTGCACCCATCTTCCACTTGTATATATCTCATTTTATGTCTCTCAAGAGAGTGAAGGTTTAAGGTTCTCAGTCTATCCTCATATGAGAGATTTCTTATACAGTGGATTAATTTTGCCATCCTTCTCTGTATGTTCTCCAGTGCATTTATATCCATTCTGTAGTATAGCTGCATAATGAGCTGCATAATCTAAGTGAGGCCTTACTAGTGATATATAGAGCTGTGAAATATCTTTTGGGCTCCTGTTACTTATACTTCCTGATATAAACCCAAGTAATCTGTTAGCCTTATTGCACACACTTAGGCACTGTTGTCTTGACTTCAGATTTCTGCTTACCATGACTCTCAAGTCTTCTTCACATTCTGTATGATCAAGCTCTACATCATTTAGTTTATAACTATGATGGTTATTTTCATTCCCAAGGATTTGGATTTTACACTTATCTACATTGAACTACATCTGCCACTTATCAGACCATGACATTAACTTATTCAAATCCTCCTGAGGTTCACTGGTGTCCTCCTAAGAACCTGTTTTTCGGCTTATTTTTGTGTCCTAAGGAAATTCACTCATATCACTCGTTATTCCTTCGTCAAGGTCATTAATGTAAATTATGACCTTTCTGCCTCCCTCCTTCTCTATCTCCCTCCCTTTCTGCCTTTACCTCCTTCCCTTTCTGCCTCCTTCCTCCTTCCCAGCCAACCTGCCTGCATCCTTTTTGATCATTAACACTACATTGGATAATTTTAAAAATGGATTGGATGCACATAAGAGTGAGAAAAGTTGGATATGAGTTGGTCATACCTAGCATGGACAGATAGACCTACTACAGTGCTCTGTTCTATGTTGTGTTAACAAAATGAGAGAAGAGGCCAGCATGAACTACTGGATATTATCAAATTTATTTAAGGTTGGGTGTGGTTACTAAGTGTGGTTTATACCTTGATGTTACACTAAAGAAGTTGGAATCTAGTGTGTGGTAGACCCTCACTATGTCAGAATTTCAACCTTTCAAAAGTAACTTCTATGAAATAGGTCGATTCCTGACTTTTTGCTTAAAAATTTGGTTTTAAAATCTCAACCTGTATGCGGGTAAATGTGGTATTATTTTTTATTATTGCCATCATTATCGTTATTTTTAACACACCGGTCGTATCCCACCAAGGCAGGGTGACCTAAAAAGAAAAACGAAAGTCCTTTTAAATTTAGTAATTTATACAAGAAAAGGGGTTACTAGCCTCTTGTTCCTGGCATTTTAGTCACCTCTTACGACACACTTGGCTTACAGAGGAAGAATTCTTTTCCACTTCCCCATGGAGATAAGGGGAAATAAAGAAGAACAAGAACCATTAAGAAAATACATAGAAGAAAACCCAGATGAGTATGGAGTGTGTGTGTGCACGCGTGTGCATGCATGTATGCACGTGCGTGTGTGTGTGCTCATGCACATGCATGTATATGTGTGTGCATGCATGTGTAGTGTGACTTAAGTGTAGGTAGTAGTTGCAAGATATACCTGTTATCCTGTATGTTTATGAGACAGAAAAGACACCAGCAATCCTACCATCATGTAAAACAATTACAGGTTTCCATTTCACACTCACTTAGCAGGAAGGTAGTACCTCTCTGGGTGGTTGCTGTCTACCATCATACTGCCTAGCATTATTATTATTATTATTAATATTATTATTATTATTATTATTATTATTATTATTATTATTATTTGATTATGTTGATGTGGTTTGTGTAATGTACCCCATGGAATATCTTTTGCAAACCAGTGTTATGGGTTATAATTATGTGAATGTAGAGCAGAACTTCTTAATTGGTAATTTACAAGATTTTTTATTTCATATAAGGCAAGGCAGTGCCAGTACAGTGATATTTTCCATGCTGTGAAATAAACTGGATGCTCCCTAATATTGAAGTCTTCAAATTCAACAAAATCTTCACATCTAGGGATGCCCCACAGGTCACCAGCGAGAGACTGTCGTGTCACTCAGTATTGATAATTTTTTCTTTTTTTTCTTTGTGTCTTTGTTTTTAACTTCTTGCCCTTTATGGTGGTGGCCTCTTTTATCTTTATGCTGCTTCATTTCTGGAAGACATCTTTGTGTTAGGTGATTGATGGGCTTGTAAGGGCTATCCCAGAAAATGTTGAGCTGAGGTTTGACACTTTACACACATGCACACATGCATGTGCATGAGACTGACACTTATGATGACTTCGGTCCAGCTTGGACCAGCGATTAGCCAATTACTTTTTTCTGCTTCTATTTTTTTCTTTGATAACTTGATAGCAATTCAAGATAATCACATTAAATATGACACACTTGCATGTTTACGAGTTATGTTCTGTACTGTCTAAACTTCATCATCCCTGTATTTTAATATTTTTACATACTTTCAAAGTGAAATGCAGTTACAAGATTTAGATTTAATATTTCAAAAGCAGGTTTGCCAAGTTTTTAACACACATTGGCTGTCTCCCACCAAGACAGAGTGACCCAGAAAAGAAAAATGCTTTCACACACAATCACTGTTTTTCCAGAGGTTCATAGATACGACAGTTCAGGTGTCATCCCAAACGGCAAATATCCCAAACCCCTCCTTAATTTAAAGTGTAGGCATTGTAATTCCCACCTCCAGGACTCAAGTCCGGCTAACTGGTTTTCCTGAATCCCTGCTCACACTCCAACAGTTCATCAGGTCCCAAAAACCATTCATCTTCATTCACTCCTATCTAACATGCCCACCCTATCTAACACTCCCACATGTGCCTGCTGTATGTCCAACCCTTGCACATACAACCTCATTTACCCTCACCCTCCATCCTTTCCTAGGGACAACTCTTACCCCTCCTCCTCTCCACTACAGTTTTATCATATGCTGTAAAAAAATTTATCCTTTGAGCAGTTGGTGAAAATTTATAGTACACTGTACAACTACTAATGTATATGCATACAGGAGGGATATTTTTAAGCAGTATCTCTTCAAAATTGGCATGGCTTTGCATTATTGTACACTCATTTATTATATAAAGTTTGGTCTTAAAGCTCTTAAGTAGCTTTAAACCTTGATTATTATATTTTAAAAAATGGTAATGCAATATTGTCTCAAAATTAGTTTAATCATGCATTGGACCAAGAGCTCAAACTTACCCCAAACAAATTCCATATTGGTATTTACTCTGAATTTTCAGCCAGATTTGAGTCCTAGAGGCAGGAAGTACAGTGCCTGTACTCTTAAGAAGAGGTTTGGGGTATTTACTGTTTAGAGTGACATCTAAACTGTCATATCTGTACACCTCTGGTAAGACAGTGATAGTGTGAATGATGGTGAAAGTTTTTTTTTTTTTTTTTTTTTTTGTGGGGGGGGGGGGTGCACCCTGCCTTGGTGGGAGATGGCCAGTGGGTTAAAAAATAAAAGGTTTAGTATTCAGTATTGAAAAGAATGATTTCCAATATTGCCTCAAAATTTGTATGCCTTAGAATAAAGTTGTCCTTACTTATGACGTTAATGTGCTCCTGAATTTTTATTTAGCAACTCAAGTGTTCTAAACTCAGAACCTATTTTCCTGTGGATACCCATGTTATAACTGGGGATGTTTTTCTGTGGCATGATATTTGGTATCTAATTTAATTTTTCGAACCTAGGAATAATCACCCAGTACTTTACATTCAGTACTGTTCCTTTATATTTGCAAATTCATGTAGCATTAAACAATGTGTATGACATACACAGGGGACCAATCTGGATACAATGTACTTTTTTTTTTTTTTTTTTTACATGCTGGCCTTCTCCCACCAAGGCAGGGTAACCCGAAAAAGAAATGCTTTCACCATCATTCACCCTATCACTATTTTGCCAGAGGCATACAACAGTTTAGATGTCCCTTGAAATAGAAAATATCCCAAACCCGTCCTTTAGGGTGCAGGAACTGTACTTCCCATCTCCAGGACTCAAGTCTGGCTAACTGGATTCCTTGAATCCCTTCACAAATATTACCTTACCTTACTCACCCCTAATTTTCTTGTGTTTTGGTCCATCCTGGACCATTGTCAAGTAACAAGTGACTTGCAGCTTGACAGTGGTCCAGAATGGACCAAAATGTGATCATAAAGTTCTTCTCCTGAGTGTAGGTTACTGGTGAAGATTGCTGCTCTTCTTTAAATGTAGTTGGAAAACTTAGGTGTGATAAGTCAGTGGTGTCTTTAATTTGTTTCGGTAAGTTCTTGGTACTTTTACTCATTTTTAGGTTTTTAAATAGCTTTAAAACTGTAAGTGTTTTAAAGTGTATGAGATGTGCACAAGACAAGTTATAGTGGAAATATTTTTTTCCACGTCAGTTGATTCCTAGCAAGGTAATGATATGTTCTTCATTATAGCATTCATTCAATAACTGTCCTGCCAGAAGTGCATGAACCTCACAGCTCAAATGGCCCTCCAAACTGAAACATCCCTACCCATTTTTTCAAGTGCAGGCATTGTGTTTTCCTTCACCGGAACTCAAGTTTGATTAATTGATGCATAGATAACTTTTCAATTCCATGTGAAAGTTATAGGGTATTGATATAAGCAAGGGATGGTCTTAAGGATTCATTGAATCAAAATCTACAGAAATTAACTCATTGTAATAAGCCTTGGCACTCCCTTTTCTCTTGTAACATTTTTGCTTTAATGTGTGTATCGTAGTAATGCTAAGATGGAGCAGAGCAAGGATTTAGTAAGGCAGTGTTTTGCTCAGAGAGAACCTTCTATCTATGGTAATCCCAAATGTCTCCAAACATGTTTTGAGAAGCATTGTATATCAGGCTTTAATTAGGGAATTCTTGTTCCTCTTCATTCTCATACTAGTAAACACTACTTTGTTTGTTAATAAAGATGTGTTTTATAGTAAACCCAACTGGCTTAAGGCTTGTTTAGATCTTAGTTGATTCATTTTTTCTTTCTCTTTGATACAGCATTACTAAACACTTGGCTCTCTATTTGTTTAGACTCTCACATTGTATTCCAGCTTTTAGTTGGGTAAAAGCACACACGTGGAGTTAATGGGACATTTTTATTGTGGCAACGTTTTGCTCTCCAGGAGCTTTGACAAGCCGTTATGGGTTGAGCAAAACATTGCCACAATAAAAAATGTCACATTTGTTGTACACATGTCCTTTTACCTATCATATTGTAGTAATTCTACCAACTTTTAGTTGACTCATTGTTTTTATCTTGACAGTAGGACTGTGCTGCATAATGAACAAAGCATTTTTGTTTTCATAATGGAGCCATGACATTTTCTCTCAACTCTTGTAGACCTTTATGTCTAGTCTGATTGAATCATATTCTTTTCTTTCCATTGTTCAGTTCTGACATCTACATTTATCTTACCTGATCATGGCATTAATGTTGGGCAGAATAATAAGACTGCTCAATGCAAAATTTTATGTATTTTTTTAAATTTTAATATGTTAAAAAAGGAAACATTAATTGATTGTACATGCCATAAAAATCTTGTGTTATTATAAATCTGTATTATAATAGTGTATCTTAATATTTGAGGATAACATCAGCTCATAAGCAGGTTACCATATTAATTGATGCTGTATGGCCTGCTCAGACTATATGTTTTGTGTTCTGAGCACCTCTGCAAAAACAGTGATTATGTGTGAGTGAGGTGAAAGAGTTGAATGATGATGAAAGTATTTTCTTTTTGGGGATTTTCTTTCTTTTTGGGTCACCGTGCCTCGGTGGGAGACGGCCGACTTGTTAAAAAAAAATATATATATATTTTTTTTTTTCAACAAGTTGGTCGTATCCCACCGAGGCAGGGTGACCCAAAAAAGAAAGAAAATCCCCAAAAAGAAAATACTTTCATCATCATTCAACACTTTCACCACACTCACACATTATCACTGCTTTTGCAGAGGTGCTCAGAATACAACAGTTTAGAAGCATATACGTATAAAGATACACAACATATCCCTCCAAACTGCCAATATCCCAAACCCCTCCTTTAAAGTGCAGGCATTGTACTTCCCATTTCCAGGACTCAAGTCCGACTATAAGAAAATAACCGGTTTCCCTGAATCCCTTCACTAAATATTACCCTGCTCACACTCCAACAGATCGTCAGGTCCCAAGTATCATTCGTCTCCATTCACTCCTATCTAACACGCTCATGCACGCTTGCTGGAAGTCCAAGCCCCTCGCCCACAAAACCTCCTTTACCCCCTCTTTCCAACCCTTTTGAGGACGACCCCTACCCCTCTTTCCTTCCCCTATAGATTTATATGCTTTCCATGTCATTCTACTTTGATCCATTCTCTCTAAATGACCAAACCACCTCAACAACCCCTCTTCTGCCCTCTGACTAATGTTTTTATTAACTCCACACCTTCTCCTAATTTCCACACTCCGAATTTTCTGCATAATATTTACACCACACATTGCCCTTAGACAGGACATCTCCACTGCCTCCAACCGTCTCCTCGCTGCTGCATTTACCACCCAAGCTTCACATCCATATAAGAGTGTTGGTACTACTATACTTTCATACATTCCCTTCTTTGCCTCCATAGATAACGTTTTTTGACTCCACATATACCTCAATGCACCACTCACCTTTTTTCCCTCATCAATTCTATGATTAACCTCATCCTTCATAAATCCATCCGCCGACACGTCAACTCCCAAGTATCTGAAAACATTCACTTCTTCCATACTCCTCCTCCCCAATTTGATATCCAATTTTTCTTTATCTAAATCATTTGATACCCTCATCACCTTACTCTTTTCTATGTTCACTTTCAACTTTCTACCTTTACACACATTGTCAAACTCATCCACTAACCTTTGCAATTTTTCTTTAGAATCTCCCATAAGCACAGTATCATCAGCAAAAAGTAACTGTGTCAATTCCCATTTTGAATTTGATTCCCCATAATTTAATCCCACCCCTCTCCCGAACACCCTAGCATTTACTTCTTTTACAACCCCATCTATAAATATATTAAACAACCATGGTGACATTACACATCCCTGTCTAAGACCTACTTTTACCGGGAAGTAGTCTCCCCCTCTTCTACACACCCTAACCTGAGCCTCACTATCCTCATAAAAACTCTTTACAGCATTTAATAACTTACCACCTATTCCATATACTTGCAACATCTGCCACATTGCTCCTCTATCCACTCTATCATATGCTTTTTCTAAATCCATAAATGCAATAAAAACTTCCCTACCTTTATCTAAATACTGTTCACATATATGCTTCAATGTAAACACTTGATCTACACATCCCCTACCCACTCTGAAACCTCCTTGCTCATCCGCAATCCTAGCAATCCTACATTCTGTCTTACCTCTAATTCTTTCAATTATAACCCTACCGTACACTTTTCCTGGTATACTCAGTAAACTTATTCCTCTATAATTTTTACAGTCTCTTTTGTCCCCTTTCCCTTTATATAAAGGGACTATACATGCTCTCTGCCAATCCCTAGGTACCTTCCCCTCTTTCATACATTTATTAAACAAAAGTACCAACCACTCCAACACTATATCCCCCCCTGCTTTTAACATTTCTGTCATGATCCCATCAGTTCCAGCTGCTTTACCCCCTTTCATTTTACGTAATGCCTCACGTACCTCCCCCACACTTACATTCTGCTCTTCTTCACTCCTAAAAGATGGTATACCTCCCTGACCAGTGCATGAAATTACTGCCTCTGTTTCTTCCTTAACATTTAAAAGTTCCTCAAAATATTCTCGCCATCTACCTAATACCTCCATCTCCCCATCTACTAACTCCCCTACTCCGTTTTTAACTGACAAATCCATACTTTCCCTAGGCTTTCTTAACTTGTTTAACTCCAAAATTTTTTCTTATTTTCATTAAAATTTCTTGACAGTGCCTCTCCCACTCTATCATCTGCTCACCTTTTGCACTCTCTCACCACTCTCTTTACCTTTCTTTTACTCTCCATATACTCTGCTCTTCTTATAACACTTCTGCTTTGTAAAAACCGCTCATAAGCTACCTTTTTCTCTTTTATCACACCCTTTACTTCATCATTCCACCAATCACTCCTCTTTCCTCCTGCCCCCACCCTCCTATAACCACAAACTTCTGCCCCACATTCTAATACTGCATTTTTAAAACTATTCCAACCCTCTTCAACCCCCCCACTACTCATCTTTGCACTAGCCCACCTTTCTGCCAATAGTCGCTTATATCTCACCCGAACTTCCTCCTCCCTTAGTTTATACACTTTCACCTCCCTCTTACTTGTTGTTGCCACCTTCCTCTTTTCCCATCCACCTCTTACTCTAACTGTAGCTACATCTAAATAATGATCCGATATATCAGTTGCCCCTCTATAAACATGTACATCCTGGAGCCTACCCATCAACCTTTTATCCACCAATACATAATCTAATAAACTACTTTCATTACGTGCTACATCATACCTTGTATATTTATTTATACTCTTTTTCATAAAATATGTATTACTTATTACCAAATCTCTTTCTACACATAGCTCAATTAAAGGCTCCCCATTTATATTTACCCCTGGCACCCCAAATTTACCTACTACTCCCTCCATAACATTTTTATCCACTTCAGCATTGAAATCCCCAACCACCATTACTCTCACACTTGATTCAAAACTCCCCACGCATTCACTCAACATTTCCCAAAATCTCTCTCTCTCCTCTACACTTCTCTCTTCTCCAGGTGCATACACGCTTATTATAACCCACTTTTCACATCCAATCTTTATTTTACTCCACATAATCCTTGAATTAATTCACTTATAGTCCCTCTTTTCCTGCCATAGCTTATCCTTCAACATTATTGCTCTAACTCTATTTGAAACCCCTGACCTAATCCCATTTATTCCTCTCCACTGAAACTCTCCCACCCTCTTCAGCTTTGTTTCACTTAAAGCCAGGACATCCAGCTTCTTCTCATTCATAACATCCACAATCATCTCTTTCTTATCATCTGCACAACATCCACGCACATTCAGACTTCCCACTTTGACAATTTTCTTCTTCTTATTCTTTTTAGTAATCTTTACAGGAAAAGGGGTTACTAGCCCATTGTTCCTGGCATTTTAGTTGACTTTTACAACACGCATGGCTTACGGAGGAAAGATTCTTATTCCACTTCCCCATGGATATAAAAGGAAAAGTAATAAGACCAAGAACTATTAAGATAAAATCAAAGAAAACTCAGATGAGTGTGTATAAATAAACGTGTACATGTATGTGTAGTGTGACCTAAGTGTAAGTAGAAGTAGCAAGACATACCTGTAATCTTGCATATTTATGAGACAGACAAAAGACACCAGCAATCCTACCATCATGTAAAACAATTACAGGCTTTCGTTTTACACTTACCGTCCTGCCAAGTGAGTGTAAAACGAAAGCCTGCAATATATATATATATATACATGTATATATATATTGCAGTAAAAATTATGTATGCATGTTTGTATGCATGTGTAGGGACTTATGGAATATGGAATCTTCATGAAGACTCAGTGTTACAGGAGTATATGTATATTGTGGGTACAGGCTCCCCAAAATCATCTGTTGTCTATTCGCTTTGGTGCATATATTGTTAGGAACTGCTGTACAGTATTTTGTATACATCATGTATTTGCAAATGGGACCTTAGTTTTCATGGTGTATTTCTGAGTGAATGTCAGGGTATATTTCTGAGTGAATGTCAGGGTATATTTCTGAGTGAATGTCACGGTGTATTTCTGAGTGAATGTCACGGTGTATTTCTGAGTGAATGTCATGGTGTATTTCTGAGTGAATGTCATAGTGTATTTCTGAGTGAATGTCACGGTGTATTTCTGAGTGAATGTCATGGTTTATTTCTGAGGGAGTGTGTAGGGCTGCAGTTTTATGCATGCATGATTATCAGTTCAGTTTTGCAGGAGCCAAGCTCCACTCCTTGCCCTGATGTGAAATATCCTTGGCATGTCTATTTTTAAACCCATGAATAGAATCTGCATCTATTATGTCATTGTTCAGTTCATTCCATTTCTTTACTATGAAAGTTGAAAAAAAAATACAACTATAAATACAGTAAAACAACTTGAAGGTACTTAATCCCTTAAATTGTAAATAAAACATTCTACACAAGGTTCTTATCCTTGATCCACAATAAACATTCAAGTATATGTCTTCTTGCTTCTATTCGAGCTCAGATGCAAGTCTTGATGCACTTCTTTGTGCTGTTTTTGTGTATTACTTTATTTTACAAGATGAGGTCCCACTCCAGTGTTCACATTATGTGTATGTTTGAATGTGCATATGTGAAAATGTTTATTTGGTTTGTGAGTAGAGGGCATGTGGGTGATGGATTGCATTGAATGTTTTTTTTTATATTTGATTTTTTCTTTTTATTATTTATCTATTTAGTATATTATTTATCACATCAGTCTAGTCAATTGTTTATTCATACCAAGCTTGCCACGCATTATTGCACCTATGCACATACCCATGGCAGTTTTGAAAATGGAATGTCATTCAATTATTGGTGTCGGTACAATTGCCAGCGGTGATGATTTGTTCATTTTTTCTCAGTATTTTATTGTCCTCTTGTTTACATCACAAATTTAGTTCACTACATCATCAGAATTGTCTTTAATCTCATATTTGTGTTGTAATTTTTAATTACTGCATTAGAAGCAGTAAGTCTTCTTGTTTATGTTGATAAGGTTTAAACTTATCACTTGTATCTTGTGTTGAAGGCTCTCCCTATCCATCCTATCATTTTCCTAGTAGATGTGATAATAACATTGTTGGGATCTTTGAAAGCAATATCCTCTGACATTATCACTCCTAAGGTCCTCACATTAATTTTCCCTCTGTGGTTAGAATTGGTTTTATGCTCTGAACAAGCTTGTAATTTCTCACTTCACAGTACTGCAGCGTCCTTATTTTGCCTGCTCATTTTCACCCTTACTTTCTTTGTTTCTCTCTGATTTATTGTTCTTTTAGGCATTGAACATTTCATTAGCACTGAATTCTGTTTGGCATTTCTTCACTCTTTCTCGGTCACTAAATTTTACAAAACTTGCACTTGTACAGGAATGATATGTTTACAACTGTCATGGGGCTAATTACCTATTTGTAATTGTACATTGTATTTGTTTTGTAATTATTTGTTATCTATTTGTAGTTTATGGAGCAAAATTATACTCGTGTCCTGTCATCAGTAATTGTTGAATCTTGTAGTTTTTTAAATTTCCAATAGTTGTAGCACTTATAATTTCCTCTTGAAATTCATTCCATTGGTCTACCATCCTATTTGTGAAGAAAGACTTTCTAGTATTCCTTTGCCAACACTTATTTATCAGTTTTTAGTTGTGGTCTGTCATTCTCTTTGTATTAGATAATAAGAAAACTGTATTTTTCATATTCTTTTATATCCTTGTGTGTGATTATCAGTTTTCCTCTGCATCCTCCTATCTGTATTCACCTAATTGTACTCGCCTAATTGTGGTCGCAGGGGTCGAGACTGAGCTCCTGGCCCCGCCTCTTCACTGATCGCTACTAGGTCCTCTCTCTCTCTGCTTCCAGAGCTTTGTCACACCTCGTCTTAAAGCTATGTATGGTTCCTGTGTGTGTGTACTCAACTATTTGTGGTTGCAGGGGTTGAGACATAGCTCTTGGCCCCTCTTCACCAATCACTACTAGGTCCTCTCTCTTCCTGTTCCATGAGATTTATCATCCCTCATCTTAAAACTATGTATGGTTCCTGCCTCCACTACATCACTTGCCAGACTATTCCACTTCTGACAACTCTATGACTAAAGAAATACAGTGGACCCCCGCATAACGATTACCTCCGAATGTGACCAATTATGTAAGTGTATTTATGTAAGTGCGTTTGTACGTGTATGTTTGGGGGTCTGAAATGGACTAATCTACTTCACAATATTTCTTATGGGAACAAATTCGATCAGTACTGGCACCTGAACATACTTCTGGAGTGAAAAAATATCGTTAACCGGGGGTCCACTGTACTTTCTAACATCTCTTTGACTCATCTGAGTCTTCAACTTCCAATTGTGACTCCTTGTTTCTGTGTCCCATCTCTGGAACACCCTGTCTCTCCACCTTGTTAATTCCTCACAGTATTTTGTATGTCGTTATCACGTCTCCCCTAACCCTCCTGTCCTCCAGTGTTGTCAGGTCGATTTCCCTTAACCTTTCTTCGTGGGACATTCCCCCTAGCTCTGGAATTAGCCTTGTTGCAAACTTTTGCACTTTCTCTAATTTCTTGATTTGCTTGACCAGTTGTGGGTTCCAAACTGGTGCTGCATACTCCAGTATGGGCCTGATGTACACGGTGTACAGAGTCTTGAATGATTCCTTACTGAGGTATCAAAACTTTATTCTCAGATTTGCCAGGCACCCATATGCTGCAGCAGTTATCTGGTTGATGTGCACCTCAGGAGATGTGCTCGTTACTATACTCACTCTAAGATCCTTTTCCTTGAGTGAGATTTGCAGTCTTTGGCTAAATAGTCTATACTCTGTGGTCTTATTTGCCCACCTAGTCTTCACTCTGTCTGCAGTCTTCTTTGCCCTTCCCCGATCTTCATGACTTTGCATTCAAGGAGCCAGTTGTTGGACCAAGCTTCCAGCCTGTCCAGATCTGTTTATAGTCCTGCCTGATCCTCATCTGATTTAATTTTCCTCATTAACTTCACATCATCTGCAAATAGGGACACTTCTGAGTCTATCCCTTCTGTCATGTCATTCACACATACCAAAAATAGTACTGGTCCTAGGACTGACCCCTGTGGAACCCCACTCATCACAGTTGCCCGCTCTGATACCTCGTCATGTACCATTACTCGTTGTTGCCTCCCTGTCAGGTATTCTCTGATCCATTGCAGTGCCCTTCCTGTTATATGTGCCTGATCCTCTAGCTTTTGCACTAATCTCTTGTGAGGAATTGTGTCAAAGGCCTTCTTGCAGTCCAAGAAAATGCAGTCTACCCATCCCTCTCTCTTGTGTCTTACTTCTGTTACCTTGTCATAAAACTCCAGTAGGTTTGTGACACAGGATTTGCCTTCCATGAATCCATGCCGGTTGTCGTTTTATAAGCTTGTTCCATTCTTCATTCTAGGTGCTCCACCACTCTCCTAATAATCTTCTGTGTGTGTTTGTTTGTGTGTGTACTCACCTATTTGTGGTTGCATGGGTCAAGTCCTAGCCTCTCCTCTTAGCTGGTCACTACTAGGTCCACTCTTTCCCTGCTCCATGAGCTTTATCATATCTCTTCTTAAAGCTATGTATGGATTCTGTCTCCACTACATCACTTTCCAGATTGTTCCACTTCCTCATAACTCTGTGACTGAAGAAATACCTCCTAATATCCCTGTAGCTCATATAAGTCTTCAACTTCCAGTTGTGACCCCTTGTTGCTGTGTCCCATCTCTGAAACATTATGTCTCTATCCACCTTGTCAATTCGTCTCAGTATTTTGTCATTATCATGTCCTCCCTATCCCTCCTGTCCTCCAGTGTCATCAGGTCGATTTCCCTTAACCTCTCCTTGTAGGACATACCCCTTAGCTCTGGGACTAGTCTTGTTGCAAACTTTTGCACTTTCTCTATATTCTTCTTTCAATGTACCAGCCGTATCCAGCTGAGGTGGGGTGGCCCAAAAGAAAAAAACTAAAGTTTCTCCTTTTAAATTTAGTAATATACGTATACAGGAGAAGGGGTTACTAGCCCCTTACTCCTGGCATTTTAGTTGCCTCTTACGACACGCATGGCTTACAGAGGGAGAATTCTGTTCCACTTCCCCAGGGAGATAAGAGGAAATAAACAAGAACAAGAATTAGAAAGAAAATAGAAGAAAACCCAGAGGGGTGTGTATATATATGCTTTACACGTATGTGTAGTGTGACCTAAGTGTAAGCAGAAGTAGCAAGACGTACCTGTAATCTTGCATATTTATGAGACAGACAAAAGACACCGGCAATCCTACCATCATGTAAAACAATTACAGGCTTTCGTTTTACACTCACTTGGCAGGACGGTAGTACCTCCCTGGGCGGTTGCTGTCTACCAACCTACTACCTAAAACTTTCTCTATATATATGTATTTTTTGTGTGTGTGTGCGTGTGTGTGTATGCATGTGTGTGCATGTGTGTGTGCGTGTGTGCGTGTGTGTGTGTGTGTGTGTGTGTGTGTGTACTCACCTAGTTGAGGTTGCAGGGGTCGAGTCCAAGCTCCTGGCCCTGCCTCTTCACTGGTCGCTACTAGGTCACTCTCCCTGAACCATGAGCTTTATCGTACCTCTGCTTAAAGCTATGTATGGATCCTGACTCCACTACATCGCTTCCCAAACTATTCCACTTCCTGACTACTCTGTGGCTGAAGAAATACTTCCTAACATCCCTTTGATTCATCTGTGTCTTCAACTTCCAACTGTGTCCCCTTGTTACTGTGTCCAGTCTCTGGAACATCCTGTCTTTGTCCACCTTGTCAATTCCTCTCAGTATTTTGTAAGTCGTTATCATGTCCCCCCTATCTCTCCTGTCCTCCAGTGTCGTCAGGTTGATTTCCCTTAACCTCTCCTCATAGGACATACCTCTTAGCTCTGGGACTAGTCTTGTTGGAAACCTTTGCACTTTCTCTAGTTTCTTTACATGCTTGGCTAGGTGTGGGTTCCAAACTGGTGCCGCATACTCCAATATGGGCCTAACGTACACGGTGTACAGGGTCCTGAACGATTCCTTATTAAGATGTCGGAATGCTGTTCTGAGGTTTGCCAGGTGCCCATATGCTGCAGCAGTTATTTGGTTGATGTGTGCTTCAGGAGATGTGCCTGGTGTTATACTCACCCCAAGATCTTTTTCCTTGAGTGATGTTTGTAGTCTCTGACCCCCTAGACTGTACTTCATCTGCGGTCTTCTTTGCCCTTCCCCAATCCTCATGACTTTGCACTTGGTGGGATTGAACTCCAGGAGCCAGTTGCTGGACCAGGTCTGCAGCCTGTCCAGATCCCTTTGTATTTCTGCCTGGTCTTCGATCGAATGAACTCTTCTCATCAACTTCACGTCATCTGCAAACAGTGACGCCTCGGAGTTTATTCCTTCCGTCATGTCGTTCACAAATACCAGAAACAGCACTGGTCCTAGGACTGACCCCTGTGGGACCCCGCTGGTCACAGGTGCCCACTCTGACACCTCTCCTCGTACCATTACTCGCTGCTGTCTTCCTGACAAGTATTCCCTGATCCATTGCAGTGCCTTCCCTGTTATTCCTGCTTGGTCCTCCAGTTTTTGCACTAATCTCTTGTGTGGTACTGTGTCAAACGCCTTCTTGCAGTCTAAGAAAATGCAATCCACCCACCCTTCTCTCTCTTGTCTTACTGCTGTCACCATGTCATAGAACTCCAGTAGGTTTGTGACACAGGATTGTGTGTGTGTGTGTGCGCGCGTGCACTTGTGTGTGCTCACCTAGTTGTGGTTGCAGGGATCGATTCACAGCTGTGTGTGTGTGTGAGAGAGAGAGGGTACGTGTGTGTGAGTGCATGCATGTACATGTGTGTCATTACCATTTATGTGTACACGGACAGTAAAGTGATAGTGATAATGCAGACGTGTATTAAGATGTTGTTCTTTCTCTGATAACAGAGTAAGTTTGAAGTTCTTGTTGACATGTTTCTCCAACGTTGTCTCAGTGTACTTGTAAGAGTGACAATGTCTATGTTAAATTGTTTATATGTTTTTATACGTGTTTTGATATATGTTTGTGTGTGTTTATTGAGCATAAGTTTCATGTGGTAGGAATTAACATTGGTAAATATTGTTGACCTCTGGTATATGTTTGTGTATATCAGAGCATTAAGGCTGTTAAGATTCATGTCTTAGGTGTAGTGTGCAAAAGTAAAACTTTTGATTAAAAAAAATATCTATAGGGAGGCTGCGAGAAATAAATTCCAGGTGATAAGCTTTCAATTCAAACAACTTATATACGTTATAGTATTGCTGTAAAATTGCTTTTTTTCATTCCAGTTGTTTGCATAGTATTTTAGGTCCAGAAACAAGGAGCAGAGGAGAACTTGATTTGTTACACGTGGCAATATTATAATAATACTGTATACATTGATCAACAAGTCATAGTACAACTTCATGTATATATGCAGTGTTGATACAAAGTTGATGGTTGAGGTATGTTGCAGCATCAGTTCTGAGGCACAGAAGACTTTGTAAGAATCATGTAGTATTGTGATGGTTGTTGAAGTGTAATAAACGCTTGTCAATGTTGAGGGATAACCTACATGGTGACAATAAAATACACAAAGAAAAGACTGGCAGAAATTTTGACCTTCAAGTGAGGAGTCTTCATCAGCTGTAGACCTCATCTGGAGGTCAGAATATACAGCCAATCTTTTTGTGTTTTATTGTCAACATGCAAGTCTTCTGTCAACATTGTGGTACTATACTGTATATAGATTTAAGCATTCCACTGATTTGTTAATCATATGAGAATACAGGCATGAAGATGCTGCTGGAAGGTAGCCTTGAGGCTGGTGAAGAGCTCCTGATTCAAGTGATTGAAGCTATCCTTCCCTTCCTAGGAACAAAACCTGATGACTCCCATTCCCTGGGCAGTGTGTGAGTGCTATGACTACAGTACTTTCTCATAAAGATAATATTTTCCCCAGTAGGCTTACAAAATATTGTAGCATGTGTAAAATCTCCACACATTACAAGGGAGGTAGCAAGTGCTACAACCATTGAAAATACAAAAAAAAAAAATGATGAGTTACTGAAGACAGGACACCACAAGCATAGCTGTTTCAGTAACTGTAAATACACAAGAATCTAATTCTGGGTCTTAACTCCTGATTTTTTTCTGATGTATCTAGCTTGTACGTGTATGTTCATACTTCCTTGTACAATACAACACTTGTATTAAAGCACATTGCCTTTATATCTGTTCTTTTTCTCTAGCTTCAACAAGACTGTCTGAGTTGAAGTTGGTTCTCTTGGTATTTATGTTACTAATATATACTAAAAAAATATTTTAGCATTTGTAATACAGTAAAAGAAGTAATTCCTTGGAATGCAAATTTCTTTTTTCAACACACTGGCCACCTCCCACCAAGGCAGGATGACCCAGATACATATACAAAAGATATTTAAAGCCCATTACCTATTTAAAATCAATTGACTTCCTCTCTGAATCCCTGGATTTTAGCCATATAAATTCACAAATTATTTTTATTACTCTAATCAGATGTACAAATGTACTCATTTATTTTCTCTGCTTAGGTTTATACATTTAATACTATTTTGGTATTACTCTTTGTTCTAACAACAGTTTTTACCTCTAATATTCCTTGGTGTGTTTACTCGACAAGCTCCACCAACGATCTCCACTAAGAAGCAATGCACTCGCCAACTGCTTGGCTAGATTAGCAGATGGAGGATCGAGCCTCCACCACTCCTTGTGCTAAATGACCCATGTGAGTCTAGTGCTTCATGAAATACAGTACAATACAGGAGGTCTTAAATTATAAATACCCAGAGCTACACACACACACCTGCACTTGCAAATGTGACACATAGGAACTATTTAATGTTATAACTACCACGCCACAGTACGAACATGTAAAATATGATCATCCTTCATACTTTTTCTATACAAACACGATTATGAGGTAAAGAACCAAGAGCACAACTCGTTTGTAAGTTGTGACACCTGTCCTACTAAGAAGGGCCATCTCCGCTACTTGCCTTCTATTATAACTTACCATTGTCTCACTACAGTAGTACACAATATGGCCATCTGGGTTACTCTACTTCCAGCAGATCTTGCCTTGTCTGTTGCATTACATTGATGTGTATTTCATTACTCTCATCACTGCTCCAGATTTATTTTATACAGTATTGTATTTTCAAATCTTTCTGGTGCGCTAGTTTTAATGTGTAGGTTTCTTGTATGATGAACCAATTTTTTACTCAACGTACTTTAATAATACTTGTACAGGGGGGTCCCCAAATTACAAATGTCCGAGTTACAAACATCTGTACTTAAGACTGAAGTTCGTAAGTTATAAGATTTAAGAAATAATTCTACAAATGCTGATCAGCAGTTAAGAATGTATGTGATGCATAATCCTTCTTTGTTTAAACAAATTGTTGAAAAATTTGGAATAGCTAGAACGCACCTTGTTCCTAAGTTTGTACATGAGGGTCACAATTTGTTCGTGAGTCTAAACACAAAAAATACAATGCATTTGTGAATTGGGACCCCCTGTGCTATTTTGTTTGCAGAATTTTTTACTAGATATTCATTACTTAAATTGGTTTAATAATGTTAGGTAAACAGATGGTGGCTACAGAAAGTGAGCTTAAATATGGATAACTGGTTCCTTCCAGGTAGATTGTGTGTTTTTTGTGTGCTGGGGAATGGGCTCCACATAATTATGAGTGATTTGTGAACGTTTTTATAAATAGAACACCTTATCAGTCAATATATGTACATGTGAGGTATTGTGAATAGTAAGACTGAGCTCACTGTCTTAATTGTGGTCAAAAATGTCTTAAAACAATATACTTTTATGTATAGTACTGGTTATAGTGTGTAAAAAAAGAAATTATAAAAATAGAAACAATATTAAAGAAAAAATCAAAGTTTTTTTTTTTATATAATTTTTGCTTGCATGGTTATTGCTTTAAGGTTTTGATTACTGAAGTTCAGTTGTTGGCTTTGCTCTTACTAGTGTGTGTGTGTGTGTGTGTGTGTGTGTGTGTGTATGTGTGTGCAGTGCCTCATGTATATTCAGCCATATATAATGTAATTTACTCTCAATCCAGATATTAAGATTAAAAAATGGGAGGGGAATGGGGTGGCATTAAATTTGTAGTACATACCATATTTTCTGGCATATAAGACAATGTTTCCAAGCAGTTGTAATGCAGCATTAGTCAGTAGCTGCAGAAGTGTAACCCAAGCCCTCCCTTGACCCTGACCTTGAGCATGTAAGATGCAGGATGATTTTCCGAGAGTTTTTGTGGGAAAGAAGAGTACGTTATATGCCGGAAAATATAGTAGATCTAGGAGCTTATAGTATTGGGTTAGTGATGGTGTCATCTGTGTTTAGTATTCTGGCAGTAACGGTCAGATTAGGTACAGTTGGTGTGAGCTGTTCTTTTGCCACTATGGTGGACAATGTTAGCCTCATACTGTATTTTGTCATTTTGAATATGCAAAATTGTTAAGGTGTATATACATCCAGAAATGTATTTCTCTCTGTGTTTATACACTGAGAATTTACATTAATCTCTATTTTTTAGGAATTAAAGTATATTCTTGAATTGCTGTTTACACGTAAAATGCAGTCTCAGCGACCCTCGTGTGCTTGACAAACTTCACACCTAACAAATCAACTAACCTGATATACAAAATTTCAGTCCTAGACTTACTATCAACTCTGTACAGATATTTAGAAACTCTATTTTGTGGTTTTTAGAAATTATGTAGTAGGGCATTGTTCTATTAATTGGAGAAAGTAGCCAGATGAAACTTTCCAAATAGTGGTCTATTTAGTGCCTTTTTCAGAACATGAGAATTAGGACTTCCACATACATTAAAACACCATCCATAATCTTGAAAGCAGTACTTTTTTTTTTTTTTTTTTTTTTTTTTTTTTTTTTTTTTTTTTTCCTCTTGTAAATTACAGTTTGTTGTCATATATTTGATTTGTCTGTTTATTAACTTATGAGGTCGTATATTTTCCTGATATGAAACAAAATGTTAAGTGTAGATTATTTTGTAATATGGTACTGTACATGTTTTATATGCAATTCTCAAGTTGGGTGAATACATTAAGGCTCTCGTAATTCTGGCAGCACAACTTTGTTATAGATTTACTTTGTAGAAATCTCTTACAGTAAGCATATTCAATATCTATATACCCAGTATGTATTATAGACAGTTTTTAATATAACACTGGTATTTGTAAACACTGGTCTTGTGTAATGTTTTTCCCAACATTAATAGTGCATCGTGTTAAATGCATTGCCCTGTACTTTTATACAGCATCATATTTTTTGTTTTTCTTTATGATCTTGCATAATTTATTTAGAACATCTGACATTTCTTAACACAGACTATAATCATGCTCTGGAGAAATTATTTGAACTCTTAGAATGGATGTGAGAAGGTAACATCTCTTTTATGTAGTGTACAATATTTGCATTTTGTAACCAGGATGTGGCGACTTTACTTTTCTTCCCAACAACCTTCAGTTTGGCTGCTTAATATGCAACTAATTTGGGCTATTAAATGGTAGATAGTATATCCACATGAGTTTCAGATGAAGCCAGATAATGTTTTGATCTTCCCTCGACCATTGTTAAGACATGACAGTGGTCCAGCATGGACTAAAACTTCATCTAATTTATCTCCAATTAGCCGGTTAGTTGTCGGTTGTTCCAGCCAGGTGTGCATGCACTTTGCAATACATATGAGTGAATAATTGAATGATGAACATTTCTATCCTGGTGTGAAAAATTTATATTATAACTTAACAATTGAAGAGTTTTATCAAGGCTGACTTGTGTTTCAGTGGAGAGCACTGGTGAATAACCTCAAGGTTAACATGAAGTTGTATGAAGGGAGTGGAAAGCTCAGTGGGAAGTATGACTTCCTGTAGTACAGTAAACTGAACACATCTATGACATTATTGTTATCTATATATATTTCATTGATTAAGAGATTTATGTCGTAAAGACAGCGCAAGCTTAGCACTTCTGTGAATATTGTATACGGTAATAATAACCATAATCATAATAATAATATATGTATTTTGGGTGTCAGCTGGTCTAGCCATGACTGGACACTGTCAGCAGCAGCCTACATTAAAAATGCTATGGTGGCAAGTCATAAATAGCTGTACATTTTATACACTAATGGTTAAACAGTATTATGTCACTTGAGTGATTGCTGGTCATCAGGCCTTTAATACGTGTGTGCGCATGTGTGTGTGTGTGCGTGCTTGTGTGCGTGTGTGTGCATGCATGTGTGTGTGTGCATGCTTGTGTGCATGTGTGTGCATGCATGTGTGTGTGAGTATGAGGGAGAGAAAGCATGAGCATGCACATGATACACAATTGTATCATGCACAGAGAGTTAATTGAATGCATCTGTATTTAATTGCATTACAAATGTTTGCAACATAAAAGAGAAAATGCCATTAAAAATATTTTCAGTTATGTCAAGGTGTTAAAATGAAAAATAGATCTTTGTTACCAAAGTCAGTAAATGTTTGGCCAGTGTCAGTGACGTTACTAATATGATGGACACTGAAGTGATAATGAGTGCTCACAGGTGATGCATCTATCATATGAGCTTTTGTTTATATTCCAACAAATTAATATTTGTGACAGTACAAATGTTGTGTCATTAAAGAATAAAAAGGCACAAAACCGTAATTGGAACAGTACACAAATAGCCCGCACATAGGAAAGTAAAATATGTAATGACATTTTGAGCTTGACTTTTTCCATTTCAGAGCAAAACGTCATTATGAGTTCAGCCTCCTACGTGTGGGATATTTGTATTATGTTATTAAGATGCTTATACATAAAAAAATATCCCATTGGTATTTTAAATAGCGAACACTAAGAGATTGTGTAACTAATATACTGTGTAATATATTGTTACACTAATAAATTAATGAACACTTAATAGTGTGACACGAATACATATTGTAACAATAATATATTGTGTATCATAAGTAAATTGTTAATTATGTACTGTATACAGAAACTGCTAATGCTCACTGTTTGATGATTTGCTCTGATAATTAGATGGATATATAAAATATTAGCTCATACATTGCAAATTATCTCTACCTGTTTATCTTCCTTTCTTGCTGTAGGAACACAAATTTGTATCTAATTTGCAAAAAGAGTACAATAATTTTCTGGTTGACCTTTACCACTTCTATGTAGTTTGAAGTTTTTCATTTAATGAAAAAACTGTGTTTATCAATCCCTGCTCGGTAGGATGAAAAATATGAGCACAAAATCGTCTATATAATCTCAAAAATTTTTATGTATGATTCTGAATCCTGATTCCTTTGATAATGCATAAAAATTAACTTTATTTCTCTGTACAAATTTATAGGAATTTTTTTTTGTGTGTGTGGCATGGTTTACATTAATTATCATTATTGTGATAAGCAGCATCCAAGAATTTATTTCAATAAATACTGTTTGCCATTTCTGGGTCGCCTGATTCGCCCACCCCTCTCACTGGAAGGGAGAAGCTTCACTAAAGTCAAATAGATTCTTAGATAAGTTACCGGTAAGCTGTTTTATATTATGTCAGTTTTAGCAAGATTAGGTTTGGTTGCCAGGCTAGTTTTGGTGGAAAATTTTAAATCTTGAAATTCACTTAACCTTAGTTGACTGTTTTTGTTGGTGGAGAATGGTTGCTAGGCTAGTTTTGATGCAAAATTTTAATTTTTTTTATATTTAACACTGATGTGAACTTAGTTAATTGTTTTTACCTTGGTGGAGGGGAAGGGGTGAATCTTTGGCTGGTGCCCACCCTTTTCTTGCATTTCCAGGATGGTGGTTCATGCATTATCATGGACCAGCTGCCCTGAATGCTTTCATATGTGTACATCACATGTCTAGAATAAATATTGCTGCCAACTCTGGAGAAGTGAATATTTATTTGTGATAAAAGTTCATTAAAAACATAATCTCAAATATGTTTTTTTTTTTATTTATTCATTGACCCATAATGGGTTTTATTTGTGGGATTTTCATGTAGTTTGCCATTATCTGATGTGACACTATTCAAAACCTGACTGATGGAAAGCTGAAATGAGATTTAGGAGCCTTCACGATGCCTGCTTTGATTTATACCAGAGGCTCCTAGGTAACGAGGGTTCACTCGGTCATAACCTTGACATAGAAAACTTACTCTGCACCTTGGGTGCTCACAGAAAATTTTCAAGAGAAGGTTGGCAAAACATGCAGCGCATGTAAGGGATGAACTGTTGCAGAATAACAATTATGTAGTGATCCTGTAGAGGAGTAAGACTCAATAAATTAATTGCAATTGCATTATGGTTGCCTAAGCACAAACAAAAAAATTAAAAATTTTAATGAAAATTATTGTTATGCCCTCTCTTGTTCTTGTGAGTGCCCATGTTCTGCACCATTCACATTATATCTTATACATCTGATTCAAATGTCAGTTGAAGCTACTATACCTTCCTCAAATCACCCCTTCAAGGAGGAGGGGTGGAAGTCCCTTGACATGGTGAAATGCTCTTGATCTGAGGAATTAGACCTTTGTCTCCTTCAAATTGAATCAGATTACCCTTTCCCATTCCTTCTTTCTCTATTCTGCTTTTGGGGATATTTTTATATATTACAGCTCCTAGGTTGAGAGGAAAAGAGAGCGTTGTCTGTCCCATTCTGCTGGGTGGTGGTGATGAACTGCCCTCCTGAGGGCATCTTTGTGTGTCCTTGGGGGACAGGAGTATCTGTGGAGGCTGCCTGCTGGATCCAGGAAGTGGCAGCCAAAAGGGGTATGATTTCTGGCTGGTTTTTGGATGCTCTAATGTTTTGTTGACCAAAGTGGCTCGGTGGATGCGAGAGGTTGCCATCCTGGATTGCTGGTGCACTGGCATGAAGGGCAGGGTAAGGAGTGGTCTCCATGCAGCAACGACACTACTCGCTGTGACGAGAGTACCCTTGAATGTGACACTCCAGCCAGGCCCCTTGCTACTGCAGCACTCCTACCCAACCCCTACCAGCTTTTGGGCAACACCTCATTGAGTAACTGGTGCTGGTATTTTGGTTGACCCTTTTGATACCTCTGACCTTTGCTCTACCTTGACCATGCACCTGACTTCTTCCATGATAGTGCATCGATTTTTGAATTGCTGCACATCACAGGACAGATTGTCTTCATGCTAGCATCCTAACGACCTTGACCTGCATTTGACAACCAAGATGCTATCACAGACATTCCTTCTCATTCCTTCCTTAAGAATTTAGTTACCTGGAAACCTATTTCATCCCCTCCCCCCCACTTTATTTCAAAGCCATTCTTGGACAAAAGTCTTTTCTCTTCAGCTAACACCACCTACTGCTTACCTCACTGACTATGGCATTAGCAGAGCACTTGATGAGACAGTGTTGTAAAGGATGCTGAGCAAACTGACTCTTTCCTCCTTCAGTCTATTGACAACATCCCTGTCACAATGTACAGACATTTCTTTCTCAAGTCTAGCTGTAGCCCTGTCCCCATCCTGCACTTTATTATTCAAAAAGACTCTGCAGTGCTGGCCTAACATTCAGGAGCAACTTTAGTTCCAAAATCTCCCAGTTACCAAAGTGGAAACTTACGACTGTCCTGCCCTGGATCGGAGACGTTATCCCAGCAACATTGCTAAACTAACCTTCAACTGCTTGGAGGTTCCAGCTTCCACTCACAGTATATAGTTGGCCAGTGCAGGTATGGGAGTTGCTCCCTACACCTCAACAATGCAGACATTGCTGGCACTTTGGCCATCTGGTCAAGTATATTTTGGATCAGCGGCAGGATGCTCGGTCTGCAGTGCAGCAGAGGGACTGATTACCTCAAACTCCTCCTCTTTCTCAGTTCTTTGTATTGGACTGAAGGAGGCACTAGCTGGCAAAACTTCTCCTCAGTAAAGATTCCCAAATGTTTGCACAAGTGTCTCGTTCTTCACTTCACCCTGATTTCTTCACTTCAATCTGATTTGGTCCAAAGGAATTATACTTCTTTAATGAAAAACTTTAGTAGTTCTACCTTTTTCAAAAGTGCCTCCTGCCAAGACCCTTTTCAGTACAGACCCATTGCTCTTAGCAATGCAGTTTGCCAGTTGCTAGAAGCAACCATTCCACTGTCGACCTCCCTTGGTCTGCCTTGGTACATATATTTGTAATTCCTTCTCTGATGACTGATCACTGTTGTTAGAAAAAGCCTACGGCACTACCTGGCATTACATCATCCTAAACCCATGTCTTAGACTTTTTTTGAAAAGTTCTTATCAGAGAGGCACTTTTATGATCGAGTTTGTAAGCGAGACAGCGCTGCATGACCCTTGTGGGTTTAGCGCTAATTTTGATTATTATAATGATAATTCAGTGATCGAGTAAAATACTAACATTTACAGTCACAGTCGGACCGAAACGTCGTCATTAGCTCCTCTCTCTTGTGTGTGGGTTTTACAGTACTTTAAATATACAGTTGCAGCACTGTATGACCCTTATGGGTTTAGTGCTTAGTTATGATTATAATATAATAAATATATGGTCAGCCCTGTATTTAGATCTTCCTATTGACTGTACAGGTACAAACTCGCAACATGCAGGCAGGGTGACCCAAAAAAAGAAAGAAAATCCCCAAAAAGAAAATACTTTCATCATCATTCAACACTTTCACCACACTCACACATTATCACTGCTTTTGCAGAGGTGCTCAGAATACAACAGCTTAGAAGCATATACGTATAAAGATACACAACATATCCCTCCAAACTGCCAATATCCCGAACTCCTCCTTTAAAGTGCAGGCATTGTACTTCCCATTTCCAGGACTCAAGTCCGACTATATGAAAATAACCGGTTTCCCTGAATCCCTTCACTAAATATTACCCTGCTCACACTCCAACAGATCGTCAGGTCCCAAGTATCATTCGTCTCCATTCACTCCTATCTAACACGCTCATGCACGCTTGCTGGAAGTCCAAGCCCCTCGCCCACAAAACCTCCTTTACCCCCTCTTTCCAACCCTTTCGAGGACGACCCCTACCCCTCTTTCCTTCCCCCGGTTAACGATTTTAATCCGTGCAAGAGGGATAATTGTTATGCGAAATAATCGTTATGCGAATGAATTTTCCCCATAAGAAATAATGGAAATAAAATTAATCCGTGCAAGACGCCCAAAAGTATGAAAAAAATTTTTTTTTACCACATGAAATGTTAATTTTAATACACACAAACTGAAAAAGGCATGCACAATTACATGACACTTACTTTTATTGAAGATCTGGTGATGATTGATGGGATGGGAGGAGGGGAGAGCATTATCTTCTTACTGTTTAGAAGGGGAATCCCCTTCCATTACGACTTGAGGTAGCAAGTCCTTTTCCGGGGTTACTTCCCTTCTTCTTTTAATGCCACTAGGACCAGCTTGAGAGTCACTGGACCTCTGTCGCACAACAAATCTGTCCATAGAGCTCTGTACCTCCCGTTCCTTTACGATTTGTCTAAAATGGGCCACAACATTGTCATTGAAATAGTCACCAGCACGGCTTGCAACAGCTGTGTCAGGGTGATTTTCATCTATAAAGGTTTGCAGTTCAACCCACTGTGCACACATTTCCTTAATCTTTGAAGTAGGCACAATGGATTCCACAACTGGCATAGGCTTCTCAGGGTTAGCCCCAAACCCTTCAAAATCTTAATTTCCATACTAATTCTCACCCTTTTTACCACAGGGTTGGCACTAGAAGCTTTCTTGGGGCCCATGGTCACTTATTTTCCAGAAACAGCACCGAAAACACTGTAATAATACGAAATATTCCGAGTGTATGCTTGGATGTTACCGCGGAGGCTGGCTGGTAAACAATGGGACGGGCGGCACATGTGAGGGCACATTGGACGCGTCTCGGACGAAAATCGGTGAGCGGGTTTTTAATCGGTATGCGCGGCAAAAATTTTGCGATAAAAGTAAGCGGTATGCGGAAAAATCGCCATGTGATGCCATCGTTATGCGGGGGTCCACTGTAGATTTATATGCTTTCCATGTCATTCTACTTTGATCCTTCCTCTCTAAATGACCAAACCACCTCAACAACCCCTCTTCTGCCCTCTGACTAATGCTTTTATTAACTCCACACCTTCTCCTAATTTCCACACTCCGAATTTTCTGCATAATATTTACACCACACATTGCCCTTATTAGTAGTAGTAATTGTGCATTCTACCTGGAGTCACTTCACACGGATAACTTTCACTTAGTGCCGTGTTATCCCTCACCCCATTGTATACCCGCTGTATAAAGTATACCTACTGTATAAGGTATACCTATTGTATAAGACTCCAGTATACCCGAACACAACACTGTCACGTTTCTCTGCCCTCACCATCCTAACATAGATACCTCCCTAACACGGGTACCTCTCTAACATAGGTATCTCATTAACACAGATACCTCCCCACCTCCCACGAGCAGCAGCATCCTGCCTCACTGCTCCATCAACAAGCGACTTTACGACTGTTTACCTGTATTTACAAGGCTGCATAAATTATATTTATCACCTCAACTGTCATAGCGAGTCACTTGTTTGAGTGCTCCAGCGTGGATTCCATATCATCCGTCTCTAGCCGTCACGTCCCCTCAAGGAAGGTTCCTTGATGCTGGTGAGAGGCTCTTGATCTAGGGAATTGGATGTGC
Organism: Cherax quadricarinatus; assembly: GCF_038502225.1. Lineage (NCBI taxonomy): Eukaryota > Metazoa > Arthropoda > Malacostraca > Decapoda > Parastacidae > Cherax > Cherax quadricarinatus. The sequence goes on from NC_091334.1 coordinate 16,453,212, forward strand.
TTCAGTTCCCTGAATTGAGTCTGAATACCTTCCATCCCCCTACCCACAGGCGCTGTATAATCCTACGGGTTTAGTCCTCCCCATGATTATAATAATAGCCGTCTCGTAAGGTAACACAGCCGTCACATAACCTGGCCTTTACCTGGAGAGGGTTTCGGGGGTCAACGCCCCTGTGGCCCGGTCTGAGACCAGGCCACATGGTGGATCAGGGTCTGATCAGCCAGGCTGTTACTGCTGGCCGCACGCAAGCTGACGTATGAACCACAGCCCAGTTGGTCAGGTACTGACTTTAGGTGCCTGTCCAGTGCCTTGTTGAAGACAGCCAGGGGTCTATTGGTAATCCCCCTTATGTATGCTGGGAGGCAACTGAACAGTCTTGGGCCCCGGATGCTTATTGTGTTCTCTCAGTGTACTCGTGGCGCCCCTGCTTTTCATCGGAGGAATGTTTCATCTCCTGCCGAGTCTTTTGCTTTCATGTGGAGTGATTTTCGTGTGTAGGTTTGGTACCAATCCCTCCAGGACCTTCCAAGTGTATATTATGATGTATCTCTCTCGCCTGCGTTCGAGTGAATACAGATTAAGGACCTTCAACCGTTCCCAGTAGTTTAGGTGCCTTATCGCACTTACGTGTGCCGTGAAAGTTCTTTGTACACTCTCCAGGTCTGCAATGTCGCCAGCCTTGAAGGGGGCCGTTAGTGTACAGCAGTATTCCAGCCTAGAGAGCACAGCCGATTTGAAGAGAATCATCATATCACGTAATCAACAGTCACGTAACTCACAGTGCTCCTCAAGTACTCACCTAATTATGGCTGCAGGGGTCGATTCACAGCTCCGGGCCCCTTGTATAACCATAGTTTGGGGTTTGACGAGGATAATTTTAAGCTTTCCTTAGTTTTCACTCTCCAGCACCGGTGTCTCGGTGCTGGCAAAGGGTTCTTGATTCAGATAATTAGAGCTGCCTTCTAAGACCATCAAACCTCATTACCTCTCGTAATGAAAGATTTCAACTCTTGCATAGGGCTTTTGCATTTTTCACTTGTGGTTTTTACAAGTTCCGCCAAAATTAAATTCAAAGATTTATTTCCCAATAATATAATGTATAGGAAATGGATGACATTTGGTAGTGTTTGCAGAGCATTTCAGACCTGGTGCCTGGGAGCACGGTGCCTGGGAGCATGATGCCTGGGTCATGGTGCCTGGGAGCATGATGCCTGGGTCATGGTGGCTGGGAGCATGATGCCTGGGAGCATGATGCCTGGGAGCATGGTGCCTGGGAGCATGGTGCCTGGGGTCATGGTGCCTGGGAGCATGGTGCCTGGGAGCATGATGCCTGGGAGCATGGTGCCTGGGAGCATGATGCCTGGGTCATGGTGCCTGGGAGCATGATGCCTGGGAGCATGATGCCTGGGAGCATGGTGCCTGGGGTCATGGTGCCTGGGAGCATGATGCCTGGGTCATGGTGCCTGGGTTCATGGTGCCTGGGAAGATGGTGCCTTGGGTCATTGTGCCTGGGAGCATGGTGCCTGGGAGCATGGTGCCTGGGAGCATGATGCCTGGGAGCATGGTGCCTGGGAGCATGATGCCTGGGTCATGGTGCCTGGGAGCATGATGCCTGGGTCATGGTGCCTGGGAGCATGATGCCTGGGAGCATGATGCCTGGGTCATGGTGCCTGGGAGCATGATGCCTGGGAGCATGATGCCTGGGAGCATGGTGCCTGGGGTCATGGTGCCTGGGAGCATGATGCCTGGGAGCATGATGCCTGGGAGCATGATGCCTGGGAGCATGGTGCCTGGGAGCATGGTGCCTGGGAGCATGGTGCCTGGGAGCATGATGCCTGGGAGCATGGTGCCTGGGAGCATGATGCCTGGGTCATGGTGCCTGGGAGCATGATGCCTGGGAGCATGATGCCTGGGAGCATGATGCCTGGGAGCATGATGCCTGGGAGCATGGTGCCTGGGAGCATGATGCCTGGGAGCATGGTGCCTGGGAGCATGATGCCTGGGAGCATGATGCCTGGGAGCATGATGCCTGGGAGCATGATGCCTGGGAGCATGATGCCTGGGAGCATGGTGCCTGGGAGCATGATGCCTGGGAGCATGATGCCTGGGAGCATGATGCCTGGGAGCATGGTGCCTGGGAGCATGATGCCTGGGAGCATGATGCCTGGGTCATGGTGCCTGGGAGCATGATGCCTGGGAGCATGATGCCTGGGAGCATGGTGCCTGGGAGCATGGTGCCTGGGAGCATGATGCCTGGGAGCATGATGCCTGGGAGCATGGTGCCTGGGGTCATGGTGCCTGGGAGCATGGTGCCTGGGAGCATGATGCCTGGGAGCATGGTGCCTGGGAGCATGATGCCTGGGTCATGGTGCCTGGGAGCATGATGCCTGGGTCATGGTGCCTGGGAGCATGATGCCTGGGAGCATGATGCCTGGGTCATGGTGCCTGGGAGCATGATGCCTGGGAGCATGATGCCTGGGAGCATGGTGCCTGGGTCATGGTGACTGGGAGCATGATGCCTGGGTCATGGTGCCTGGGAGCATGATGCCTGGGAGCATGATGCCTGGGAGCATGGTGCCTGGGAGCATGATGCCTGGGTCATGGTGCCTGGGTTCATGGTGCCTGGGAAGATGGTGCCTGGGGTCATTGTGCCTGTGAGCATGATGCCTGGGTCATGGTGCCTGGGAAGATGATGCCTGGGTCATGGTGCCTGGGAGCATGATGCCTGGGTCATGGTGCCTGGGTCATGGTGCCTGGGAGCATGATGCCTGGGAGCATGATGCCTGGGAGCATGATGCCTGGGTCATGGTGCCTGGGAGCATGATGCCTGGGTCATGGTGCCTGGGTCATGGTGCCTGGGAGCATGATGCCTGGGTCATGGTGCCTGGGAGCATGATGCCTGGGTCATGGTGCCTGGGTCATGGTGCCTGGGTCATGGTGCCTGGGAGCATGGTGCCTGGGGTCATGGTGCCTGGGAGCATGATGCCTGGGAGCATGATGCCTGGGAGCATGATGCCTGGGAGCATGGTGCCTGGGAGCATGATGCCTGGGAGCATGGTGCCTGGGGTCATGGTGCCTGGGAGCATGATGCCTGGGAGCATGATGCCTGGGAGCATGATGCCTGGGAGCATGGTGCCTGGGGTCATGGTGCCTGGGAGCATGATGCCTGGGAGCATGGTGCCTGGGGTCATGGTGCCTGGGAGCATGATGCCTGGGAGCATGATGCCTGGGAGCATGATGCCTGGGAGCATGATGCCTGGGAGCATGGTGCCTGGGGTCATGGTGCCTGGGAGCATGATGCCTGGGGTCATGGTGCCTGGGGTCATCGTGCCTGGGTTCATGGTGCCTGGGAAGATGGTGCCTGGGGTCATGGTGCCTGGGAGCATGGTGCCTCAGGGCACATGTACAACATCTGGGTATCTATATTGTAGAAAAATGCTTCACGACTACGGTGAGGAGCTCTTGATTTAGGGAAATCGAGCTGTTCTCCCTGTCCTTTTTAAGTACAAATTGATCGGTGCCATCATTAACAACATGTCACCCCTCAAGGAAGGTTCCTTGATGTTGGTGAGGGGCTCTTGATTTAGGGAATTGGATCTGTGCTCCAGTTCCCCGAATTAAGCCTGAATGCCTTCCACATCCCCCCCCCCAGGCGCTGTATAATCCTCCGGGTTTAGCGCTTCCCCCTTGATTATAATAATAATAATAATAATTAACAACATGTCGAAACACTCTTATTTTTCCGAACTTGTATAAAAATGTAAGTATAAACTATATACATCCCCCTCAGTGCATATGCACTGAATAACAGCAGTGTATATATGCACCTGCGGATGTATACTCTTGAACAGTCTCACAGAGTCTACAGCAATCTCACAGTCTAAAACAGTTTCAGAGTCTACAACCATCTTATAGTATCCGATCCAGGATACTTTAATCACTAAAATGTCGACTAAAGTATAGTTAAGTGCATACTTATTGATCTAAACACATCCTTCTAAGTGTACACTTTTGCTCTCAATATACACATCAGACGAGATATAACCCACAGGATATATACAAAATTAGTTGAAATATACAAGGAAATGTCGTATATGAAAGTGCATGGGGGTCAGTGCCATCTAGTTTTTAAAAGCATTACTAATGAAGACTGATTGGAAGTTACCAGACTTTTTTATTCTGCCATGAATGATTTTTCTTAGTATAATGTTCACAGTAGCGGACTAGAGCTCGTCGTGGGGGGACGTGTTAGGTGAGCTCTGGCCTTATTGACTGTTTTTAGCTGGAATAGTCAGTAAAATAGCTTATGACTTGTGTTTATACAGATAGATGTGCAGAGAGGATATACTGTACACGGAGAGGTGTATGTCTCAGCTGAGAGTTGACTTTTAATTACTCTTTCTAGGGATTAGTGTTCTCGGTGTTGATGTTACTGTTCATCCTCAAGGAGAGTAATGTTGTAGATAGTCTTGAAACCCCCCATTAACATACAGAGACAAGGAATCACAGGGAATAGGTTTTAAATGTGTTTTTTTGGTTAAAATGTGAGAGTTTCGTGGGTCGAATCTTCAAGTTTAGGGGAGGGGGGGGGGTCGAGGGAATTTTTGGAGAGGCTAAAGCACCCCTAGCCCCCTCTTGGCGGCGCCACGGCCCTTACGGGTCTAGCACTCCCCCCTCCATGACTAATGTGTTCAAATAAGCATCTTGTTCCTTCTCAAGTGTCACATTGAATAACAGATGACATGAACATTTCAAATTAATCTTTGTTACTTTGACACCAATAAAGTAGAACCCTGTTGTCTGTGTTGCAAAAGTTTGACTAGGTTTATTGTTGAAAAAATTGATTAGGTTTATTGTTGAAAAAATTGATTAGGTTTATTGTTGAAAAAATTGATTAGGTTTATTGTTGAAAAAATTGATTAGGTTTATTGTTGAAAAAATTGATTAGGTTTATTGTTGAAAAAATTGATTAGGTTTATTGTTGAAAAAATTGATTAGGTTTATTGTTGAAAAAATTGATTAGGTTTATTGTTGAAAAAATTGATTAGGTTTATTGTTGAAAAAATTGATTAGGTTTATTGTTGAAAAAATTGATCAGGTTTATTGTTGAAAAAATTGATTAGGTTTATTGAAAAAATTGATTAGGTTTATTGTTGAAAAAAATGATTAGGTTTATTGTTGAAAAAATTGATTAGGTTTATTGTTGAAAAAATTGATTAGGTTTATTGTTGAAAAAATTGATTAGGTTTATTGTTGGAAAAATTGATTAGGTTTATTGTTGAAAAAATTGATTAGGTTTATTGTTGAAAAAAATTGATTAGGTTTATTGTTGGAAAAATTGATTAGGTTTATTGTTGAAAAAATTGATTAGGTTTATTGTTGAAAAAATTGATTAGGTTTATTGTTGAAAAATTTGATTAGGTTTATTGTTGAAAAAATTGATTAGGTTTATTGTTGGAAAAATTGATTAGGTTTATTGTTGAAAAAATTGATTAGGTTTATTGTTGAAAAAATTGATTAGGTTTATTGTTGGAAAAATTGATTAGGTTTATTGTTGAAAAAATTGATTAGGTTTATTGTTGAAAAAATTGATTAGGTTTATTGTTGAAAAAATTGATTAGGTTTATTGTTGAAAAAAAAATTGTTTTGATTAGGTTTATTGTTGAAAAAATTGATTAGGTTTATTGTTGAAAAAATTGATTAGGTTTATTGTTGAAAAAATTGATTAGGTTTATTGTTGAAAAAATTGATTAGGTTTATTGTTGAAAAAATTGATTAGGTTTATTGTTGAAAAAATTGATTAGGTTTATTGTTGAAAAAATTGATTAGGTTTATTGTTGAAAAAATTGATTAGGTTTATTGTTGAAAAAATTGATTAGGTTTATTGTTGAAAAAATTGATTAGGTTTATTGTTGAAAAAATTGATTAGGTTTATTGTTGAAAAAATTGATTAGGTTTATTGTTATTGTTAGGTTTATTGTTGAAAAAATTGATTAGGTTTATTGTTATTGATTGAAAAAATTGATTAGGTTTATTGTTGAAAAAATTGATTAGGTTTATTGTTGAAAAAATTGATTAGGTTTATTGTTGAAAAAATTGATTAGGTTTATTGTTGAAAAAATTGATTAGGTTTATTGTTGAAAAAATTGATTAGGTTTATTGTTGAAAAAATTGATTAGGTTTATTGTTGAAAAAATTGATTAGGTTTATTGTTGAAAAAATTGATTAGGTTTATTGTTGAAAAAATTGATTAGGTTTATTGTTGAAAAAATTGATTAGGTTTATTGTTGAAAAAATTGATTAGGTTTATTGTTGAAAAAATTGATTAGGTTTATTGTTGAAAAAATTGATTAGGTTTATTGTTGAAAAAATTGATTAGGTTTATTGTTGAAAAAATTGATTAGGTTTATTGTTGAAAAAATTGATTAGGTTTATTGTTGAAAAAATTGATTAGGTTTATTGTTGAAAAAATTGATTAGGTTTATTGTTGAAAAAATTGATTAGGTTTATTGTTGAAAAAATTGATTAGGTTTATTGTTGAAAAAATTGATTAGGTTTATTGTTGAAAAAATTGATTAGGTTTATTGTTGAAAAAATTGATTAGGTTTATTGTTGAAAAAATTGATTAGGTTTATTGTTGAAAAAATTGATTAGGTTTATTGTTGAAAAAATTGATTAGGTTTATTGAAAAAATTGATTAGGTTTATTGTTGAAAAAATTGATTAGGTTTATTGTTGAAAAAATTGATTAGGTTTATTGTTGAAAAAATTGATTAGGTTTATTGTTGAAAAAATTGATTAGGTTTATTGTTGAAAAAATTGATTAGGTTTATTGTTGAAAAAATTGATTAGGTTTATTGTTGAAAAAATTGATTAGGTTTATTGTTGAAAAAATTGATTAGGTTTATTGTTGAAAAAATTGATTAGGTTTATTGTTGAAAAAATTGATTAGGTTTATTGTTGAAAAAATTGATTAGGTTTATTGTTGAAAAAATTGATTAGGTTTATTGTTGAAAAAAAAGGTTTATTGTTGAAAAAATTGATTAGGTTTATTGTTAGGAAAAAATTGATTAGGTTTATTGTTGAAAAAATTGATTAGGTTTATTGTTGTAAAAATTGTTTAGGTTTATTGTTGAAAAAATTGATTAGGTTTATTGTTGAAAAAATTGATTAGGTTTATTGTTGAAAAATTTCATTAGGTTTATTGTTGAAAAAATTGATTAGGTTTATTGTTGAAAAAATTGATTAGGTTTATTGTTGAAAAAATTGATTAGGTTTATTGTTGAAAAATTTCATTAGGTTTATTGTTGAAAAAATTGATTAGGTTTATTGTTGAAAAAATTGATTAGGTTTATTGTTGAAAAAATTGATTAGGTTTATTGTTGAAAAAATTGATTAGGTTTATTGTTGAAAAAATTGATTAGGTTTATTGTTGAAAAAATTGATTAGGTTTATTGTTGAAAAAATTGATTAGGTTTATTGTTGAAAAAATTGATTAGGTTTATTGTTGAAAAAATTGATTAGGTTTATTGAAAAAATTGATTAGGTTTATTGTTGAAAAAATTGATTAGGTTTATTGTTGAAAAAATTGATTAGGTTTATTGTTGAAAAAATTGATTAGGTTTATTGTTGAAAAAATTGATTAGGTTTATTGTTGAAAAAATTGATTAGGTTTATTGTTGAAAAAATTGATTAGGTTTATTGTTGAAAAAATTGATTAGGTTTATTGTTGAAAAAATTGATTAGGTTTATTGTTGGAAAAATTGATTAGGTTTATTGTTGAAAAAATTGATTAGGTTTATTGTTGAAAAAATTGATTAGGTTTATTGTTGGAAAAATTGATTAGGTTTATTGTTGAAAAAATTGATTAGGTTTATTGTTGAAAAAATTGATTAGGTTTATTGTTGAAAAAATTGATTAGGTTTATTGTTGAAAAAATTGATTAGGTTTATTGTTGAAAAAATTGATTAGGTTTATTGTTGAAAAAATTGATTAGGTTTATTGTTGAAAAAATTGATTAGGTTTATTGTTGAAAAAATTGATTAGGTTTATTGTTGAAAAATTTCATTAGGTTTATTGTTGAAAAAATTGATTAGGTTTATTGTTGAAAAAATTGATTAGGTTTATTGTTGAAAAAATTGATTAGGTTTATTGTTGAAAAAATTGATTAGGTTTATTGTTGAAAAAATTGATTACGTTTATTGTTGAAAAATTTCATTAGGTTTATTGTTGAAAAAATTGATTAGGTTTATTGTTGAAAAAATTGATTAGGTTTATTGTTGGAAAAATTGATTAGGTTTATTGTTGAAAAAATTGATTAGGTTTATTGTTGAAAAAATTGATTAGGTTTATTGTTGAAAAAATTGATTAGGTTTATTGTTGAAAAATTTGATTAGGTTTATTGTTGAAAAAATTGATTAGGTTTATTGTTGAAAAAATTGATTAGGTTTATTGTTGAAAAAATTGATTAGGTTTATTGTTGGAAAAATTGATTAGGTTTATTGTTGAAAAAATTGATTAGGTTTATTGTTGAAAAAAATTGATTAGGTTTATTGTTGAAAAAATTGATTAGGTTTATTGTTGAAAAAATTGATTAGGTTTATTGTTGAAAAAATTGATTAGGTTTATTGTTGAAAAAATTGATTAGGTTTATTGTTGAAAAAATTGATTAGGTTTAAAAAATTTCATTAGGTTTATTGTTGAAAAAATTGATTAGGTTTATTGTTGAAAAAATTGATTAGGTTTATTGTTGAAAAAATTTATTAGGTTTATTGTTGAAAAAATTGATTAGGTTTATTGTTGAAAAAATTGATTAGGTTTATTGTTGAAAAAATTGATTAGGTTTATTGTTGAAAAAATTGATTAGGTTTATTGTTGGAAAAATTGATTAGGTTTATTGTTGAAAAAATTGATTAGGTTTATTGTTGAAAAATTTCATTAGGTTTATTGTTGAAAAAATTAACGTTACACTACACAGTAGACTTCGTCAGTTAAATACAGAGGCTGCAGGTTTACCTGGAGTTTACCTGGAGAGAGTTCCGGGGGTCAACGCCCCCGCGGCCCGGTCTGTGATCAGGCCGCCTGGTGGATCAGAGCCTGATCAACCAGGCTGTTACTGCTGGCTGCACGCAAACCAACGTACGAGCCACAGCCCGGCTGGTCAGGAACCGACTTTAGGTGCTTGTCCAGTGCCAGCTTGAAGACTGCCAGGGGAATGTTGGTAATCCCCCTTATGTATGCTGGGAGGCAGTTGAACAGTCTCGGGCCCCTGACACTTATTGTATGGTCTCTTAACGTGCTAGTGACACCCCTGCTTTTCATTGGGGGGATGGTGCATCGTCTGCCAAGTCTTTTGCTTTCGTAGTGAGTGATTTTCTTGTGCAAGTTCGGTACTAGACCCTCTAGGATTTTCCAGGTGTATTTTTTTTTTTTTTTTTTTTTTTTTATCACACTGGCCGATTCCCACCAAGGCAGGGTGGCCCGAAAAAGAAAAACTTTCACCATCATTCACTCCATCACTGTCTTGCCAGAAGGGTGCTTTACACTACAGTTTTTAAACTGCAACATTAACACCCCTCCTTCAGAGTGCAGGCACTGTACTTCCCATCTCCAGAACTCAAGTCCGGCCTGCCGGTTTCCCTGAATCCCTTCATAAATGTTACTTTGCTCACACTCCAACAGCACGTCAAGTATTAAAAACCATTTGTCTCCATTCACTCCTATCAAACACGCTCACGCATGCCTGCTGGAAGTCCAAGCCCCTCGCACACAAAACCTCCTTTACCCCCTCCCTCCAACCCTTCCTAGGCCGACCCCTACCCCGCCTTCCTTCCACTACAGACTGATACACTCTTGAAGTCATTCTGTTTCGCTCCATTCTCTCTACATGTCCGAACCACCTCAACAACCCTTCCTCAGCCCTCTGGACAACAGTTTTGGTAATCCCGCACCTCTTCCTAACTTCCAAACTACGAATTCTCTGCATTATATTCACACCACACATTGCCCTCAGACATGACATCTCCACTGCCTCCAGCCTTCTCCTCGCTGCAACATTCATCACCCACGCTTCACACCCATATAAGAGCGTTGGTAAAACTATACTCTCATACATTCCCCTCTTTGCCTCTAAGGACAAAGTTCTTTGTCTCCACAGACTCCTAAGTGCACCACTCACTCTTTTTCCCTCATCAATTCTATGATTCACCTCATCTTTCATAGACCCATCCGCTGACACGTCCACTCCCAAATATCTGAATACGTTCACCTCCTCCATACTCTCTCCCTCCAATCTGATATTCAATCTTTCATCACCTAATCTTTTTGTTATCCTCATAACCTTACTCTTTCCTGTATTCACCTTTAATTTTCTTCTTTTGCACACCCTACCAAATTCATCCACCAATCTCTGCAGCTTCTCTTCAGAATCTCCCAAAAGCACAGTGTCATCAGCAAAGAGCAGCTGTGACAACTCCCACTTTGTGTGTGATTCTTTATCTTTTAACTCCACGCCTCTTGCCAAGACCCTCGCATTTACTTCTCTTACAACCCCATCTATAAATATATTAAACAACCACGGTGACATCACACATCCTTGTCTAAGGCCTACTTTTACTGGGAAAAAATTTCCCTCTTTCCTACATACTCTAACTTGAGCCTCACTATCCTCGTAAAAACTCTTCACTGCTTTCAGTAACCTACCTCCTACACCATACACTTGCAACATCTGCCACATTGCCCCCCTATCCACCCTGTCATACGCCTTTTCCAAATCCATAAATGCCACAAAGACCTCTTTAGCCTTATCTAAATACTGTTCACTTATATGTTTCACTGTAAACACCTGGTCCACACACCCCCTACCTTTCCTAAAGCCTCCTTGTTCATCTGCTATCCTATTCTCCGTCTTACTCTTAATTCTTTCAATTATAACTCTACCATACACTTTACCAGGTACACTCAACAGACTTATCCCCCTATAATTTTTGCACTCTCTTTTATCCCCTTTGCCTTTATACAAAGGAACTATGCATGCTCTCTGCCAATCACTAGGTACCTTACCTTCTTCCATACATTTATTAAATAATTGCACCAACCACTCCAAAACTATATCCCCACCTGCTTTTAACATTTCTATCTTTATCCCATCAATCCCGGCTGCCTTACCCCCTTTCATTTTACCTACTGCCTCACGAACTTCCCCCACACTCACAACTGGCTCTTCCTCACTCCTACAAGATGTTATTCCTCCTTGCCCTATACACGAAATCACAGCTTCCCTATCTTCATCAACATTTAACAATTCCTCAAAATATTCCCTCCATCTTCCCAATACCTCTAACTCTCCATTTAATAACTCTCCTCTCCTATTTTTAACTGACAAATCCATTTGTTCTCTAGGCTTTCTTAACTTGTTAATCTCACTCCAAAACTTTTTCTTATTTTCAACAAAATTTGTTGATAACATCTCACCCACTCTCTCATTTGCTCTCTTTTTACATTGCTTCACCACTCTCTTAACCTCTCTCTTTTTCTCCATATACTCTTCCCTCCTTGCATCACTTCTACTTTGTAAAAACTTCTCATATGCTAACTTTTTCTCCCTTACTACTCTCTTTACATCATCATTCCACCAATCGCTTCTCTTCCCTCCTGCACCCACTTTCCTGTAACCACAAACTTCTGCTGAACACTCTAACACTACATTTTTAAACCTACCCCATACCTCTTCGACCCCATTGCCTATGCTCTCATTAGCCCATCTATCCTCCAATAGCTGTTTATATCTTACCCTAACTGCCTCCTCTTTTAGTTTATAAACCTTCACCTCTCTCTTCCCTGATGCTTCTATTCTCCTTGTATCCCATCTACCTTTTACTCTCAGTGTAGCTACAACTAGAAAGTGATCTGATATATCTGTGGCCCCTCTATAAACATGTACATCCTGAAGTCTACTCAACAGTCTTTTATCTACCAATACATAATCCAACAAACTACTGTCAGTTCGCCCTACATCATATCGTGTATACTTATTTATCCTCTTTTTCTTAAAATATGTATTACCTATAACTAAACCCCTTTCTATACAAACTTCAATCAAAGGGCTCCCATTATCATTTACACCTGGCACCCCAAACTTACCTACCACACCCTCTCTAAAAGTTTCTCCTACTTTAGCATTCAGGTCCCCTACCACAATTACTCTCTCACTTGGTTCAAAGGCTCCTATACATTCACTTAACATCTCCCAAAATCTCTCTCTCTCCTCTGCATTCCTCTCTTCTCCAAGTGCATACACGCTTATTATGACCCACTTCTCGCATCCAACCTTTAATCCACATAATTCTTGAATTTACACATTCATATTCTCTTTTCTCCTTCCATAACTGATCATTTAACATTACTGCTACCCCTTCCTTTGCTCTAACTCTCTCAGATACTCCAGATTTAATCCCATTTATTTCCCCCCACTGAAACTCTCCTACCCCCTTCAGCTTTTTTTCGCTTAGAGCCAGGACATCCAACTTCTTTTCATTCATAACATCAGCAATCATATAATCATGTATATAATCATGTATCTCTCCCTCCTGCGTTCCAGGGAATACAGTTTTAGGAACCTCAAGCGCTCCCAGTAATTGAGGTGTTTTATCTCCATTATGCGCGCCGTGAAGGTTCTCTGTACATTTTCTAGGTCAGCAATTTCACCTGCCTTGAAAGGTGCTGTTAGTGTGCAGCAATATTCCAGCCTAGATAGAACAAGCGGCCTGAAGAGTGTCATCATGGGCTTGGCATCCCTAGTTTTGAAGGTTTTCATTATCCATCCTGTCATTTTTCTAGCAGATGCGATTGATACAATGTTATGGTCCTTGAAGGTGAGATCCTCCGACATGATCACTCCCAGGTCTTTGACGTTGGTGTAGTGATAAAATGAAGATGTAATCAGTCCATCAACCTTAGATAAAAAGTATTTCAGGTGGTCAGTCCCTCAGCCTGGAACAATATGAAGCTGAGCCATGAGAATAGAGTTTTATTTATGATGAGAAAACTTGGATTCCAGAAGGGCCTGCCTTCATGCTTCAACTAGTGAATCTTCCACTTCACCTTGGACAGTATTTAAGACTCCATTCTCATGGTTCAGCTTCAATATTATTCCAGATCATGGAGCTGAACTCTTCTCCAGGCTGAGGGACTGACCACCTCAAATATTTTTTCTCTAAGGTTGATGGACTGATTACCTCATCTTCATTTTATCACTACACCTACTGCCTTTGTATTTAACTAAAGAAGCCTACTGTGTAGGCGAAACTTTTTAACAATGAAGATACACAACTGTTGCACATGTCTTACCCGTCAAATTGTCTGTATTTTATACCAGTTTCAACATAACTAGGTTTATTGCTGAAAATTTTGATTAGCTGTAATATTTTTATTGAAGAATTTGACTAGGTTTTGTTGAAAGGCTTGACCAAGTTTATTTTGTTAAAAAGTTTATCTTTTTTTTTAATTGACTAGTGTATGTACAATTCACGTTGTATAAATGTGTTATATATACTGTATACTGTACAATATATATATATATATATATATTTTAATTATTGCATCTGTTTTGCAATAAAAAAAATAATGCTATTCAAATTTGTAGGAAGTCCTTTTTTTTTTTTTTACCAGTTCTTTTCTTTTCTTTAGCAGTCCAATTTGATACTCCATGTTTTTGGGTTTCACAAACTATTTGGTCCACGTGTGATGTGCTGAGTTTATTGAAGTCTTCACCACTGTTGCACCTCCGTGAAAACTTCTGTTTGTTTTAACTGATCAAGACACTTCACATAATCAAATGGCTTCACCTTCAGTCAGGTATGTCAAGTAAGACTCCGCATCATTCTTGCTAGGTTGTCTCAGAACACTCCACATGAAACAGGATAAATCTTTCAAGGGTATCATCCACTTTTATATAACCTGAACAAGTGGTACATAGTCTCGTTACTTTAGCACACTCGTCACACGCTATAGCAAAGAGGTTGTAATTTCCCCTTATGTTTTAAAGGTGGTTGTTGAAAGAATTGCAACTTCAATGCTTATCGTCCTGTGTTATCACATCTTTGCTTCCCACTTGGAGTATTTTCCAGTCTACTACTATTCACTCTTCTCTCAAATTTGTTGACTTTTGCTAATTAATTTTAGCATGATTTTGTTCATATTGAGAGGATCAAGGTCTTAAGAGTTGTAAAGCGAGGGTGGAGTTGACTGTAGTGATCAGTCCCCTCAAGGGAGGTTCCTTGACGCTGGTGAGGGGCTCTTGGGAATTGGATCTGTGCTCCGGTTCCCTGAATTGAGTCTGAATACCTTCCATCCCACCCACATGCGCTGTATAATCCTACGGGGGTAGCGCTCCCCCATGATTATGCTTATATGCTGTAGTGATCAGTCGTGTGTATGAACAATAGTACTTAAGAGTCCTCGCTGCTTTCATTTGATAGCTAGTCTTGCACCGTTTTATCTGCTAAAGTTGTCGGGGATCATGAACCTCTGCCCAGTCTCAGGGTAGGCCTAATAAAATGAAAAGGAAATATTACAAAAATAAGAACTGTTAAGAAAGAGAGAAGTAAAGATACGTGTTATACTGTAGAAATTTAAGTAAATATTTATAAGATTTGCTTGTCAGCTAATATATTCATGGGACAAAAAAAGACCAACTGATGTCTCCCAGCCTACTGGCTCACTTACTCGAGTCTTCCAGTATGCTTCGCTGGTCTTAGACCAATATGCATTAGTTCACCCTGTGAACTAGAATAACCAGTAGTTGTTTAAGCCCATATCCACGGCAGACTGTTTCACGGTTACTTAGTGGGGCTTCGTACATTGATATGCTCTTGAAGTGATGGGCCATACTGACGAGCCTCAAGTTTATATAGGCTCATCAAAAAGCTATTTTTTTTCTATCTGCAAGAATAGTCACTTTGATACGATTCTCTAGACTGAGGATAGGGCATACACAGTTCATCTCTAGCCACCTGATGGGAAAGTGATTTTATTGCCATGCTGTGTAGTGGTGTGCTGCTGACTAGAACACACATTAAATGTTTTAACTGTGTACAGCCTCAGCATTTTTGCTCGAGTCGAGTTCAAGACAGTGGCGTCGCTAGGGTTGGTGTCACCCCCATGAAATCCAAGGGCGGGGGATGGAGGGGGGAATAAACTCCAGTTACGTCACTACTGCATGACCAGTGACTCATGTTTAGCAATGAGAACGTTTAAGGGCCATAAACCGAACAGGAGAATACTTCTCAACTTTATTAATGATAAAATAAATAATCGTAGTAATATTAAGGAAACAAACTCAAATACCACTTTGAGTACAGGCAACAGATCCTACATTTATTCAGCTTCAACAATGCGAAAAAAAAAAATAGAGAAAAACATTGCAATATCAGAAAAAACACTAGTTCTGGTTTGACTTTGAGTGCAGGTAGCATCTCAGTGAATCTGATCTTACATTTCCTTGCCTTCAGTCCTGCAAAATCATCTATCACATCAGAATGATTTTCGCTATATAGGCCTATTTGTACTCTGTAATCATATAATAGGCTATATAGAAACGAAGGATTTTTCTCTTATGTTGCTGCAGCAGTTTTGGGCACTAGTGTCACATTTAGAGGCTCTATGGTGTCCCCCTGAAATGGCATCACCCGGGGCAGCCTCCCCCCCCCCTTAACGACGCCACTGGATGGACCTAGGGGGAATTTTAAGGGTCTTAGCGTGATCGCTTTAAGTGAATTTTTAATTAATGCTGGTCATTTTAATTTATACGAGTTATTTTGAAATTACGTGATAGTAATTTTTTTCTTGTATGTTTGTTAGTGTAAACAGTTTAGATTTTTAGTTAGCATGAGTGTATCTTTATTGACAAAAGCACTGAATGAGCTCGTGGGTAGAATCAGTCTGTATTATTATTATAATCAAGGGGGAAGCGCTAAACCCGGAGGATTATACAGCGCCTGGGGGGAGGGGATGTGGAAGGCATTCAGGCTTAATTCGGGGAACTGGAGCACAGATCCAATTCCCTAAATCAAGAGCCCCTCACCAACATCAAGGAGCCTTCCTTGAGGGGAATCAGTCTGTAAATCTCAAACTGCTGCTCATAGATGGGATGTTTCAGTGTACAAATATGAAAGCAGACCACAAATATTTTCCAGGTTAAAGTATATTGTCTTTCACACTTGTACTTCAGAATATACAGTTTTAAGATATTTTTACGGGTTCTCACTGATGTAGGAGCTTGACTGAATTGCTGAAGGAAGTTCTATATGCCCTCTTCAGATCGGCTGTGTTACCTGCTTTAAATGGAGATGTTAATCTTCAGTGCTTGTGTGTACCTATTTACACACGTTCTGCCAACCACAGGATGAAGAATTTTACGGGGTGCACAAACTAACCTTGTCCTGGGACAAAAAAAAAAAATTCTGTAATGTTAGGGTGATCTTGAATGAATTAGGTATTGCTAGGCTGTTGTTATTGGTTATTGTCATGATAGGGAGTTATATGGTTGATGCAATAATAGTTATGGTTGATGCAGTGATAGGGAGTTATGGTTCATGCAATGATAGGGAGTTATATGGTTGATGTGCAATAATAGCTATGGTTGATGCAGTGATAAGGAGTTAGATAATTGATGCAATGATAGGGAGTTATGGTTGATGCAGTGACAGGGTGTTATATGTTTGATGCAGTGATAGGGAGATATATGGTTCATGCAGTAATAGGGAGTTATGGTTGATAGTGATAGGGAATTATGGTTGATGCAGTGATAGGGTGTTATATGCTTGATGCAATGATAGGGCGTTTTATGGCTGATGCAATAATAGGGAGCTTTATGGCTGATGCAATGATAGTTATGGTTGATGAAATGATATGGTGTTATATGGTTGATGCAGTGATAGGGTGTTATATGGTTGATGCAGTGATAGGGTGTTATATGGCTAATGCAATGATAGGGAGTTATGGTTGATACAATGATAGGATGTTATATAGTTGATGCAGTGATAGGGTATTATATGGTTGATGCAGTGATAGGGTGTTATATGGCTAATGCAATGATAGGGAGTTATGGTTGATACAATGATAGGATGTTATATAGTTGATGCAGTGATAGGGTATTATATGGTTGATGCAATGATAGGGTGTTATATGGTTGATGCAATGATAGGGTGTTATATGGTTGATGCAGTGATAGGGTGTTATATGGTTGATACAGTGATATGGAGTTATATGGTTGTTGCAATGATAGGGAGTTATGGTTGATAAAGTGATAGTGAGTTATATGGTTGTTGCAAGATAGGGAGTTATATGGTTGATGCAGTGATAGGGAGTTATATGGTTGATGCAATGATAGGTTATATGGTTGATGTAATGATAGGGTGTTACATGATGCAATGATAGGGAGTTATTTGGTTGATGCAATGATAGTTATAGGGTGTTATATGGTTGATGCAATGATAGTTATAGGGTGTTATATGGTTGTTGCAATGATAGGGTGTTATATGGTTGCAATGATAGGGTGTTATATGGTTGATGCAGTGATAGGGTGTTATATGGTTGATGCAGTGATAGGGTGTTATATGGCTAATGCAATGATAGGGAGTTATGGTTGATACAATGATATGTTATATAGTTGATACAATGATATGTTATATAGTTGATGCAGTGATAGGGTATATGGTTGATGTAATGATAGGGTGCTATATGGTTGATGCAATGATAGGGTGTTATATGGTTGATGCAGTGATAGGGAGTTACATGGTTGATGCAGTGATAGGGTGTTATATGGTTGATGCAGTGATAGGGTGTTATATGGTTGTTGCAATGATAGGGAGTTATGGTTGATAGTGATAGTGAGTTATATGGTTGATGCAGTGATAGGGAGTTATATGGTTGTTGCAATGATAGGGTGTTATGTGATTGATGCAGTGATAGGGTGTTATATGGTTGATGCAATGATAGGTTATATGGTTGATGCCATGATAGGGTGTTATATGTTTGATGCAATGATAGGGAGTTTAGTTGATGCAGTGATAGTTATAGGGTGTTATATGGTTGTTGCAATGATAGGGTGTTATATGGTTGATGCAATGATAGTTATAGGGTGTTATATGGTTGCAATGATAGGGTGTTATATGGCTGATGCAATGACAGGGTGTTATATGGTTGATAGAATGATGTGTACATTTTCTAGAAGTCTTGAGGTTGAGAGTCTCTTGACTTGAGGAATTAAAGCTACCCCTCTTCTTGGGATAGAATCTGATTGCCTTCCATTCACCAGATGCTGTTTGACCCTCACAGGTTTATTGCCTAACCACAAATGTAATACAGTGGAAAGGGTACACAGGGCTTAACACTTCCATCTCTCTATAGTTACGGCAGTGTGCAGATTTAGAATCTGACCCTCAAACACCCTCCACGTATGTATTGTGTACGTATATCTCCTCTACTCCAGTGAGTACATATTGAGGACTGAGGCATTCCCAATAATTTAAATGCTTTATTGGCTCTCTGTGAGCAGTAAATGGTCTATCTGTTCCAGCTCTGATGTCTTTGGGGCCAGTAACACTGAACAATATTCTAAGAGATCACAAGTGGTTACAAAAGTGTTACCCTTTGTATCATTTCCTTTGTTTGGAAAGTTCTTATTAATCTGCCCTGTATGACCCATAGGGGTCATATAACGCCAGGGAACGGAACATAAGCATGTTTGATCCAAGGTGAACACGATTTACAAGGAGGATCCATGTTCAGATGTTTCTCCTTCACAGGCAACACACCTCGATAAACTTCCTCTTCGTAAATTGTCTTTCCACCATTTGCCGTCAGGTTTGATCCAAGGAATGGTAGTTCAAATTCTGTGAATGAAAAGCCTTGTAACATCAAGGCATTTTCCCCTTTCTTTCCCTCCTACCCCTTGAAGGTGCAGTTATTTGACAAGAGGAATGTGCAAGACACGTAGCAGAGTAAACCGCTTTTATAGCTGATGTTTAGTCCTAAAAACAGGCATTGTCCAAATGCCTTTTAAAAAGCAAAATTCTGCAGTGTCTCACATTCCTTGTTTTTCATCTACTGTCCAGATTCTTCAAGAAATGAAACTACTATTGAAAAACGTCTTTATTTCAAAGAAGTTATGCATTATGTAAAAAATTATTGTAAGTACAGTCATTGGAAAGACGTGATGACATCATTATAAAACTTAATTAGTCACTATGCACATTATTATACATGGTTACAATAAAAGAGGCCCTGGTTATGACCACTAAGTTATGGCACCTTACAGGACGGGTTTCACTTGTGTTTGGCACTGTGTTGGCTTGCTAATGGCACTTGGCACTATTGCCGTCGGAGACTGTCTAGACTGAGGTCTGGTTTTTGAAACCTGATTGTCCCTTTGGGTAGACAGACACACTGAGGTATGGGGATCACAACATTGCTTGTCTTACAGACGTTTGTCGTATTCTGCAACACGTGTCTTTCCTGTTCTCTGCACGTTAATATCACTATCTTAATCACACTGTTCACTGTCTTTTTGATCACAGAGAATGCAACTTTCACAGTCAAAGGTAAATTCTGCTTTGAGGCCACTTTGTTACACTATGTCTTGGATAATTACACAGTACACTTGCAACTACAGCTTGTTCTCTGAGTAATGATGTAGCTGTGGATTTCTCATAGCCTTTATTATGTGGTTATTGTTGTACTTGGCTCGCTCCACATGTGCTCTAAAGAGTGCCACTCTGGCCTGTTACAGGCTTCTGGAGACATTTGAATTATTGTTTACATTATGAGATATTTGTCCTCTGAGGCAGAACCACTGGGAGTTGACACATTATAAAACCACCTTAGTACACAACACCTGTACAAATATATTAATGTGAGGAGTCAATATTTACATTACAATTCATCACAGTCATCAGTATCGACAAAACATCCAAGGTCGATAGTCATGCTAATATGACAAGACCGGAGATCTGAGGTGCGCACTGCTGTGGCATGGTATCACTTTCCACACACAGCTGAAACACCCTACCCCATAAGCGTCTCTTTGTAAGAGGCATGGATTCTTTGCATTGCAGGTATCACCTGCTGTGACACAGTGAAGGGGTATACAAGTCTTCATTAACCTGATATGGCAGCCAGCAGGCGACAGTCACCTGGTAAGTTGATAATTTAGTGTCACTTTGTACGTTGCCAGTCACTGAGATAAACTACCACTGTTACCTGAAGTTGGGGCAGACTGCTCACACATACAGGTAACTATACTAATCGAGGTGCTGGAGTATGATTACTCATTAAGGAGCTGTCATTGGATTAACTGAAGGTACTTGTTCTCTTCCTGCAGTGATGTAAGGGATGAAGTCATGTCATTAATCACCATATTGGATGTCTCGGCAAGAGCAACAGGGAGAGGTGTTGCAAATCTTGATGTCCCTTGCATTGCTGGCTGCTGTGCAGACTGTGGAAGGACAGTGCTCTGTGAACTGGGTTCTGCATATCCTGCCACTGTACCATTGGGATTAAGCTTTGGCTTCTGGTCAGTAGTACTGCTCACCTCCTCCTTAACAACAGTTGAACTCCAGCTCTGGCACTGTTGAACATACTCCAATGTTCGTTGATATGTATCAGGCTTCATGAAGGTTTTGCTGTTGGCCTTACTGTCCACACACTTTGAGTCAACTGTTTTACTGTCTGAGGGCTTGGAGTCTACAGGAGTGCCAGGTATAGGTACAGTCACATCACTGACTGCTGTGGCTACTGTAGCTGGAGTTTGCTGCCTGGTACCCACCCCTGCATCTACAGTACTATTAGAAGTGCCACATGTAGCAGAAGCTGCATTTCCGTTATTGTTTTTGCCACCCGTTTTGGATTTGACACCTTTAGTTTGTGAGCTTTGACTAACATCTCTGCACTGAACATCACCTCCCATCGATCCTGGGTATGCAAGGGGCATTATACCTCCTGTGGGCATCATAGAATTCTGATACTGACCACTCATGCCCATGTATCCCATAGGTCCCTGAGCAGGCATCATATTCATTTGTTGCTGCTGCTGCTGAGGGCCATATTGGCCTTGATACTGGTTCATGTTCATCTGTGAGCCTTGCCAGTTGGAAATGGACCCTTGTCCCTGGTATGCACTCATGTCACCAGCCATGGCACTGCCTCCTCGACTCTGGCAGCCTGTGCAGGGTGCTTGGTAGGCTGGTGTGGGAAGGTTTGGTGGAGCCAAATGACCACATGCATGTACAGGACCATAGCTTCCCTGCCCCATGCCATAACCTGCACCTCCCTGAGGGTTTCCCATGCCTCCATATCTTCCTTGCTGCTGCATCATGTTTCCATACATATGTTGCCCCATCATCTGCTGCCCTTGTTGGTACTGCTGTTGTGAATATTGCTGTCCCTGCTGATGTTGCTGCATTGAATAATTCTGAGGCATAGGCTGCTGCTGCTGTTGGTAAGTCTGCGACATCTGATTAAACGCTTGTGCTGGACCTGCTGGGTTAGGAGTCATTGAAGCATTGAACTGCTGTGGTGCTGGGGACTGCATAGGCCCACCATTGTATCCATGGGGATGTGCAGGAGAAGGAACAGAGTATCCTGGCGAGGCTTGGGGGTACTGGTAGTTGCTGGCAGGAGACTGCATTGGCTGACTGGAGTATGCTGGACTGATCAACGGTTGATTGGAATATGCTGGACTCGGAATGGGCTGCCCACTATATGCAGGGGATGGCATTTGTTGATTGAGCATGTGATTGGGAGTTCCTCCTTGTCTACGGGTTTCTTTGGAATCGGACTTTAGGTTATCACCATTGCCCTTCTGTAAACAAAAATAGACAAAATAAAATGTTAAAAGAGGCATATTATTGTTACAGTCATGGGGGAGCACTAAACCCATAGGGGGTCATACAGTGCCTCAGGGAATGAAAGGCATTCAGCCTTGAAGCAAAGGTTCAGTTCCCTAGATCAAGAGCCCCTCACCAACATCAGGGAACCCTTCTTTTAGGCAGTAGAATTATCTTGGGGAAATGCTAAATTTATAGGGATGAGGAGTATTATTATTATAATCAAAAAGAAGGGAGGGATGAGGAGTAGATGCATAAAAACTGGTTTAAAATAAACATAAAATACATGTAGTAGTGAGATGCCTTTCTGGACAGAATTAAGGAAATATTAAATGGAAAGACATGGGATATGACAGTCTGTGACTTATATGGTGAAAGTATATATAGGGTCATTTGCTCAGACTGGGCCACATAGGTTAAGGAAATATTAAGAAATGTGCAGTACTGTATATACTGAAAGTATGAAGTCTAAGATTTACCCATTACCTTACAATGTTCATGAGACAAGAACAGTAATCCTGCCAAGAGTGCATAATGTCTAACAGGCTTTTATTTCACAATAAAGAACAAAAAGGCACAATACTGTGACTGAAACATACAATCCACACATAGAAGAGCGAAGCTTATGACGACGTTTCAGTCTGACTTGGAAACAGTCATCAGCTTCCTCCTATGTGCAGGTTATTTGTGTATTTCACAATAATTTGACCTGATGTCATTAGCTCCCTGAGTGGTTACAGTCAAGCTGCCTACCACCTAATTATTATAATCAAAAAGAAGCGCTAAGCCACAAGGGCTATACAGCGCCTACCACCTAAACCATGGTGGTATGGTTACGTGAATTGCATGGATTGTGAGTGTACATGGCACGAGACATATTACATTCTATGCATGGCAATGACCAGGGTTGAGGAGCACTAGAGGTGGCAATCCTTTCAAGGGATAGAGAAGCGCTCTAATCCTTGTGAAGGAGTCTTAATCCAAGGAAGTAGAGCTACCCTCCCCTTCCTCAGATGAAAACTGTGTATATCTACATACCTCTTTTATTGATCTCAAGCTCTGTATGATCTTTGTGGGGTTCAGCTCTTCAGGCCTGTGGCCTGGTGGCAAAAGCTCTCACTTCACATACTGAGGGTCCAGGCTCGATTCCCGTAAAAGGGTAGAAACACTGAGCGTGTTTCTTTAACTGGTTGTCCATGTTCACCCATCAGTAAAATGGGTACCTTAGTGTGGGTTGCATCCTGGGACAAAATTTACCTAATTTGCCTGAAATGCTCTGCATAACAAGGGGTTTTCTATATAGTAGTATGTCACTGATGTCAGCTGGGCCTGTATACCTTGTACATGTAGAAATAAAGATATTATTATTATTAAAAAGTGTGCTAGTGGGCGGCTTGTATTATGCTAGGATGGGGGCTGTATTTTTGTATTAATACAGCACAAAATAATTAATTTTCCTATATTTCTAATCATTACTTTCCATTCTCTAGATGCTTTATGACCCCTACTGGTTTAGCACTTCCCTATTAATATATTAATGCAATTAAGCTGTGATAACGTAACTATACTGACCAGGTTGAGGTAGTTCACCATATCATCTGGCAACACCAGCTTGTTCTCAATGGGCTCATCTTCAGCCACTTGGTCGAGTTGGAGCCCATGGTTAGGGTGGCGCGGGGTGATGGGCGGCAGGGGTGTACGAGGGTTAAAAGTGTTGTAACTATGATGTCTATGGAGTCTCCGACTTCCATCTTCACCCATGCCCATACCTCGATCCAGTGGCCGCACTGGGTCTGACGCTCTTCTGGGTCCCTCACACCGACTCTGTGGATCTACAGGGCCTAGGGGACCCATGGCACCAAAGTTGGTGCCTGCCATCGATGCACTCATGGCTCCCATATTGTTGGTGTTGGCCCAGCCTCCTCCCTGCAGGTTGTCCTGACTCAGGGACATATTCTGTGTCTGAAGAGAAAAAGTTTGTTTTAATTCCGAGAGATTAGAGCTGTGTAATGTTTTGCCAAACCAAAATTGCACATTTAAATAAGGCAGAGAGGGAGGGAGAAAATGAGAAAGGGGGGTATATTAAGAATCATAATACTGACAAGTGGTAAACAATGAATGCAGTGCGATCTTCAGTGGTATGCTTTGACCACAAGTGAGCTTTATCAGGCACAATGAGAAAACTTAGTTTCTATAGGACATCTGGGGCAGGTGTAAATAGTCTAATAGTTGTGGAGCCGAAAGAGGACTACTGACTTTCCTTTGTTTCATGGTGATGTGTGCCAAGTTCATTTAGGCACAGGTACACACAAGTACAACATTATTATTTATTATTTTTTATTATCACACTGGCCGATTCCCACCAAGGCAGGGTGGCCCAAAAAAAGAAAAACTTTCACCATCATTCACTCCATCACTGTCTTGCCAGAAGGGTGCTTTACACTACAGTTCTTAAACTGCAACATTAACACCTCTCCTTCAGAATGCAGGCACTGTACTTCCCATCTCCAGGACTCAAGTCTGGCCTGCTGGTTTCCCCGAATCCCTTCATAAATGTTACTTTGCTCACACTCCAACAGCACATCAAGTACATAATGTATTAAAAACCATTTGTCTCCATTCACTCCTATCAAACACGCTCACGCATGCCTGCTGGAAGTCCAAGCCCCTCGCACACAAAACCTCCTTTACCCCCTCCATCCAACCTTTCCTAGGCCGACCCCTACCCCGCCTTCCTTCCACTACATGTCTGAACCACCTCAACAACCCTTCCTCAGCCCTCTGGACAACAGTTTTGGTAATCCCGCACCTCCTCCTAACTTCCAAACTACGAATTCTCTGCATTATATTCACACCACACATTGCCCTCAGACATGACATCTCCACTGCCTCCAGCCTTCTCGCTGCAACATTCATCACCCATGCTTCACACCCATATAAGAACGTTGGTAAAAGCAATTATTACTACAGAAAAAGCGCCCTTCCTCCAAAATTTGCACCAGTCAACTATAGTGATAATATAGCATTTATTGTGGTGGAGACGGAAAAAAAAAATAGAGAAGCTAGATACAGCGATTGATAAACAAAGGTGGAGGCTCGACCGTTCGTCATTGTAGGAGTGCCAGCAGTCACCGGCTCTTCAACACGCAAGTTATACTTTTGTATCAATCAAATCACATATTACTCGGGTAGATAATTTCCAGTAGATCCTTCATGTGTTAGCTCAAATCACCGACCAGTATGGTTTAAATAAGTGACCCACTGATCAGATCAGATAGACTGGTCCGAACCCTTGACTGGTCCGAACCCTGGACTGGTTTCAAACGGTTTCGTTGTGCACCACCTAGCAGGTTATTAATAGAATATTCAAGAGGTTGCTAGTAGAATTGCAGTAAATCAACCATTCAAATCATTATGAAGCTGTGTGTAGTCTGTGGTCAGTCAAACAAACGGGCTTCCACATGCATAAATTGTCATTTCTGTGGAAATTGGTGTCACGCCCCTTGTGCAGATATCCAAGAACTAGCTACAAGCAGTATTAAAACAGGGAAGTGTTTTTGGGTATGCCCAAATGAGATAAATCTGTGGACTAAAATCACAAGGGTATTAAAAGAGGTCAACATCAAAGCTGCTTTCATAGAAAACCTGGAAGCTTTCTACAACAGATGGGAACATAAAAAGTCTGGGCTGAATGGTACTGCCCTTGATACTGGCCATGTAGTCAGAAACTATAAGGCTGGAGATGATGTCCTGGTAGTCAGTAAATGGGGGGCTGATAGTGCTGTCCTGGGAGACAGTAATGGGGAAGCTGGAGGTGCTGTCCTGGGAGACAGTAATGGTGAAGCTGGAGGTGCTGTCCTGGGAGACAGTAATGGTGAAGCTGGAGATGCTGTCCTGGGAGACAGTAATGGGGAAGCTGGAGATGCTGTCCTGGGAGACAGTAATGGTGAAGCTGGAGATTTTGTCCAGGTAGTCGGGAATTATACGCAGGAAGGAATACATATGAATGACCGCATAGGGGACAGGAGCCATAGTAGGGAAACAAGTGTAGTCAAAGATAAGATAAAACCAATATTGCAAACTAGAAATACCGCAGGAAATAGCAAACAAGAGGACTCCACTAGCAATAGTGAGGATATATTACCAAAAACAAATGGTGGGAGCTCCATTGTTGGTGCTAGGGAGGATAGAAGTAAGACAGGGAAACATGCACCAACAGGGAATACAGTCACAGAAACCCAAGGCAAACGGAAACCAAGCCTGTGCACATACTATGCACTCGGTATCTGCTGGCATGGGAAATCTGGAAAAACAGATGGGACGTGCAACTATGACCACCCTAGGAAATGCCATGCCCATATGACAACAGGAAAATGCAAACTCCCTTCCTGTAAGCTTTTTCACCCTGAACTGTGTACCTCTTCAGTACAGGAAAGACTGTGCTATAACTTAAATTGCCAGGCATACCATCTAAAGGGGACAAAAAGATACAAAACATCCAGGCCATGGGAAAACCTGGGTAGCCACAACCACTCAAGAGGGAGAGGTTTTTTAGTGCCAGGAAGGAAAAAAAACTGGCAGGAAATGGCAGAAATCGTACACCAAATCCAGTCATTCCTGGAGTGGAACCACAGTCGATGGCCTCCACTCCAAACCAACAGATACAGATACTAATGCCGGAAAAAAAATCCCCCCCCAGTACCAACAATACCACCAGTCCGATAACATTCTTCTTTGCAAATATACAGGGTCTAAAGCCAGCAACAAACAACAAAATACCTTTCATCCGTGGACTGCTTGCAGAGGCAAAGGCAATGTTCGCGGCTTTCACTGAGACCCACATAAAGGATCACTTGGACAACGAAATATGGATCCCAGGTTACAACCTATACAGATGTGACAGAGTGAACAGGCAAAAGGGGGGGGTTGGCCTGTACATTGCAGAGTCACTTGTTTGCACAGAACTGCTAAATGCCTCAAATGATGTAGTGGAAGTTTTAGCAGTAAAGGTCGAGAACCAAAACCTAGTCATTGTGATAGTCTACAAGCCTCCGGATGCAACATCCCAGCAATTCCAGGAACAGCTGTTAAAAATTGACCACTGTCTGGAAAACCTTCCAGCTCCTGCACCCAACATCTTGCTCCTGGGGGATTTCAACTTAAGGCACCTAAAATGGAGGAATATAGCAAATAATATTGTTGCAGTAATAACACCAGGAGGCAGCTCTGATGAAAACTCACACTCACGCGAGCTTTTAAATCTCTGCACAAAATTCAATTTAAACCAGCAAATAATAGAGCCTACTAGACTGGAGAATACACTAGACCTCATCTTCACTAACAATGATGATCTGATAAGAAATATCACCATATCAAAAACAATATACTCAGATCACAACATAATTGAGGTTCAGTCATGTATGTGCGGAGCCCCAGACCGACATAATGAGATTAGTCACGAGGGAGCATTCACCAAATTCAACTTCAATAACAAAAACATAAAGTGGGACCAAGTAAACCAAGTCCTAACCGATATAAGCTGGGAAGATATACTAAGCAACACAGACCCCAACTTATGCCTAGAACAGATTAACTCGGTAGCACTCGATGTATGCACAAGGCTTATTCCTCTAAGAAAAAGGAGGAGTAGATGTAAAACAGAAAGAGACAGGCGCTCCCTTTACAAGCGACGGAAAAGAATAACAGAGCGGCTAAAAGAGGTCAATATATCTGAAATGCGTAGGGAGACACTGGTCAGAGAAATAGCAAGCATCGAACTTAAGCTAAAAGAATCCTTTAGGAGTCAGGAATCGCGGGAAGAACTAAAAGCCATAAATGAAATCGAAAGAAACCCAAAGTATTTCTTCTCCTATGCCAAATCAAAATCGAGAACAACGTCCAGTATTGGGCCCCTACTTAAACAAGATGGGTCCTACACAGATGACAACAAGGAAATGAGTGAGCTACTCAAGTCCCAATATGACTCAGTTTTTAGCAAGCCGCTAACCAGACTGAGAGTCGAAGATCAAAATGAATTTTTTATGAGAGAGCCACAAAATTTGATTAACACAAGCCTATCCGATGTTATCCTGACGCCAAATGACTTCGAACAGGCGATAAATGACATGCCCATGCACTCTGCCCCAGGGCCAGACTCATGGAACTCTGTGTTCATCAAGAACTGCAAGAAGCCCCTATCACGAGCCTTTTCCATCCTATGGAGAGGGAGCATGGACACGGGGGTCGTCCCACAGTTACTAAAAACAACAGACATAGCCCCACTCCACAAAGGGGGCAGTAAAGCAACAGCAAAGAACTACAGACCAATAGCACTAACATCCCATATCATAAAAATCTTTGAAAGGGTCCTAAGAAGCAAGATCACCACGCATCTAGAAACCCATCAGTTACACAACCCAGGGCAACATGGGTTTAGAACAGGTCGCTCCTGTCTGTCTCAACTATTGGACCACTACGACAAGGTCCTAAATGCACTAGAAGACAAAAAGAATGCAGATGTAATATATACAGACTTTGCAAAAGCCTTCGACAAGTGTGACCATGGCGTAATAGCGCACAAAATGCGTGCTAAAGGAATAACAGGAAAAGTCGGTCGATGGATCTATAATTTCCTCACTAACAGAACACAGAGAGTAGTCGTCAACAGAGTAAAGTCCGAGGCAGCTACGGTGAAAAGCTCTGTTCCACAAGGCACAGTACTCGCTCCCATCTTGTTCCTCATCCTTATATCCGACATAGACAAGGATGTCAGCCACAGCACCGTGTCTTCCTTTGCAGATGACACCCGAATCTGCATGACAGTGTCTTCCATTGCAGACACTGCAAAGCTCCAGGCAGACATCAACCAAATCTTTCAGTGGGCTGCAGAAAACAATATGAAGTTCAACGATGAGAAATTTCAATTACTCAGATATGGTAAACATGAGGAAATTAAATCTTCATCAGAGTACAAAACAAATTCTGGCCACAAAATAGAGCGAAACACCAACGTCAAAGACCTGGGAGTGATCATGTCGGAGGATCTCACCTTCAAGGACCATAACACTGTATCAATCGCATCTGCTAGAAAAATGACAGGATGGATAATGAGAACCTTCAAAACTAGGGAGGCCAAGCCCATGATGACACTCTTCAGGTCACTTGTTCTATCTAGGCTGGAATATTGCTGCACACTAACAGCACCTTTCAAGGCAGGTGAAATTGCCGACCTAGAAAATGTACAGAGAACTTTCACGGCGCGCATAACGGAGATAAAACACCTCAATTATTGGGAGCGCTTGAGGTTCCTAAACCTGTATTCCCTGGAACGCAGGAGGGAGAGATACATGATTATATACACCTGGAAAATCCTAGAGGGACTAGTACCGAACTTGCACACGAAAATCACCCACTACGAAAGCAAAAGACTTGGCAGACGATGCACCATCCCCCCAATGAAAAGCAGGGGTGTCACTAGCACGTTAAGAGACCATACAATAAGTGTCAGGGGCCCGAGACTGTTCAACTGCCTCCCAGCACACATAAGGGGGATTACCAACAGACCCCTGGCAGTCTTCAAGCTGGCACTGGACAAGCACCTAAAGTCAGTTCCGGATCAGCCGGGCTGTGGCTCGTATGTTGGTTTGCGTGCAGCCAGCAGCAACAGCCTGGCTGATCAGGCTCTGATCCACCAGGAGGCCTGGTCTCAGACCGGGCCGCGGGGGCGTTGACCCCCGGAACTCTCTCCAGGTAAACTCCAGGTAATACTCTCATACATTCCCCTCTTTGCCTCCAAGGACAAAGTTCTTTGTCTCCACAGACTCCTAAGTGCACCGCTCACCCTTTTCCCCTCATGAATTCTATGATTCACCTCATCTTTAATAGACCCATCCGCTGACACGTCCACTCCAAAATATCTGAATACATTCACCTCCTCCATACTCTCTCCCTCCAATCTGATATCCAATCTTTCATCACCTAATCTTTCTGTTATCCTCATAACCTTACTCTTTCCTGTATTCACTTTTAATTTTCTTCTTTTGCATACCCTACCAAATTCATCCACCAACCTCTGCAACTTTTCCTCAGAATCTCCCAAGAGCACAGTGTCATCAGCAAAGAGCAACTGTGACAACTCCCACTTTATGTGTGATTCTTTATCTTTTAACTCCACACCTCTTGCCATGACCCTCGCATTTACTTCTCTTACAACCCCATCTATAAATATATTAAACAACCACGGTGACATCACAC
Source organism: Cherax quadricarinatus (assembly GCF_038502225.1). Lineage (NCBI taxonomy): Eukaryota > Metazoa > Arthropoda > Malacostraca > Decapoda > Parastacidae > Cherax > Cherax quadricarinatus. Next base: position 16,483,348 of record NC_091334.1, read on the forward strand.
ATCCTTGTCCAAGGCCTACTTTTAGTGGGAAATAATCTCCCTCTTTCCTACATACTCTAACTTGAGCCTCACTATCCTCGGAAAAACTCTTCACTGCTTTCAGTAACCTACCTCCTACACCATACACCTGCAACATCTGCCACATTGCCCCCCCCATCCACCCTGTCATATGCCTTTTCCAAATCCATAAATGCCACAAAAACCTCTTTAGCCTTATCTAAATACTGTTCACTTATATGTTTCACTGTAAACACCTGGTCCACACACCCCCTACCTTTCCTAAAGCCTCCTTGTTCATCTGCTATCCTATTCTCCGTCTTACTCTTAATTCTTTCAATAATAACTCTACCATACACTTTACCAGGTACACTCAACAGACTTATCCCCCTATAATTTTTGCACTCTCTTTTGTTCCCTTTGCCTTTATACAAAGGAACTATGCATGCTCTCTGCCAATCCCTAGGTACCTTACCCTCTTCCATACATTTATTAAATAATTGCACCAACCACTCCAAAACTATATCCCCACCTGCTTTTAACATTTCTATCTTTATCCCATCAATCCCGGCTGCCTTACCCCCTTTCATTTTACCTACTGCCTCACGAACTTCCCCCACACTCACAACTGGCTCTTCCTCACTCCTACAAGATTTTATTCCTCCTTGCCCTATACACTAAATCACAGCTTCCCTATCTTCATCAACATTTAACAATTCCTCAAAATATTCCTTCCATCTTCCCAATACCTCTAACTCTCCATTTAATAACTCTCCTCTCCTATTTTTAACTGACAAATCCATTTGTTCTCTAGGCTTCCTTAACTTGTTAATCTCACTCCAAAATTTTCTCTTATTTTCAACAAAATTTGTTGATAACATTTCACCCACTCTCTCATTTGCTCTCTTTTTACATTGCTTCACCACTCTCTTAACCTCTCTCTTTTTCTCCATATACTCTTCCCTCCTTGCATCACTTCTACTTTGTAAAAACTTCTCATATGCTAACTTTTTCTCCCTTACAACATCATTCCACCAATCGCTCCTCTTCCCTCCCGCACCCACTTTCCTGTAACCACAAACTTCTGCTGAACACTCTAACACTACATTTTTAAACCTACCCCATACCTCTTCGACCCCATTGCCTATGCTCTCATTAGCCCATCTATCCTCCAATAGCTGTTTATATCTTACCCTAACTGCCTCCTCTTTTAGTTTATAAACCTTCACCTCTCTCTTCCCTGATGTTTCTATTCTCCTTGTATCCCATCTACCTTTTACTCTCAGTATAGCTATAACTAAGAAGTGATCTGATATATCTGTGGCCCCTCTATAAACATGTACATCCTGAAGTCTACTCAACAGTCTTTTATCTACCAATACATAATCCAACAAACTACTGTCATTTCGCCCTACATCATATCTTGTATACTTATTTATCCTCTTTTTCTTAAAATATGTATTACCTATAACTAAACCCCTTTCTATACAAAGTTCAATCAAAGGACTCCCATTTTCATTTACACCTGGCACCCCAAACTTACCTACCACACCACCCTCTCTAAAAGTTTCTCCTACTTTAGCATTCAGGTCCCCTACAAAAATTACTCTCTCACTTGGTTCAAAGGTTCCTATACATTCACTTAACATCTCCCAAAATCTCTCTCTCTCCTCTACATTCCTCTCTTCTCCAGGTGCATAAACGCTTATTATGACCCACTTGTCGCATCCAACCTTTACTTTAATCCACATAATCCTTGAATTTACACATTCATATTCTCTTTTCTCCTTCCATAACTGATCCTTCAACATTACTGCTACCCCTTCCTTAGCTCTAACTCTCTCAGATACTCCAGATTTAATCCCATTTATTTCCCCCCACCGAAACTCCCCTACCCCCTTCAGCTTTGTTTCGCTTAGGGCCAGGACATCCAACTTCTTTTCATTCATAACATCAGCAATCATCTGTTTCTTGTCATCCACGCGCATTCAAACATCCCAGTTTTATAAAGTTTTTCTTCTTCTCTTTTTTAGTAAATGTCTACAGGAGAAGGGGTTACTAGCCCATTGCTCCCGGCATTTTAGTCGCCTCATACAACATGCATGGCTTACGGAGGAAAGATTCTTTTCCACTTCCCCATGGACAATAGAAGAAATAAAGAAGAACAAGAGCTATTTAGAAAAAGGAGAAAAACGAAGATGTATGTATATATATATGCATGTGCGTGTCTGTGAAGTGTGACCAAAGTGTAAGTAGGAGTATCAAGATATTCCTGTTATCTAGCGTGTTTATGAGACATAAAAAGACACCAGCAATCCTACCATCATGCAAAACAGTTACAGGTTTCTGTTTCACAGTCATCTGGCAAGACGGTAGTATTCCCTGGGTGGTTCCTGTCTACCAACCTACTACCTTTATTATTATTATTATAATCAAAACTAATGTAGTGTAAATTACCTAGGATAACCAAAAAAAAACATAGTGACTTAATTTCCATTGGGGAGTTGCCAGTGTGAACATACAATTTTCCTTTATGGTGTTTGAATGTAGATGACTCGGTCCCCTACTTTTAATCTTATAATTTTCTGGAAATAGCCATGCTCTATCCCATGCCATGTTGTGGAAGTGGTTGCTGTACACATGTATTGTTGATGTTCATTCTACTAACATATGTACTTATGTTCTTGTAGGCACATGGCAAGTTTTCTCTCAGTTTCTCCAATGTAAACTTGATGACATCTACTACAGGGAATGCTATATAGACTCCAGTGAGAGTCCTATGTGAGGTGTGGAGGTCATTATGTCTCAGATGATTTTGATGGCAATCACAGCAGTGTAGATGTTGGATTTACATAGTATAGGGATTACTGTGTTGTTTGTGTTTCTGGCAGGTAACACACATCGTTGTTCAATGTTGTTCCAGTTCCTGCTGATGTTTGCTTTACATATGCAGTGAGGGAATTTGAGATTAAAGGGGTTTTGTGATCCTACTCATATTTAAGTACTTAAGTTGTCACTGCAGATCTAAAGTGTCTGCAGGGAAAAAAAAGCCATTTAACACTCCTATTCCTATTTACAACTTGAAAACAAGAGTGTTGCTTGGCTTCTTTCTTCAGGCACTTAGGATATGCATTGATGATTTACTTAGTCTAACAATATTATGTCTTAAACACCCCAACCTTAAATTTCATGTGATCATTCACTAAAGACATACAGTGAAAATGATACACATCAGTGCCAGTAACTGGAACAACACTGAATGAAGTTATACATTCCTGCACTACAAATAACACAACAATCCCTGTACTTTGCAAATCTAATGTTAATATTGATGTGGTCAACACCAAAATCATCTGACACATCACAAGGAATCTCTAGCATCCTCTGCAGTGGATGTGATCAAGTTTACATTAAAAAAAAATACTGTACTAGAAGTCTTCCCATGTAAACATAAGTAAGATATGATTTTGTTTGGATTTTTAACCCTGGAGGGCTAGCCACCCAGAATAACCCAAGAAAATCAGTGCATCACTGAGGACTCATATTTCCATTGGGATCCTAAAATCTTGCCCCCAGAATGTGACCCACACTAGTCAACTAACACCCAGGTACATGCTTGCTAGGTGAATGGGACAACAGGTGTAAGGAAACATACAAAATGTTTCAGCCTTTGCCAGGGATCAAATCACAGACACTGTGTGTGAGGCAAGTATTGCCTACCAGGCCATGAGACACCAGTAGAGTGGACAACATGAACAAAGCACGTGTGTCTATCACTGCAACACCAACTCCCACATCATGGTTTGGGACAGGACTGGGCTACTATTACAAGAAAACGAAGAAATTTATTGTAGAATGATTGGAGTCATCTATAATCAAGCCCTATAAAACAAAATTGTGGTAAATTCACATTAGCGACTTATACAGCACACTTCTTGAAAAAGGGAAACCCAGAGAGCCAGTAGGCCTCCTGCAGTGCTCCACTACTACTCAGCTTATTTATACCTGACTACCCACCTGGATGTCCTATATAAGCTGTAATTCCTTATGAATGAAATGTACCAATAAAGGCTCGCCTCACAAAGTGCCTACTGCATTTACCTACCAAGCAAGGGAAAGGCAAGTGTGCATATCATTTAGTGTGTTTTATAATTTTACGATAATGGCTGATATTACTTTTTTCAAATGTTCAATTTTTTCATGGGAATCTAGAGTACTTATGAACTTTTAAATAACATACATGTACTAGCTAATAGACTAAGCACTCAACACATTAACAGGGATGGCTCAAGTACTACCTGAACAACAAGGTTGGAAGTGTTGTAGAGTTCCCCGTTGCCAATCGCTCGCCTCTGTAACTTGGCCAAGTGAGAGCTCATAGACTGTGCAATACCTGCCATGTTAAAGTTAGAGTTTTCTGAGGAGCGGCGCGATGACCCTAAGGAAATTGGGTCATAAGGCGACGATACCATGTTCTGTCGGCTCATGGATGCGGCAGAAACTTGAGAAACTTCGCTGGATCTTCGACTGTTTGGATGCAATGAAGAATCACTTCGCATGCTGCCATAGTAGGTGCTAACTGTGGAGTTGGAGTCACGTCTGTTGTTCTGCAACATAGTCTGTCCTGGGCGGAAGTGGAGATCAAGGAGATTCTTGCGAGCTTGCTGAGGGGTTGTCATGCCACCGTTCATCTTGAGCTCAGTAATTCGTTGTGACAATTCCCCAACACCACTGCTTGTACTACGCCGCGCTCCAACTGGGATGTTAGGCAAAATGTTCGCTAAGCCTTTCGCTTGTAGTCGGTTTTTCAATCTGTTTCTCAAGTTTCGTTCCTGTAGATTGATATGACCACTTATAGAACCTTCCAAACCATTGAGAGCTGCAATCCCCACTGGTAAATCAACACTCGCATCCAAGTCATCCTCGACAGCGTCCCAAACTTCCTCACGCTCGAGGACATTTTCATAGCCTCCTGTGGTGGTAATGTTATTGTCACTGATTGGACCATCCAGGAGGCGACTCTGATCCATGGGTGTTGCTCCACTCACTACTGTATCCATGTTGGGACTGTGTTCCTGCCCTGGAGATGTTGCCTCCTGCAAAACAAATATAAACTTGTAAAAAATAAAATATGTTGAATGCTGTACACTTGGCCTCACATTTAGGCCCTCTTCAGCAGACTCTGAAGAGGGCCTTCTATTTTATTTGCTGTAAATGAATACAAGTTATGAACCTGCCACCTTCATTCTGGGTAATTATCTTAAGTTTCATCTCCAAAGTAATTGATTTTGCACTATCGTGAAGTCTAAATATCATAAGTTGAGAGCACCTGTACTTCATTATACTTTTGTAGGAATCCTGGTAACTTAGACATTTAAGAGGTGATGCCTTAAGGCTGGCAAATATCTCTTTGATGTAAAGAATTGGAGCTATCCTCCCCTTCCTCAGATCAAACCTGATTGCCTCCATTTGCACTTTCCTGTGAATCTAATACTACTCACTTCAGACTTGACTGAGGGGCTAGAGAGTGAACCTCCCTTGCCTCCGTCAGAGTGTGGAGAGCCTTCAGGGTGCGCCGCCCCACCGTCCTTGCCTCCTGCTCCTGCACCAGTGTTGGTGGTGGGGTGGTCGTTGCCTTTGTGTTTCTTGGAGGCATAGAAGTCGGCCCCGTGCACCGTCTTTACATGCTTCCTCAGCGACGATGGGTCCGTGTACCTCTTGGTGCACCCTGGCGCCTTGCACACGTATGGTTTCTGCAAACACATGCATTCTCTATCAATGTTGTGGATCAAACCTGATCACCTACTATCCCTAAGGCATTGTATGACTTATGGGTTAAGCACTTTTTCCTGAATATATAATAATATAATGTGCTTTCAAAATAACTAAGTCAAATGGTAAACTTAGCTAATACCTACAAAATTCTGATTTGCTGTGCACTGGCTTCTCCTTAATGCTAAACAAGGAAACATCTAGGCGAAGGGGGAGGAGGAGACAGTCACTTGCTGCAATGAAGGCACTTATCCAGAGGAAAATTTCCACTTTGAGGGATTAAGCTCCTCAGTGAAACAAGAAGGGATCACTATCAGCCAAAATCTAGCGTAGCTTCCCTTAGTAGTGTTGTGATGGCTGTCACTCCACCCAATGAAAAGTGGATCATCTTAGGGCATATCAGATGACTCCTCCAATGAGGTATCGGGTGGCCATCTGGCAGAACCTCTGTTAGCGGAAATACTACTAGAGGTTGCCTGCAGATCCCAGAGTAGTGACTGAAAGTGAGAGACCAATGGCATTCTTCCCTGTTTGTCCCTCACCATTATTTGCTGAGAGATAGTTGCACAGCCTGTACTCTTGTTTAAACAGACAGCTTTGATAAGCTATGGTCAGTCAGTTCTGGAGGTGCCATATTGATGGTGTGCACCAGGTTGAACTAGTGGTTTCCATGGAAGAACTGCACTTGTCTCAGTGTAGGTGACCACAGTCCAGGGCACAGCATTACCTACTGAAACTATGTACTGTGCCAAAACAAAAGCATTCACATTGCTAAACTCACAAACTAGTATTTAGTCACTTAGCCATAATACCAACTTACCTCATAATTTGTAATATTTTAAAATAAAGAATTAAACTAAGTCTGCCCGAAATGCCTAGCCATGCTAGGCGTTCTAGTGGTACACTCTGTAATCATTATTTAACTACATGTAAACCACACAACAACCAAATTCTGTAAATTCAACATTGTAATCTTTATAGAGAATAAACTTTGAATTAATTCTCACAAATCTTTTAAGGCTTTTTCACATAAGTTTGGAGCAAATTTCTTGATTAACATTATTTAGGTTACATTTAGTCTAGATTATCAATAAAGCTAATTATAACATACCACACTGCCAATAAATGAAAGCTAAGATAAAGGCAATCAACAGTTTTGGTGCGCAAACAGAAAATTGGGACCCCTTGAGTGCACTAGAAAGATCTATGCAGGATAATCACTGTTTAGGGATTTAAACAGTCACTTAATTGTCGTAACAACAGGGAAATACTGTCTGTTATTAAGAGGATGAACTGCACTGTAGAGAGGAACGTGGTTCTGGGAAGGTATACGGTTGTTTTCCTTTTGTTTATTCTCAGAGTTGCACCCATTGTTGTTTTTTACTTTATGATAAACGAGACACTGTCTTCTGCATTGGGAGTGACTGGGCCAGCCCACCACAACCATGTATCCTCCTCAGTATCTGCAATTGCTCTCACATGATCACTTCTTGAATGTATTACAAAAATGATATTCAATACCGACATGGAGACACATAGGTACCTTTATTTGAGACGTTTCACCAACCAGTGGCTTTATTAATTATATAGATGATGCATGAAGACAGTAGATGAGGTAGCCAGTCCTTCAGCCAGGAAGCTGTGTTCAGTACTTAATCCTGAGAAATGTCAAGCATAGTCAGGAAGATATACTCTTATGGAGTCAGATGTGGTATAGCAGCTAAAGGCGCATCACAGGTGGGTGGGATCCACTAGTGGAATTAGGTCATACCCAAGAGTTGGACCAGGGCTTAGGAAATAGGTTGGAGGAGATACCCTTTATACTCAGATGCCATGGTGTTGCTGTGTCAGACAAGTATTATTACAATAATGGTAAACAATACCAACAAGACATTGTTGGTCTGTGTATAGTTCTGGAGGGACTGACTACCTCATATTCCACTATTTTCGTGCATCATCTCCGTATGGAACCGAAAAATTCACTGGTTTGCAAAAAGTCTTCAGATGAAGATACCCAGGTGCTGCACATGTATCCGATTCCTCACTTGTTGACTGAACTTGGTACCGGCATTCTATTTGTCCTTCCCCTCCTTCTGTTGCAGATACACAGAGAAACAAGCAGAAACATCTAGACACAATCACAACACCTAGGCGCTAAGCACAAACATCTAGACAAGCACAAGCACCTAGACAGAAGGATCATGAGACAAGCATTAACGCCAAGACTAACACCTAGAGATGCATTAAAACAACATACCAGTGTTCCTTGGTTGGACAGAAAGAAAATACAAGTTAGACATAATTCTCATAGTCCAGCATCAAATTAAATATGCTCACGAGCCAGCATTAAATTAGACGTCATTATCATATGCTAGTATTACTATATACATTAACAATGGCATTAGAATTGGTGAGGAACAAAAAAAAAAATTCTCAAATTCAAAGTGTTTTTATCATGTGATACAGAATGTAACACAGCCACACTCACAGCTAGAGTGATAGCTACACACAGCCACACCCAGAGCTACTGTTACACTCACAGTTACGCACACAGCCACACCCAGAGCTACTGTTACACTCACAGTTACACACACAGCCACACCCAGAGCTACTGTTACACACACAGCCACACCCAGAGCTACTGTTACACACAGCCACACCCAGAGCTACTGTTACACTCACAGTTACACACACAGCCACACCCACAGCCACAGCTACACCCATTTCTTCACATATAACACAATAGAGGAAATTATCAACAATTTTTTGGTCCGTCCTTCACAAGTCAATTGTTGCGAGTGGTCCACGGTGGGCCGAAAAATGGACCAGGACGGACCGAAATGTCGCTTACTGGTTGTTAATGAAGTTCTAACCACACTTGAATTTCATTTACACTTTTTGTTTCATCCGTCAAAAGCACCACCCCCCTCCCCTTCCTCGGATTAAACCTCTTTACCTCCTTATGCTAAAGGACTCTTGCTCCGAGGAACTGGAGATATCCTTTGCTTAAGAGATGCCTCTTTATGTCACCTATCAGATCCTTAGCACCTATTCTCTATTACCTATCAGATACCTAGCACCTGTTCCCTACGTTGATTGTACCTCCAGCTGCCCACACCCATGTAATGCCTTTTGCACCAAAGTGGGCGGCAATCTCTCACGCCCACATATCTTAATGAAGATCTTGTTAGCCCATGTCAGCCCCCCCCCCCACGCTGAGAATTACTGCCAGCCTCTCCCATGTAGGTCATCATTCCCTCAAGCAGTGTGATCCTCTGTGCTTAGTTCTAAGGTCAGGTTTTCCCGTGTAGATTGTCTGTCTATCTAGAATGTTGGTGCTAGCAGACAGTATGTTCACTCAGAGCGAGTGGACCATTTACAAAGTCACACTGTCTTTGTAAATGGTCCAAGTCGGACCGAAACGTCGTCGTAAACTCCTCTCTCTCGTATGTGAGGTAATCAGTCCCTCAACCTTGAAGCCTGAGGGACTGATTACCTCATATTTTATATACATGTACAGTTCTACTGTCTACCAATTATGTCCTTGAACTTCTATTGATAAAGCCACTGGTTGGCTAAACATCTACAATAAAGATGCCCGGATGTTGCACGTGTGTCTAATTTTCACCGCTCTCTTCCTCAGGAAACAGGATAAATCGCTCCTGGCGCAGGTCTTAAGTACTATGATGACCCACCACTGCAGCTGGACGTAAATGGTACAAAATACTGACACGACAGAAAAATAAACACATACTGCATTTGTGTTTATAAGAATGGAGGAAGAGCGTGTTTGGTCATATGACCCAAGTTTTCCGTTGTATTCTCCTGGCCACCCCTTGAGTATCGTTATTATTACAATCAAAACTAAGGCGCTAAACCCACGAACGTTATATAGCCACTGTGTAGCGAAACGTTTCCTCACTAAAGATACCCAAGTGTTGCACATATGTCTAATTTATCAACTTGTCGGTTCTCTGAACCATTCATCTACATAAGAAAGAAGCACTGCAGCAGGCCTACCGGCCCATGCTAGGCAGGTCTAACTCACACCCATTCATGTATTTGTCTGGTTTAGAAAGACACGTAAGCAAACACTATAACATATTTATTAGAAAACGTTTCGGTCCTGGGACCTTGATCACTTCTAACATACAGAGGTAGAAAGACATTATATATATATATAGGCGGAGAGTGAGATGTGACGCACGTGACCTGAGGAATGTCATAAGAACATAAGGATGGAGGAACACTGTTGAAGGCCTACTGGCCCATGCGAGGCAGGTCCTTATCAAAACAACCTCTACCTATGATGAGGACGGGTAGACGATGAAATCATGTGACTCCTGTGTTGTAATAAAGTTGGTAGAATTACCGACAATATGTAAAGTAAAAGGACACAAGTGCAACTAATGTGACATTTATTGTAGCAACGTTTCGCTCTCCAGGAGCTTTATCAAGCCATTACAAACAATACATGGACACAGAGGGTATATAAAGGCTCAGTGAGGTGAATACTAGTGAGGTACCATTTCGATGTTCACTAGTGGTAGTAGTAGTAGTAGTAGTGGTAGTGACAAAAGCAATTAATTCGTACATGAGTAAAAGGATATAAAAGCTATTACTTGGGTAACAACCTGCCTCATTCCAGTTTATATTTGTCCAACCTATTTTTATGTTACCCAAGTAATAGCTTTTATATCCTTTTACTCATGTACGAATTAATTGCTTTTGTCACTACCACTACTACTACTACTACTACCACTAGTGAACATCGAAATGGTACCTCACTAGTATTCACCTCACTCTGAGCCTTTATATACCCTCTAAGAACATAAGAACATAAGAAAAGGAGGAACACTGCAGGAGGCCTGCTGGCCCATACTAGGCAGGTCCTTTACAATTCATCCCACTAACAAAACATTTGCCCAACCCAATTTTCAATGCCACCCAAGAAATAAGCTCTGATGTGAAAGTCCCACTCAAATCCAACCCCTCCCACTCATGTACTTATCCAACCTAGATTTGAAACTACCCAAAGTCCCAGCCTCAATAACCCAACTAGGTAGACTGTTCCACTCATCAACTACCCTATTTCCAAACCAATACTTTCCTATGTCCTTTCTAAATCTAAACTTACCTAATTTAAATCCATTACTGCGCGTTCTCTCTTGGAGAGACATCCTCAAGACCTTATTAATATCCCCTTTATTTATACCTATCTTCCACTTATACACTTCGATCAGGTCTCCCCTCATTCTTCGTCTAACAAGTGAATGTAACTTAAGAGTCTTCAATCTTTCTTCATAAGGAAGATTTCTGATGCTATGTATTAATTTAGTCATCCTACGCTGAATGTTTTCTAACGAATTTATGTCCATTTTGTAATACGGAGACCAGAACTGAGCTGCATAATCTAGGTGAGGCCTTACTAATGATGTATAAAGCTGCAGTATGACCTCTGGACTTCTGTTGCTTACACTTCTTGATATAAATCCCAGTAATCTATTTGCCTTATTACGTACGCTTAGGCATTGCTGTCTTGGTTTAAGGTTGCTGCTCACCATAACCCCCAAGTCCTTTTCGCAATCTGTATGGCTAAGTTCTACATCATTTAATTTATAAGTACTAGTGTTATGGGCACTCCCAAGCCTCAGAACCTTGCATTTATCTACATTGAACTGCATCTGCCACTTTTCTGACCAAGAATAGAGTTTGTTTAAATCCTCCTGAAGTTCCCTAACATCTACGTTTGAATCAATTATCCTACCTATCTTTGTGTCATCGGCGAATTTGCTCATATCACTAGTAATTCCCTCATCAAGATCATTGATATATATTATAAACAACAACGGGCCCAAGACTGATCCCTGTGGAACGCCACTTGTTACAGATCCCCACTCGGATTTAACCCCATTTATGGACACTCTCTGCTTCCTGTCAGTGAGCCATGACTCGATCCACGAGAGCACTTTTCCCCCAATGCCATGAGCTGCCACTTTCTTTAACAGTCTATGGTGCGGAACTCTATCAAAAGCCTTACTAAAATCTAAGTAAATAATATCAAATTCTTTATTGTGGTCAACAGCCTCAAAAGCTTTACTGAAGAAAGTTAATAAATTAGTTAGACAAGACCGGCCTCTTGTGAATCCATGCTGAGTATCATTAATCAAGCTATGCTTATCGAGATGGCTTCTTATAATCTCAGCTATAATTGACTCTAGTAATTTGCCTACAATTGAGGTCAGGCTTATTGGGCGGTAATTTGACGGTAACGACTTGTCCCCTGTTTTAAAAATAGGAGTTACATTAGCCATCTTCCACATATCAGACACTACACCTGTTTGAAGAGATAAATTAAAAATATTAGTTAATGGTTCACAGAGTTCCATTTTGCATTCCTTAAGAACCCTTGAAAAAACCTCATCAGGACCTGGCGACTTATTTTGCTTCAGTCTGTCTATCTGCCTCACAACCATCTCACTAGTGACTGTGATGTTACATAATTTATCTTCTTCTAGCCCACTGTAAAAATTAATTACTGGAATATTGTTAGTGTCTTCCTGTGTAAAAACTGAGAGAAAATAATTATTTAAAATCAAGCACATTTCATTCTCTTTGTCAGTAAGGTGCCCATAGTTATTTTTAAGGGGACCTATCTTATCTCTAACTTTTGTTCTATAGACCTGGAAAAAACTTTTTGGGTTAGTTTTAGAATCCCTAGCAACTTTAATTTCATAGTCCCTTTTAGCTTTTCTTATCCCCTTTTTAATGTCCCTCTTAATGTCAATATACTGATTCATAAGATGACCCTCACCTCTTTTGATACGCCTATAAATTCCTTTCTTTTGCCCTAGTAGATATTTGAGCCTATTATTCATCCATTTTGGGTCATTTCTATTTGATCTAATTTCTTTATATGGGATAAACGCTCTTTGAGCAGCATGTATAGTGTTCAGAAAACTGTCATATTGATAGCTCTCTTCGTTACCCCAGTCAACAGATGATAAGTGTTCTCTAAGCCCATCGTAATCTGCTAAGCGAAAATCTGGGACTGTTACTGAGTTATCGCTACTAACGTACTTCCATTCAATGCTAAATGTAATTGATTTGTGGTCGCTAGCACCCAGTTCCTCTGAAATTTCTAAATTATTAACAAGGGATTCATTGTTTGCCATAACTAAGTCAAGCAGGTTATTTCCCCTTGTAGGTTCTGTCACAAACTGCTTCAAAAAACAATCCTGAAATACTTCTAAGAAGTCGTATGATTCTAAATTCCCAGTCAAGAAATTCCAATCAACATGACTAAAGTTAAAGTCTCCTAGAATTACTACATTATCGTGCCTTGTGGCCTTAACAATTTCCTCCCATAGTAGTTTCCCTTGGTCCCTATCTAAGTTTGGGGGACGGTATATCACTCCTAAAATCAGTTTTTCATGCCCCTCTGAAAATTCTATCCAAACAGACTCTGTATGTGTTACTTCAGACTTAATACCCGTTTTTATGCAACAGTTCAAGCGATCTCGGACATACAATGCCACCCCACCCCCCCTCCCAATACTTCTATCTTCTTGGAACAATTTAAAACCCTGAATATGACATTCCGCAGGCATGTCCCGACTTTTTGAATTAAACCACGTCTCAGTTAAGGCAAATACATCAATGTTACCTACACTAGCAACTAATCTCAACTCGTCCATCTTATTCCTAGCACTACGGCAATTAGCATAATAAACATTGAAAGACTCTCCTTTCTCTTTACCCTTCCTGCTCATTTCTATTTTTCTACTAAACCTATTACTGTCCTTATCACCCAAGGTCCCTGGCTTTTCAATATCTATCTCGTTCTTATTATTACTAGTTCCCCTAGAACTCGTAATATTACTACACTGGGACTTCACTGCTTTCCTGCCAAAACCCATACCACTAACTATTCCTAGTTTAAAGTCCTAACTGCTCCCTCCACTGCAGTTGCCAGTGCTCCCACCCCACACCTAGATAAGTGAACCCCATCCCTAGCAAACATGTCATTTCTGCCATAGAAGAGGTCCCAGTTGTCAATGAATGTTACTGCATTTTCCTTACAGTATTTGTCCAGCCAGCAATTGACACCAATTGCCCTGGACAACCATTCATTTCCAACTCCCCTCCTTGGCAAAATACCACATATGAGAGGGTTCCCACCCTTACTTCTAATTATTTCTATTGCTGACCTATACCTGCTAATCAGGTCCTCACTCCTACGTCTGCCAACATCGTTGCCTCCAGCACTGAGACAGATAATAGGATTGCTCCCATTACCTTTCATGATGTCATCCAGACGGCTAACAATATCCTCCATCCCAGCCCCAGGAAAGCAAACTCTCTGTCTCCTACTCCTGTCCTTCAAGCAGAACGCCCTATCCATATACCTAACTTGGCTATCCCCAACAACAACAATATTCTTACCTTCCTTAATGTCTTTCGTCGTCTCGTTCCCAGTAGTCGACTCACATTCGTCGGGTAGCACTGAGAATGTATTGGATGTTTCCATGTATTGTTTGTAATGGCTTGATAAAGCTCCTGGAGAGCGAAACGTTGCTACAATAAATGTCACATTAGTTGCACTTGTGTCCTTTTACTTTACAGACTCCTGTGTTGTTGGGTTGGTGCTGCTTAAGTATCATGTATGCCAATGTTTTTGAAATTTTGTAGTTTCCAGTGTTGCGTTCTATAGTGTCGGTGACGGCGATTAGTGAGGCTTCTAGGCACCGTCGGCGTCTGAGGTCTGGTTCGGTGAGAACGAGTTGTGCCTCGTTCCAGTTCATCAAATGCCCCGTGGAGGACACAGGCGTACCTTACATCGTCTCTGTTACAGGCATTTTGATGCTCATTCAGGCGGACTGCAAGATCTCTGCCTGTCTCACCTACATATTTCTTGGGACAGAACCCACAAGGGATAGTGTAGACGCCTGCTATAGAAGTTAGAGGTGTGGGGCTGCGTTTCGTAGTGAGGTCTTTGATAGATGATGTGTTTATGGTGGAAACGTTGATGTTACTCACAGCAAGTGCCCGGCGAGTATTCGTGGCAACATCGCCACATGGGAGTACTATGAACTGTTTAGGGGGCTGTTCCATGGGCGGTTTGTTGAGGATAGCTTGTGCCTTGAGTCTGCAATTTCGGATGAAGAAAGATGGGAACTGAAGACGTGTAAAGGCTTGTGTTATGTAAGTGCATTCTTCTTCTAGAAAACAAGGGCTGGAGATGCGAAGAGCTCTCAAGAAGCCAATGAGGACTCCTCTCTTAGTGCGGGTGTCTTGGTGTGAATAGAAGTGTATAAGATCGTCCTTGTTGGTAGGTTTTCTATACACTTTGAAGAGAAGTTTGTCACTGTTGGGAGACCTGCACAGTAGAAGGTCGAGGAAAGGAAGTTTGCCATCATTTTCGAGTTCAAGTGTAAACTTTATTGATGGTTCAACTGCATTGATCTTGTTGAGAAGGGCCTGGATATTGAGACGTCTCGGATAGAAAACCAATATATCATCAACGTATCTTAGCCAGGTAACGGTGTTGGGAATGAGGGTGCTGAATTTCTCTGTCTCCAGGTTTTCCATGAAGAGGTTGGCAAGCACAGCACTGAGCGGGCTGCCCATTGCCATCCCAAAGCATTGTTTGTAACAGTTGTCCTGATACTTGAAGAAGTTGAAATTAACACAAGGTTCCACTAGATTGATGAAATCTAGAAGAGGTAAAGGGAGGTCGTGGTTTTCAGTGAGTCTCTGTCTCAGAATGTTGATTGCAGCGTCAGTAGGAACGTTGGTAAAGAGGGCTGTGACATCGAAGGAAGCCATGCTTTTGTTTTTGACATTCAGGTTGGAAATTCGGGAGAGAAGGTCACCTGAGTGTTTGAGGTGGGCTTGACTGATGGTGCCCAGAAGCGCTGAAAGGTATTTGGCAAGGTGGCCGGCTAGTCTGTGTGGTGCGCTCCCTATGCCCGAAGTGATAGGCCGTAGTGGGATGCCAGGTTTGTGTGTCTTAGGAAGGCCATACAGGCGTGCTGGTTTCGGTTGACCTGGTAAAAGTTTAAGTAGTTTCTTGCCTTGTTCTGATTTTCGTAAGATGCTACGAGCCTTTTGAAGGAAAGTCTGGGTACTTTGAAGTAGCACTGATTCCGATACAGGCTGGTATGTGTTGGCATCGTTGAGAAGATTTAAGACTTTATTGTTGTAGTCGACAGTGTTGAGGAACACCACACCACCTCCAAGTTACCACTGCCAACATCCAACAAAAATTGAAGCTATCACGAAAACTACAAGACCTGTGCTTCCACAGCAAATGGAGCGAAATGGGACGATCAGAAATCATAAATAACTTATCTTCCTATACACTAACCGTCACCGAGACAGAAGCCCTCAGCCTAGGGCTCAAGTTTACTACTGGCATCAACAAGAAACATAATATGGTGGATATGGTAACCAAGAACCAACCTTTTGGAGACTCCGAGTTTCAAAAGGGCTTTGTTCAAGGAATTATCACTGCTGCAGCTACTGAGCCTTCAAGACCGGTCATTCCCAGAAGATACATCCAAGCACTCAGGAACCTGGCCAACAACGATGATATCGTCATTACAACCGCTGACAAAGGAGGTGGTGTGGTGTTACTCAACACTGTCGACTACAACAATAAAGTCTTAAATCTTCTCAACGATGCCAACACATACCAGCCTGTATCGAAATCAGTGCTACTTCAAAGTACCCAGACTTTCCTTCAAAAGGCTCGTAGCATCTTACGAAAATCAGGACAAGGCAAGAAACTACTTAAACTTTTACCAGGTCAACCGAAACCAGCACGCCTGTATGGCCTTCCTAAGACACACAAACCTGGCATCCCATTACGGCCTATCACTTCGGGCATAGGGAGCGCACCACACAGACTAGCCGGCCACCTTGCCAAATACCTTTCAGCGCTTCTGGGCACCATCAGTCAAGCCCACCTCAAACACTCAGGTGACCTTCTCTCCCGAATTTCCAACCTGAATGTCAAAAACAAAAGCATGGCTTCCTTCGATGTCACAGCCCTCTTTACCAACGTTCCTACTGACGCTGCAATCAACATTCTGAGACAGAGGCTCACTGAAAACCACGACCTCCCTTTACCTCTTCTAGATTTCATCAATCTAGTGGAACCTTGTGTTAATTTCAACTTCTTCAAGTATCAGGACAACTGTTACAAACAATGCTTTGGGATGGCAATGGGCAGCCCGCTCAGTGCTGTGCTTGCCAACCTCTTCATGGAAAACCTGGAGACAGAGAAATTCAGCACCCTCATTCCCAACACCGTTACCTGGCTAAGATACGTTGACGATATATTGGTTTTCTATCCGAGACGTCTCAATATCCAGGCCCTTCTCAACAAGATCAATGCAGTTGAACCATCAATAAAGTTTACACTTGAACTCGAAAATGATGGCAAACTTCCTTTCCTCGACCTTCTACTGTGCAGATCTCCCAACAGTGACAAACTTCTCTTCAAAGTGTATAGAAAACCTACCAACAAGGACGATCTTATACACTTCTATTCACACCAAGACACCCGCACTAAGAGAGGAGTCCTCATTGGCTTCTTCTTGAGAGCTCTTCGCATCTCCAGCCCTTGTTTTCTAGAAGAAGAATGCACTTACATAACACAAGCCTTTACACGTCTTCAGTTCCCATCTTTCTTCATCCGAAATTGCAGACTCAAGGCACAAGCTATCCTCAACAAACCGCCCATGGAACAGCCCCCTAAACAGTTCATAGTACTCCCATGTGGCGATGTTGCCACGAATACTCGCCGGGCACTTGCTATGAGTAACATCAACGTTTCCACCATAAACACATCATCTATCAAAGACCTCACTACGAAACGCAGCCCCACACCTCTAACTTCTACAGCAGGCGTCTACACTATCCCCTGTGGGTTCTGTCCCAAGAAATATGTAGGTGAGACAGGCAGAGATCTTGCAGTCCGCCTGAATGAGCATCGAAATGCCTCTAACAGAGACGATGTAAGGTACGCCTGTGTCCTCCACAGAGACTCCACGGGGCATTTGATGAACTGGAACGAGGCACAACTCGTTCTCACCGAACCAGACCTCAGACGCCGACGGTGCCTAGAAGCCTCACTAATCGCCGTCACCGACACTATAGAACGCAACACTGGAAACTACAAAATTTCAAAAACATTGGCATACATGATACTTAAGCAGCACCAACCCAACAACACAGGAGTCACATGATTTCATCGTCTACCCGTCCTCATCATAGGTAGAGGTTGTTTTGATAAGGACCTGCCTCGCATGGGCCAGTAGGCCTTCAACAGTGTTCCTCCATTCTTATGCTCTTATGACATTCCTCAGGTCACGTGCGTCACATCTCACTCTCCGCCTATATATATAATGTCTTTCTACCTCTGTATGTTAGAAGTGATCAAGGTCCCAGGACCGAAACGTTTTCTAATAAATATGTTATAGTGTTTGCTTACGTGTCTTTCTAAACCAACTTGTCGGTATTTATTACCAAGGTTTATACCATGTATTTGTCTAACCTATTTTTAAAACTACACAGCGTTTTAGCTTTAATGACGTTACATAAGAACGAATTAACACTGCAGCAGGCCTACTGGCCCATGCGAGGCAGGTCCAAGTCTCCTACCGGCTTAAGCCAATGCACCCAACCTAGTCAGGTCAGGTCACATTGACTTAAGGGAGGAACACGGCAACCGACCTGGTAGCACAAGCTATCAGGTCCAACTCATACCCACCCACATCTACTCATGTATTTATCCAACCTATTTTTAAAGCTACACAACGTTCTGGCCTCTATAACTGTACTTGGGAGTTTGTTCCACTCATCCACAACTCTATTACCAAACCAGTACTTTCCTATATCCTTCCTGAATCTGAATTTTTCCAACTTAAAACCATTGCTGCGAGTCCTGTCTAGGCTAGATATTTTCAGCACACTATTTACATCCCCTTTATTTATTCCTGTCTTCCATTTATACACCTCAATCATATCCCCCCTAATTCTACGTCTTTCTAGAGAGTGCAGATTCAGGGCCCTTAGTCTATCCTCATAGGGAAGGTTTCTGATACATGGGATCAACTTTGTCATCCTCCTTTGTACATTTTCCAGAGCATTTATATCCATTCTGTAATACGGTGACCAAAACTGTGCAGCATAATCTAAATGAGGCCTAACCAAGGATGTATAGAGTTGAAGAACAACCTGAGGACTCCTATTATTTATGCTTCTTGAAATGAAGCCAAGGATTCTATTAGCTTTATTGCGAACACTTATGCACTGCTGTCTTGGTTTCAGATTACTGCCAACCAGAACTCCTAAATCTTTTTCGCAACCCGTAATATTAAGATCTACATTATTTAGTGTATATGTGGCATGGTTATTGTCCTGTCCAACATTTAGAACCTTGCATTTGTCTATATTAAACTGCATCTGCCACTTCTCCGACCACTGCATCAGTCTATTCAAATCTTCCTGGAGCGCTCGAATGTCCTCGTCAGAATGAATTCGACGGCCTATTTTGGCTCGTGACGCTTCCCCACTCTGATTTCTCCCCATTTATACAAACTCTCTGCTGTCTATTTGTCAACCATGCCTCTATCCAGGAAAAAATTTCTCCTATTCCATGTGCCTTAATTTTCCTCAATAGTCTCTGATGTGGGACCCTGTCAAAAGCCTTACTGAAGTCCATATACACAATATCATATTCATTACCATGATCTACCTCCTCAAATACCTTAGTGAAAAAAGTTAATAAATTTGTAAGGCAGGAACACCCCTTTGTAAAACCATGCTGAGATTCGTTGATTAATTTATGCTTTTCAAGGTGGCTACGAACTGCCTCGGCAATTATTGATTCCATAAATTTTCCCACTATGGAGGTTAGGCTTATTGGTCTATAGTTCGAAGCTAAGGACCTGTCACCTGCTTTGAAAATAGGTATCACATTTGCTATTTTCCACTTATCTGGCACCATGCCAGTTTGTAGTGACATGTTGAAAAGATTAGCCAAAGGTTTCCTAAGCTCCTCTTTACATTCCTTTAGAACCCTTGCATACAGTTCATCAGGGCCTGGGGATTTGTTAGGTTTTAATTTATCTATTTGCCTAAGGACCATGTCACTTGTGACCCTAATCGTGCACAGTTTATTATCATCCTGTTCTACATAATTTATCATTTCTGGAATATCGCTGGTATCCTCCTGTGTAAAAACTGAGAGGAAGTATGTGTTAAAAATTCTACACATTTCCTTATCACTGTCAGTGAGCTGACCCGAGGAACTTTTGAGTGGGCCTATCTTGTCCCTAATCTTACTTCTATATACCTGAAAGAATCCTTTTGGGTTAGTCTTCGATTCTCTTGCAACTTTAACCTCATAATCTCTTTTTGCTTTTCTAATTCCCTTTTTTATTTCTCTCTTTAAATGAATATATCGATTTCTTAATTGCCCCTCTCCTCTTTTGATTTGCCTATATATGCCTCTCTTTTGACCAATCAGATATTTTAATCTATTGCTCATCCATTTAGGATCATTTTTGTTTGATCTGATTTCCCTATTTGGAACATAATTTGACTGAGCAGCTAGAACTATGCCCTGGAAAGCATCATATCGGCAACCATCACCAACTACCTGACCCTTAGTCAGGTCATTCCAGTTCAGCCCACTTAAGTAATTTTTCAGTCCTATGAAATCAGCCAAGCGAAAGTCAGGGACGGAGACTTGATTGCCATTATTAAAGGAATTCCATGATATATTAAAACTGAGTGATTTGTGATCACTTTCCCCAAGCTCATCATTAACCTCAAGATTATTAATTAGTGTTTCCCTACTGGCAAGAACTAAGTCAAGGAGGTTATTTCCCCTAGTTGGCTCTGTCAAAAACTTTTTTAAAAAAAATCCTGGATCGTATCAAGAAAGTCACCTGACTAAATTTCCTGTCAAATTGCTCCAGTCAATCTGTCTATAGTTGAAATCTCCCATTAGCACAACATTTTCGTATGTAGATGCCCTGTAAATCACACCCAAAATTAGTTTTTCTCGGCCCTCGAGAAGCTGTAACCAAACAGATTCAGTGGCTGACGCTTCTACTTTTATATCTTGTCTAACACAACAATTTAAATTGTCTCTGACATACATCGCTACTCCACCACCTTTCCTGTTGACCCTGTCAGTGTGGAATAATTTATAGCCTTGTATGTGACATTCAGAAGGCATCTCTCTATCTTTCAGATTGAGCCAGGTCTCTGTTATAGCAATAATATCTATGTTTCCTGCACTTGCAATTAATCTTTGCTCATCTATCTTATTTCTTACACTCCTGCTATTAGTATAGTAAACCTTAAGGTAGCTAGTCCCTTGCTGTCCTCTGCTGTCCCCCTTTGTTTGCTGACCTGATCTATTGTCTTTATTTATAACTTCATGCTGAATGCCTTTTATACATTTACTGTTTCCAACCCTAGTGTTGCAACCTGCTTGTTTTCCACACACACCCATACCTCTATCTTCTATCAGTTTAAAATCATAGGCATTTCACCAATGGCCTTCTCAAATGAGTTTGCAAGTGCTACCACCCCAGCCCCAGAGAGATGTACCCCACCCCTTGCATACATATCATGTTTGCCATAAAAGTTGTTCCAGTTGTCAATGAATGGGATTGCAAGTTCCTTGCAGTATCTGTCTAGCCAGCAATTTACACCAATTGCCCTAGACAACCATTCATTTCCTACTCCCCTTCTAGGCAAGATGCTACATATGATTGGGACCCGGGAGTTTGTTTCACTTAATCATATTTGGTATCGTTTTACTGGAATATTCACTTGGGAAGGGAAGCCCAGACGCCTGTGACCACAGGCCATTCAACTAGGTTGAACGGTGCCCACCCCTTCCACAACTTGGAGACTTACCTCGTTGGAGTGCGTGCGGTTCTGGTGCTTGGCTCTATCAGAGGCGTTGGAGAAGGCCTTGGTGCACCCAGGGAACTCACACATGTACGGCTTCTCCCCTGTGTGAGACCGCAGGTGGGTCTTGAGGTTCTCCAGGCGGGAGTAAGCCTTGTAGCAACCCTCGAACTGCGGAGAGAAGAACAGCCATGTTACATCTGCAACACCCACCGCACTCGCTAGTGACCTAGACGATACCAAAGTTTTTTTTTTACTGATACCGATTCTCAGCTTTAAAACTATACCGATACCCTTAAAATTAGCCGATACTTACCTATCGGAAGTTTGTGGTAGTCAGTTCCTCAGCCTGGCGTCGATGTAATCAGTCCATCAATCTTACTAAGACTGATGGACTGATGATTACATCGACTCCAGGCTGAGGGACTGATTACCTCAAACGATTCCTGATCTTCACTATTCTTCTTTGTATAGGACTGATGAAGTCAATGTGTGGCGAAACGTTCCCACAATAAAGATACCCAAGTGATGCACATGTTGAAGATTGAGACACTTATGCAACATATGGGAATCTTTATTCAGGAAACGTTTCGCCACACAGTGGCTTCATCAGTCCAATACAAAGTAGAAAGGACTGATGAAGCCACTGTGTGGCGAAACGTTTCCTGAATAAAGATTCCCATATGTTGCATAAGTGTCTTAATCTTCAACTTATCGGTTTTTCAAACCATTCATCACAGATGCACGTGTGTCTAATTCAGCACCTACTTACAGTGCACTCATGTGACTTCCCCGTGTGTCGTCTCATGTGCACCACCCAGCACCTACTTACCGTGCACTTGTGTGGCTTCTCCCCCGTGTGTCGTCTCATGTGCACGACCAACATATACTGAGCCTTGAAGGGCTTCTCCTCACGCGAGCAGTCCTTCCAACGACACACGAACGACTTCTTGTTGGCGTGGATGTGGTCGTTGTTCAGATGCTGAAAGATGGTCGTAAAACATTTAACACTCAAGAGATGGCAATTAACATGCATCAAGGTTAACTTTAACATCAATGGGGGAATTAAGACAAAGCTAAATAAACAAAAATGGAAGAACACTGCAGAAGGCCTACTGGCCCATACAAAGCAGGTCCTTATCAAAACCAACCTTTCCCAAAACAAACACTAGACGAAATTAACATTAGATGCCACTTAATATGAGAGAGGAAACTTAACAGAGGCAGTTAACATCAGAGAAGAATTAATAATAACAGAATAGTTAACATCAGACTAAAATTAACACTTGGAGAATAGAATACTCTTCCCCTTCCTTGGATCAAACTAGGCTACCTCTCATGAGGTATAATGGTCAAAGCTAGAAAAAAAATGGTACAGGTCACAGTACCAGATAGACCGATGGCCCAGGTCACTGTGCCAGGAGATGGTCCAGGTCACTGTGCCAGGGGATGATCCAGGTTACAGTACCAGTGGGCCAGGGGATGGTCCAGGTCACAGTACCAGTGGACCAGGAGATGGTCCAAGTCAGACCCAGATGGACCGGTACGCCAGAGGATGGTCCAGGTCACAGGACCCCTCAAGATCTTTTTCCTTCTAATACGCAATGATTTTATCCAAGAAATCAAGAGCTAGCCTTACGGGTTTATAACATTCCTATGCAGATTATTATACATACCTATATCCACTATTACAAACAGGTAATCAGAAAGAGGAGATATGATCACAACATACCAGATACTTGTGAAAGAGGGTCACACTGACCCCCAGAGCGACGTTGTGACAAACGTTACACAAATATTAAAACATGACTATCCCCGGGTTACAGATTTAAGTAATTACAGCGTCAGATGGTAAACTGTGGGGGAAGGGTGTGGTAAAGGTTGTGGGGGGGGGGGGGGTTGTCGTGCCTATTCGGCACGACATATATATATGTCGTGCCGAATAGGCAGAACTTGCGATCTTGGCTTAAATAGTAACGTTCATCTTGCCATATAGGACAAGCGAAAATTTGTGTATGCAATAATTTCGCCAAAATCAATCTGAACCTAACGAAAAAAAATATATTTCACTGTGTTTGTTTAGTATTAAATTACTGTAAACAAATCTAAAATATATTTAGTTGGGTTAGGCTAAAATAAATTGTTCTTGTTAAAATAAGGTTAGGTAAGTTTTCTAAGATTCTTTTGGAGCAAGATTAAAAATTTTTACATTAACATTAATGAAAAAAATATATCTTTAAACGAATAAGAGAAATTTTTAGAAAGGACTTAATTTTAAATGAGTTCTTGCTAATTGACCAGTTTTACATATTCGGCACGACATTATATATATATATATATATATATATATATATATATATATATATATATATATATATATATATATATATATGTATATATACACACACACACAAGTCGGAAAACAAGGCACACGAAAGCACATCTGGAAATTAAAAGTACGAACGAGTCACAATTATGTCAGGAAGTGTTCCTCCAGCCTGAGAGTGGTCAGAAAGTGTTCCTCCAGCCTGAGAGTGATCAGGAAGTGTTCCTCCAGCCTGAGAGTGATCAGGAAGTGTTCCTCCAGCCTGAGAGTGATCAGGAAGTGTTCCTCCAGCCTGAGAGTGGTCAGGAAGTGTTCCTCCAGCCTGAGAGTGATCAGGAAGTGTTCCTCCAGCCTGAGAGTGATCAGAAGTGTTCCTCCAGCCTGAGAGTGGTCAGGAAGTGTTCCTCCAGCCTGAGAGTGGTCAGGAAGTGTTCCTCCAGCCTGAGAGTGGTCAGGAAGTGTTCCTCCAGCCTGAGAGTGGTCAGGAAGTGTTCCTCCAGCCTGAGAGTGGTCAGGAAGTGTTCCTCCAGCCTGAGAGTGGTCAGGAAGTGTTCCTCCAGCCTGAGAGTGGTCAGGAAGTGTTCCTCCAGCCTGAGAGTGGTCAGGAAGTGTTCCTCCAGCCTGAGAGTGGTCAGGAAGTGTTCCTCCAGCCTGAGAGTGGTCAGGAAGTGTTCCTCCAGCCTGAGAGTGGTCAGGAAGTGTTCCTCCAGCCTGAGAGTGGTCAGGAAGTGTTCCTCCAGCCTGAGAGTGGTCAGGAAGTGTTCCTCCAGCCTGAGAGTGGTCAGGAAGTGTTCCTCCAGCCTGAGAGTGGTCAGGAAGTGTTCCTCCAGCCTGAGAGTGGTCAGGAAGTGTTCCTCCAGCCTGAGAGTGGTCAGGAAGTGTTCCTCCAGCCTGAGAGTGGTCAGGAAGTGTTCCTCCAGCCTGAGAGTGGTCAGGAAGTGTTCCTCCAGCCTGAGAGTGGTCAGGAAGTGTTCCTCCAGCCTGAGAGTGGTCAGGAAGTGTTCCTCCAGCCTGAGAGTGGTCAGGAAGTGTTCCTCCAGCCTGAGAGTGGTCAGGAAGTGTTCCTCCAGCCTGAGAGTGGTCAGGAAGTGTTCCTCCAGCCTGAGAGTGGTCAGGAAGTGTTCCTCCAGCCTGAGAGTGGTCAGGAAGTGTTCCTCCAGCCTGAGAGTGGTCAGGAAGTGTTCCTCCAGCCTGAGAGTGGTCAGGAAGTGTTCCTCCAGCCTGAGAGTGGTCAGGAAGTGTTCCTCCAGCCTGAGAGTGGTCAGGAAGTGTTCCTCCAGCCTGAGAGTGGTCAGGAAGTGTTCCTCCAGCCTGAGAGTGGTCAGGAAGTGTTCCTCCAGCCTGAGAGTGGTCAGGAAGTGTTCCTCCAGCCTGAGAGTGGTCAGGAAGTGTTCCTCCAGCCTGAGAGTGGTCAGGAAGTGTTCCTCCAGCCTGAGAGTGGTCAGGAAGTGTTCCTCCAGCCTGAGAGTGGTCAGGAAGTGTTCCTCCAGCCTGAGAGTGGTCAGGAAGTGTTCCTCCAGCCTGAGAGTGGTCAGGAAGTGGAGCGACCCAGACAGCGAAGCAGCAGACGCAAGATTCATACACAGTTTTAAGAAGTATGATGGGACTCGTGTAAGCCAAGAGACAACGAACTCAGTAGCAGCCAGTGGAGAGTCAGTGCCAGGATTTGAGCCTAGGTCTCGGTAACCACAATAGATGAGCACATGCAGAGTAGGAGATGAGAGGAGGGGAAGACAGTGGCACAAACTAGGTTGTTGGAAGATGTGTTGGGCTTAAAAACAGCATCTGGACCATCTCGGGACGGTGGGAGGAGGCAAGGTGGTCCAACTCCTATATATGGTCCATCACACACACCATCCTCTTTCCCAACACACACAGTCATTGGGATATTAGGAAGCATTTCCTCAGCACTAGAGTGGTAAGGAAGTGGAACAATCTTGAGAGTGATGTCAGATTCATACACAGGAGGCAGGATCCATACACAGCTTTAAGGAGAGGTACGATAAAGGCAATTAGAGCAGGGAGAGAGTAGACCTAGTAACGACCAGTGAAGAGGCAGTGCCAGGAGCTACGATTCAACCCCTGCAACCGCAAATAGGTGAAAATACACACATACACACACGATTTAACACAATTATGGATACAATATTCCCAGGAAGGTTACCGTGTAAAGTGATAGTGGAAAAAAAGACTAGGGGGAGTAGCAGTATCCGTGATAAAAAAAATAGGGGGGTGAAATTCGAAGAAATGTAAATTTTCGACTGGTCATTTCTCAGCTTACAGAGCTGGGTCAATTACCATGGAGAATGGCAGTCTGTGTCGCCCTCATTAACAACCCCTAACCGCTGCCACCATTTGTGGTGGGGGTTCGTAGGAGATATGATGGTTGGAATAAAACACACTTGTTGGATGGTAACACTTATATTAGCAGAGTATGAAGGGGAAGAGCCCAAACTGCCTGTTGTTGCCTGGAAACTCTAACGGGAATTGAGGCCGATGCAGCGCGTCCCACGCACTCATGCGGCATCACGTGACGTCATACAAACTAGTCACTAGGCCTAGCAAAGGGGTCGTGTATGTAAAACATATGGATGGTACTATGATACTCAGATAAGCTATACAACACATGTAGGGGATCAGCAACTATGCTGACAACAGAAGAGTCAAACATATAACAAAAAAAATGCATCGACTATATGAGAAAAGCCAGAGATAAAAGAACAAACTGGGGTTAAGCTTTTGATACGTGATTCCAACCTTTCAGATACAGACCGGCAGATCTAAGACTCCACGCAGAGGACCTGGACGAGCAACTTGGGGTTTACCTGGAGTCCCTTCCAGAGGTCACCCCCCCCCCTCCCCGGAGGCTTCATCCCAAACTATAGGTCTGCTGGTTGCTGGCTTCATCTCTGACTAGTGCAGAATCTGTTGCGCATGTTAAAAATTCGACGAGAGTTAGAGGGAATGAGGAACCGGCAAGGCTATACCCGTGTTTCACCCCCTAGCAAGACAAAGAAAAGGTTGATCATGACATAATTAGTCTGATGTACAGGGGTAACTATGAAGAAATGAGAAATTTTATGGCATAACACCAATGGTCGATCAAATTCGTGAGACAGTCCACTCAGGATATACATCTTTTTTTCCACCATACATATAACAATAGCGCTACATAACAATAAACTACTTAATATAGTTCTCCAGCAGACACTGATGAACTACAAGCAGCAGTGTCAGGATAACTGCTCCAGTGGAATACAGAGTGACTAATGAGGGAAGGCACCAGGATGGGCCAGGGTGACAAATGCAGTACCCAAAGTGTTAGGACCACTGCTGTTTATGATCTAGGTCAATGATTTGTCAGAGTGAATCTCGACATGTGTAGCTCTGTTTACAGATGTGACTGTACAGATTATGTGGCTTTTACATATGATGTAAAGAGACTAAAAACAATTGACAGCAGGGATAGACTCGTAGGACAACTCAAGAGGCCAAGAATAATGGAACAAGTGTCTGCTTAAGTTTAATCCAAGAATAATGGAACAAGTGTCCGCCTGAGTTTAATCCAAGAATAATGGAACAAGTGTCTGCTTGAGTTTAATCCAAGAATAATGGAACAAGTGTCTGCTTGAGCTTAATCCAAGAATAATGGAACAAGTGTCTGCTTGAGTTTAATCCAAGAATAATGGAACAAGTGTCCGCCTGAGTTTAATCCAAGAATAATGGAACAAGTGTCCGCTTGAGTTTAATCCAAGAATAATGGAACAAGTGTCTGCTTGAGCTTAATCCAAGAATAATGGAACAAGTGTCTGCTTGAGTTTAATCCAAGAATAATGGAACAAGTGTCTGCTTGAGTTTAATCCAAGAATAATGGAACAAGTGTCTGCTTGAGTTTAATCCAAGAATAATGGAACAAGTGTCTGCTTGAGTTTAATCCAAGAATAATGGAACAAGTGTCTGCTTGAGTTTAATCCAAGAATAATGGAACAAGTGTCCGCCTGAGTTTAATCCAAGAATAATGGAACAAGTGTCTGCTTGAGTTTAATCCAAGAATAATGCAACAAGTGTCTGCTTGAGTTTAATCCAAGAATAAAGGAACAAGTATCTGCTTGAGTTTAATCCAAGAATAATGGAACAAGTGTCCGCTTGAGTTTAATCCAAGAATAATGGAACAAGTGTCTGCTTGAGTTTAATCCAAGAATAATGGAACAAGTGTCTGCTTGAGTTTAATCCAAGAATAATAAACAAGTGTCTGCTTGAGTTTAATCCAAGAATAATGGAACAAGCGTCTGCTTGAGTTTAATCCAAGAATAATGGAACAAGTGTCTGCTTGAGTTTAATCCAAGAATAATGGAACAAGTGTCTGCTTGAGTTTAATCCAAGAATAATGGAACAAGTGTCTGCTTGAGTTTAACTCGACCATGTACAAGTCTACATCACTGAGATTCTCTGCACGACATAAAAATGATAACAGTCATAAGAGAACCAAAAAAAACAAAATCCTAACATCACTCGTGGAGGTCCCACAAGGACCAGGATTCTCATTAAACATGTTTTGAACTTATGAAAAAAGCGGCTTACCAGAAGAAATAAATACCTACAGAGATTACTGAAAATGGTATACGATACCGAAAAGTTGATGATTAAGACGCATGTGCAACAGTTGGGTATATTTATTGTTGAAACGTTACACCTACACAGTGGCTTCTTCAGTCATATACAGAGGCAGGAGAAGTAGTGAAATAAAGATTACGTAATCAGTCTATCAAAAAAGTATTTTTTTCTCCAAGGTTAATGGACCCATTACATCATTTTTATTTCATTTCTACTGCTGCCTCTGTATTTGACTGAAGAAGTCTAATGTGTAGGCGAAACGTTTCATCAATAAAGATACCCAAGTGTTCCACATGTGTCTTAATCTTCACCTACAGAGATACATGACCTATACAAACTCACCGATGTTTGTTTTCCGTGAACGTAAGGAAAAACTCTTGAGAGAGACCACAGCCTGGCTAATAAGGCAGTGACTTGGTAAGTACCTCAAGTTAGTTCCTGTACGATGAGCTCCGTGCTGCTAGCACCAACAGCCTGATGGACCAGGCAATCAACCAAGGTAAGGTCTGGTCTGGAACTGGACTGAAAGCGACCCCTTCCCTAACTCACCACAGACCATAAACAAAAAAGAAGTGTAAATCCTCATAAGATAACTTTGATTAACTCAAACAAGTGAAGCGATAAAGAAGACGAATCAATTATATGTTAATTAGTGCCAAAACAAGAGCAATTAAATGCTAACAAGTGCCACCTACATGGTTACGAGAGAATGACAGCAGCCCTGGTGGAGAATACATAGTGTGTGTGTGATACATCGTTGATACAACGAGTGATACATTGAAGGAAACGCACACACGAGGATTCCTTCTAGCCAGGAATTAAATAATTACTAGAAGGTGACATAAATACGGGAGTGAGGCAGCTCAGTGGGAGGTGATGGTACAGGTGACAACAGGATGTCAGGAACCTCATCACAGAGGTCACCAGTGAAGGAGGGAAGGAAAGATGTAGCCACTCCACTAGAGAGAGTAAAGATGATACATGTTAAGTCAACTAAGACGAATCATCAGTGTTGAATAAGACACAGAATGTAACATGTTCTCTGAGAGCAAGACTGCAGCGATGTGTCACTCCTTAGTGTTGTGGGGTGACACCGTGAATCCTGTGTCCCTCTCGGAGGTAGAGACGAAGGGAAGAAACTAGAAGAGGGGAGGAGATGGAGTAGTAGTTGCAGCAACAGCAGAAGTAGTGGTATAAACAGCAGTAGTAGTAACAGCAGCAGTAGTAGTAACAGCAGCAGTAGTAACAGCAGCAGTAGCAGCAGTAATAATGACATTTACGGACCACTTTGACCATGCAAGTGACTCATCACTCACAACCATATAAAACATAAAAAAAAAACAATAAAAACCATGGATAAAATTAACAAACCATAAAAGCAACGAACATAAAAACTCTGAACAAATAACCAGAAGTAATTAAAAAATCTCATTACATTATTAATGCCAAAGGTTCCCGGAGGTTTCTACAGGTACCTCGGTAATTATATAAAAAAAAAGATACAAGAGGAAAGGCTCAAGTCAAGGGGAAAACTGTTAAAATATGTTCTACAGTCAGTGGCACGTCACAGACTACACAGCGATATAGGAGAACCTTCAGGAGGGATAGAGACTGAGGGAAATAGAAGGGGAGAGAAAGGAGGCTGAGAGTAATGTAACTGTTTATATGGTCTGGTTCATTCCTCACAACCAGAGATGATCAGAGGGTCGGTTACTACACTACCTCCCCATAACTTATCTGAATGTGTGTGTGTGTGTGTGTGTGTGTGTGTGTGTGTGTGTGTGTGTGTGTGTGTGTGTGTGTGTGTGTGTGTGTGTGTGTGAGGGGATGGTAGCTCCAACTGAATGGATGAAGAGACCTTCAGCATCACAAGAGACGAAGGTGCAGAGCAGGAGTCAGTAAGGTCGACGCTCCCTAAACACAGTACCAGACTTGATGACCTTACATGCTTCCTTAACAACTTGCCACGTAATGTCTTAATTATTCTATATCTGCATGTTGTCTGTTGCTGTTCCTGTTACTGCTGCTGTTACTGCTGGAGCTGTTTCTGTGATTGATGCATCTGCCAGTATCGCTGTTAGTGCTGCTGCTGCTAATTCTGCTGTAGCTATTGTTACTGTTGCACCAGCTGGCGGTGGTGGTGTTGCTGGTGTGGTGGTGTTGTTGATGCTGTTCCTGGTGGTGTTGCTGCTGATGCTGCTGCTTCTGCTGTTGCTGCTGCTGTTACAGCAGCTGCTGTTACTGTTGCAGATGCTGCTGCTGCTGTTGTCGTTGTATTCTGGTTGTTGTTGCTGCTGCTGCTGTTGTTGCTGCTGCTAGTGTTTTTGTCGCCACTGCTACTAACGCTGTTCCTCTCGTGGTATGGTCACACAGGTGGTCAACATGGATACCTAAGACTGGCGCTGGTTAGGGCTCTCCTTTATGTACACTAGGCATAGTACTACTGCCAGTACATGATTTTCCAGTATATTACCTTGTAGGGCAGACCAACTGACACGGTAGGTACTGTGACTCATGTAATTACCGTGTTATGACTCAGTGTCTAGGGTGATGACTCTCAGTGCCCAGGGTGATGACTCTCAGTGCCCAGGGTGATGACAACTCTGGTGCTACTGAGTTCGTCTCCTTCACCACTTGTGATGCTATCCAGTGGTTCCGACAACCCTTCCCTTCCTCCCCTCACCACCACAACTAAAACAACTACCAGCACCACCACTAACTACCACCAACGCTACATCAACTACCACCACCACATTAACTACCACAACCACTACAACTACCACCACCACCTTAACTACCACTATCTCAGT